>NC_034612.1:20676343-20686105 GCF_900095145.1 Mus pahari
ATCCGCCTGCCTCTGCCTCCTGAGTGCTGGAATTAAAGGCATGGGCCACCATGCCCGGCTCTGTGGGATTTTTCATGTAGTGTCCTTGACCCTTCTAAGCCAAGCATATTTTATGGGGGTTAGGGGGTGGGGGAAGCAATACAGGTATATAGATTTGGGGTCTCATCTTAGCTTAATTCTATCAGGTTGACAATCATGATTACCCATGCTACATGCCTTATCCTTTATTTTGATTGTGATAAAATTATCAGTTCATTAATTATGAAGTTATTCTTCCCCTTCATACTGATTACCACACTAATATGTATTCTCATCAACAGTATTAAGTTTTTTCTCTCTTTCTCCAACCATCCATTATCTATCTATCTATTATCTATCTATCTATCTATCTATCTATCTATCTATCTATCTATCTATCTATCTATCTATCTATCTATTTTTACCAGCATTTAATCTTGACTCTTCTCTCCTCTCCCATCTCTTCCCCTCCTCTTCTCTCCCCTTCTCTCCCCCCCCTTCTCATTCTTCTCTTCCTTCTTCGCCTGGTCAGTGTCTCACACTGTTCTGAAACTCAACAAGTAGCCCGGGTGAGCTTGACAGCTTTCTATATCCATTGTCTTTGACTCTGGGTTATAGGAACATACAGCCACACCCGGCTTCTTACACCAGTGCTGTAGAATCAAACTCGAATCTCCATGCTTACAAAGCAAGCACCCTGGGCCACTGAGCCGTCCCCCCAGGTTCTTGTGCCACTATCTTGAAGTATTTTCTTCCTTCTTTCAGTTTTTGAGACTGGGTCTCACTGTGGAGCCTAGGTTGGCCTGGAACCCACAGGGATCCCCATAGCCTCCCAGGCACTGGGATTACAGATGTGCACCATCATGCCTGATTTCCTCCAGTACTCTCAAAGTTTCAGGTCAGACCTGTTCTTGAGAGAGAAGTTAATTCCTTGCCCGGAACGTGGGTCATATCAAAGTCAACGGAGGCGGCTCCAAAATGTCAGTGATGGTAATTAACAGGACCATTGCAAACACTTCAGCATGGCGCAGGTGAAGCTTATCCAGGGAAAGCTGTAGAAGGGCCAACCGCCCAGTAGCTCTGCAAGTATCGATCCTGCACCCAGATCAGATCCCTGGAAGAACAATCGCTCTCCATTGTCTTTCCAAAGTGTGGGTTTGGCCAAGCACACAGAGATCTCTGCTGTGTGACTCTGTTCCTGGGATGATGTAAAAATGTCTACTAGATAGGAAGTTCATGACAGATCAAAGGAAAGGTGTCTCAAACATCCAGTTTGGTGGAGCAATGTGTGACAGGAACTTGGATGAGGGGTTACTTACAGAGGGTAGGAATGACATGCATCTGTTACAGTTGTTCTAGTCATTTGCTCATTTAAGGAGCTTCATCTTAATGGCCTTTCTCACTATTTAGTTTTTGAGACAGAGTCTCACTATTTAGCCTTGGCTGGCTCGGGACTCCCATATAGATCAAGTTGCACTCAGACACACCTCTGCTCCCAAGTGCTGGCATTAAAGGTGTGCACCACCAGGCCATTTTCCAAAACTTTAAAAATATTTTCACTTACATATTTTTTGACAATTTTATATACATGTATGTAAATTTTGACAATTTTATATACATGTATTTTGATTATATTCACCCCATTACCCTTTCTTATTCTTCTACCAATCCCTCTAAATGTCATATATGTCTATTATATATGTCTATATAAATACACACACACACACACACACATATATATGTATAAAACTATATATATAGTTGTGTGTGTGTGTGTGCATTTGTATGTGTGTGAAGACCAAAGGACAACCTCAAGTGTTGTCTTTCAGAAAATAGATAGATACACAGGGGGCTTGGGGCTGGAGATATGGTTCAACAGTTAAGAGCACTGTCTGTTCTTCTACAGGTCTTGAGTTTAATTCCCAGAAACCACATGGTGGCTCAAAACCATCTATCCTGGAATCTGATGTCCTCTTCTGGCATGCAGGTGTACATACTGATAGAGCACTCCTTTACTTAAAATCAATTAATCAGTCAATCAATCTTAAAAAAATGAAAAGAGGGTTAATTTTATCCCAGCATCAATGGAAGATTTAAAAGAAAATTTACTTCAATTTTAGTTATACCTATGTGTATGTGCAATGAGTACAGTACCCACAGAGGCCAGGAGAGGGTGCTATGACTCCCTAGAGCTGGAGTTACAGGTGGTTGTGAGTTGATGGCTATGGGTGCTGGGAACCAAACTTGGAGCAAATACTCTTAACTGCCGTACCCTATCTCCAAGTCCCCAGCCAATGGAAACTGTCGTTCTGGAAAATACCATCTATGTGTGAATTTCATAGTGATGGTCTGGGTCAGTGGTTAGTGCATCACCAAATTCAATGTTCAGGGTCTGCAAAGATCTTAATTCAGTCCTAAGGAATGAGAGCGGGAAGGTGACATCAAGCTGCGTCTGACAGCCTGGCAGGAGAATAGAGAGGACCCCCCATTCAGAGGGTAGGTCAGAGACTGTTGCCCAGGAAACATCTGCTTCACACAAAGTGCTTTGGACAGGGCACACCAGCCAGGCTGCCCTTCCTTGCTCTGCTTCTTGGCCCCCTAATGTCGCAAGCCGTCCACTCTCCCTCTCCCCCTGTCACTTATGAACAGAAGCTGCCCTGCAGATGTCTGACATGAAATTGGATTGGCAACTCTGGGAGAGATGGGTTTATAATGGGCGCAGGAGTAAGCCAGGAAGGCTGACAGAACAGATTTTTATAACCGTGCATTCCTCTAGGGTGAATTCAGCGTTGCTCCATCTTACACCGGGAGAGGGATGGTTGGGTCCAGTTCTGTCTAGGACCTTGGCTGTGACAGTGAGGCCTCGGGGCTCAGTGCCAGGCTCCTGGGTGGTGAGCTTGGAGCAGCCTGTTAGCCACGAGCCCCCATCTGCCCGTGCACCTGCTCCGAGAGCAGACCCCAACTGAGCCCTGGCGGCCGGGTTTCCTGAGCCGGCGCCTGGCATTGCTCTCCTGGACCAAGCTCGCAACATCTTTCTACAATAAAACCAGGATGGAAGTTAATTGCCTCTATCACTCTGCGATGGAATGGCCCCATAAAATCTTTATGAGGTGCAACTGCGGGGGCTTGAACGGGTGGCCGGCTGCTTGGCTAGAGGCTACAGCTAACGTCTCAGGGAGGCCCCAGCTAGGAGGTGTGTGAAGATCTGCTGATGCTGAGCGTTCGGGTCTGATTTGTTTTGGAGATATTCCAAGGCATTTAGAAGGCAGAGTTAACTGTTCATGGGGCCGTTTGCTGGTCGCTACTGTGTTTGTGAAACGTCCTCAGTTTCTCCCTTCCCTTCTGTCTCCCGCCCCCCCCATCCCTTTCTTCTTTCCTTCCTCTTTCCCTTCCTTCCATCTCCCGCTTCCTCCCAACACTGACCTCTGGCCTCTATACATAGGAGAACAAATGTGCATGTGTATGCAAATGAACACTCACACATACACAGATACACAGACACAGACACACACAGACAGACACAATACCATCTACTCAGTAAAGTCATTCCCCCCTTTTCACTGACTCCATAAAGCCCCCACGCCACCACCAGGGGGCAGCAGCTTCTCAGTGCCCATGGAGGTTGGGAACCTCCGAAAGACAAGTTCATGCCCTTAACCTCTGACCCATCTCCTCCCCGCCACTCCCCACCCCCCCCCCCGACTTACCTATCTCCCTGGCTCTGCTGAAAGGAGAGCATCTTAAAGGTGTGTCTACTGTTCCGGTCCATAGTCAGCTGGCTCAGGTCTTTCTAGACCTCTAACACGGGCATCATGGTTGCAAGACTGTCATGGTGGGGCAAAACTGCTCGCCTCAGGACGGCTGGGAAGCAGAAAGCTATAGGAACAAGATGAAGGCAAGACATAGCCTCCAGGGACACTCCCAGTCACCTACATCCTCCAGTTAGGCTCTGCATCCCAAAGTCTCCACCATCTTGATCCCCCACTACAGGGGGATAAAGCCTTCAACATGAACCTGTGGGGGGACATTTCTTTCTTGTGAGTGTGTGTGTGTGTGTGTGCGCGCACACACGTGTATCTGTGTGTCTGTGTGTATCTGTATGTGTGCGCATATTTGTGTGTCTGTGTGTATATCTCTCTCTGTGTGCCTCTGTGTGTGAGTGTACCTGTGTGACTGTGTGTGTATCTCTGTGTGTGTCTGTGTGCGCACCTCTCTGTGTGTGGTGTAAAGCCAGAAGATGACATTAGGTGGCTTTCTCTATCACTCTCAATCATATTTTTATTTTATTAATTAAAAAATGATGTTGTTGGAGAGATAGCTCAGCCATTGTTCTTCTGTGATGCCAGCTCTAGTGGATTTGACACCAGGCTAGGGGTGTGACTCAGTGGTCGAGTCCCTGCCTAGAATCTCCCAGTGAGGGGCTGGATGTACAAGCAGTAGAGCACTTGTCCAATAATCACAATGTCTTGGATTAAATCCTCAACAGGAAGAAAAAAAACCAGTCAGCTCTAAAATGGGTATGACCTGCCTTTAGTGACAAGTCTCAGATTGTTGGTGGGTTTTAGGGTATATTAACTGCTTTTCTTTTGCTCTGACCAAACTCAAGGAGGAGAAGAAACTCAAGGAGGAGAAGTTAATTTTGGCTCAGTGCTCTTGGTGGGGCAGTTGGACGAGTTCCTCTCTGATGTCATGGGCTGCTTGTTCATATTTAGGTGGATAAGTAAGCATTGCTATGATGAAATACCTTAACATTTATAAAGAAAAGAGATTATGGGCTGGCAAGATGGCTTAGCAGATAAAGGTGCTTGCTGCCAAGCCTCATAATCTGAGTTTGATCTCTGGAACCTACATAGTGGAAGAAAGGAACTGATACTTGCAAGTTGTTCTCTGACCTGCACCTCTCCCCCACTGGCACGTGTCCTTATCCCCCCACCCCCCCCAATAAATAAACAAATGAAACACAAGAAAAGAGGTTGACCTAGCCCAGTGTTTGGAGGCCCAAATCTAAATAGCATCATGGTGGCTCTAGCAAGCATCGCCTGGAAGATGTCATAATGGTGGGACTGTGGCCACGAGGGAGAGATTGCATTGGATGATCAAAGCCATGGAGTGACTGAGGAAGGGAAAGTAAGGATCTTGCACCAAGCTCCAGCCATTACATCACATCACCACACCAGGGACCAAGTGTGTGTCCACGAACCCTTGACAGACACCTTAAGCCACATCCACAACCCAGGTGTATCTTCATGTTCTATGTCTCCTTGTCTGGATTTCAAAATTTCTTCTCTTTACTCTGAATACCATAAATAAATTTCCCCAAAGTCTGATGTGTGTGTGTGTGTGTGTGTGTGTGTGTATGTGTGTGTGTGTGTGTGTGTGTGTGAGTGTGTGTGTGTTAGAGGAAGGGTTTCTTGTTGCCTAGGGTAGCTTCAGACTCATCATTGTGTTAGTTAGGGTTTCATTGCTGTGAAGAGAAGCTATCGCCTTTTATAAAGGAAAACATTTAATTAGGGCTGGCTTACAGTTTCAGAGGTTCAGTCCATTATCATCATGGTGGGAAGCAGCATGCAGGAAGGCATGGTAATGGAAGAGAAGCTGAGAGTTCTACATCTTGATCTGAAGGCAACCAGGGGAAGACTGTCTTCTACAGGCAGCCAGAAAGAAGCTCTGGATCATATTAGTCAGACTTGAGCATATATATATATATATATATATATATATATATATATATACACACGAGACTTCAAAGCCCTGCCTCCACAGTGACATACTTCTTCTAACAAGGCTATACCTTCTCCAAAGGCCACACCTCCTAACAGTGCCTTCCCATGGGCCAAGCGTATTCAAACCACCACATGTAAGTAGCTGAGGATGAGCTTAGGCTTCTGAGCTTCTGCCGTTGCCTCCTGGGTGTTAGGATTATAGGCACGCACCACCACACTTGGTTTATGTGGTGTTGGGGATCCAACTCAGGGCCTTTGTATGCTGGGGAGTTACTCCACTCACTGGGCTACATTCTCCATCCACAGAGGTTTTAATAGTTTGAAAAATTCATACTTATAGGAGTAAAGTTAGTAAACATCATAATAGAATTTGTGCTCACAGGAAAATGGAGACACAGGATGTACCAGTGACTATAGAGCCTCATGCTTAGTTATGGGGACATAGAGTACACTTTTAAGTAGTAATCATTGAGAAACATGTACATACAAGCATAAGAATCTCATCTCAAGGCCCAGTGCTACTAGTTAGTTCTTGTATAAGTTTTCTTGGGGAGGTGTGAACAAACATCTATTGACCCCAGATAGGGCTCTGATGAGGGAGCAAAGGAACTATTTCATCCAAATTTAGCTTAGTGAATGGATGAATTTATTAATTTTCTTTTTACTAATGTCTCCTATGGAAGCATGGGCAACAGGTTACTTGTAGGAGCATGGATGACTCAAATGCATCCACATCGCCAAAAAGCCCACTTCAGCATAAGAGACTCACAAAAGCTGCAATCCTGTAGTTTTCTGTACAACTTGCAGTCAGGTCAGAGATCCTCTTCTCCTCAGTAATTATTACAATTTATATAACCTGGGGTGGGGTGAGTCTTGTTGAAACTGTGAGTTTCCTGAGCCTTGTGATTTTTGTTTCCTTCTTGAGCCCTGTAAATTTCATTTACTTCTTGAACCTTGTGAGTTTCCTTTACTTCCTTAGCTTTGTGAGTTTTGTGTACTTCCTGAGCCTTATGAGTTTCATTAGCCTTCTAGGCCTTGTCTTGTTGGTTTTATTTGCCTTTAGTCTTTTTTTTTTCTTCTGAGTTTTTATTTCCTATATTTAAAGCCTCCTTATAGATGAAGATATTTCAATTCAGAGAAAATACCTATATCTCACTGACCCTTTAAACAGTTTTTTAAATTAAAACATTTTTTGAGATTATAATTATAAAAATTTTCCCTATCATTTCCTCCCATATATTCCTCCCAGTTCTCCTTTAAAACATTGACTGTTATTGCATGCATATATGTATTTGTATATACATATATGTACCTAAATATAACCTGCTCAATCTGTATAATGCTACCTGTAGGTCAGAGTTGACTATTTGGGACTGGACAACAATTGGTGTGCTCTTCTCTGGGGAAAGCCATCTTTTCCATTCCGTCTTTTCTTGGCTGTCTGTAAGTTGTTGTATAGGATTGAGGCTTTGTGGGTTTTTCTTCATCCAGTTTGGCATGGACATTGGCGTTGTCCTTTTAAGCTCGAGTTTGGGCAGTCATGTGGTGAGACTTTACAGGTGTAGCTATTGATCTCAGTGACTCTTCCAGTTTGCTGCTTGCTTGCTTTGTAATGTATCATTGCTTCAAGAACTACTTTGGCTCCACAATATCATTTTATCATAAAAATAAATAAATAGCATGGGCAGAAAAAGAAAACCTTTACCTTAAGCTTTGCCATGCATGAGGAATTGGTTGGTTTGTTTGTTTTCCCTAAAGAAGGACCCAGGTACACATTTCCCTGCACTCTACTCCCAAGGGTAGGTTGCAAAATCTCTACTGATTGGCCAATGGAATTGTTCAGTGCTTTGCTTTCTAGGCTTTCCATGACTGTAACAAAATTACAGGCTACTTACAAAATAGAGAGGTTTATTTTGTTTTATAGTTCTGGAGGTTCTTGTTATGTGTACCCATAGATTTTAACCTCTACTGAAGGCAGCACATCATGGTGGGTCTTTAGACCAACAAGAGGGGAAGGATGATGTGTTGGTTTGAATATGCTTGGCCCAGGGAATGGCACCATTAGAAGATGTGGCCTTGTTGGAGTAAGTGCGTCACTGTGGTGGTGGGCTTTGAGACGGTCCTCCTAGCTGTCTGGAAGCCTGTCTTCTCCTGTTTGCCTTTGGAACAAGATGTAGAACTACTCCAGTGTTTCGTCTTCCGGCATATGTCATGCTTCCTGCTATGATGATAATGGACTAAACCTCTGATTCTGTAAGCCAGTCCCAGTTTCATGTTTGCCTTTATAAGAGTTGATGTGGTCCTGGTGTCTCTTCACAGCAATAAAAACCCTAACTAAGACCGAAGCGTCTTTCACATCTCCAGCAGATGAACGACAGAAAAGACAGGTGAACCACATTTGCTGCCTTTAGACAGATTCCTGGAATTCTGTGTTTGTCCTGGGGGTTAGTTCTGTTTAGTGGACATGGTCTATTGCATCTAAACTCGGCTTTATTTCTCAATTTTTTGCAGGTGTGACCCTCCATGACTACTTCAAGTTCTAAATTATCAGATTTTATCAACATCTGGTAAGAAATAGAGCATTATTTCTTAGGCTTATTAGGGGGGCAACTTTTCTGTGCTTGCTGTGTAGCCAGAGATTTCCCCAGTCACTTTCACAGTTCCTCTTGTTTCACACACTTTACACTAGGTGGCAGTGGTTCCCTACGAATAACTCAGTGACAGCCTCTGGTTGCAGAGACAGCTCACCTCAGAGGGTTCTAGAAAGGGTTAAATGCCACCTTGTAGCTAGGAGGGTAGGCCAATGAATGGCAGTGTGAATTCCCAGTAGGAGCCCTCCACTGATTGTTACAGTCCTCAGGGGGCACAGACAGCACTCCATGCACAAACCCATTGCTTTTCTGAGAGAAGGGAGTAACTCTGATGGGCAAACACTACGTAGTACCCCAAGATGTCATCAATGTAGCCCCAGAGTCTGGGGATAGTAGCTTACATGGTAGAAGGAACTCTGTAGATTTGATTACATTGAATATTGTGGAATGGATATCTTAGCCAGGTTATCCAGGAGGGCTCAAAGGAAAGGAGGGGACAGGAGGGTCAGACAGATGTGATGATACACAGTGTTGGAGGATATGCCATTTACACTTAAGCCACTGCATGATTTGAAGATGCTGTCCTGTTGGCCCTGATGGAAAGAGTCACAAGGTTGGGAGAGAGAGGAGGGGGAGGGGAAGGAGGGGGAGGGGAGGAGGAGAAAGTGGAGAAGGGAGGAGGAGAAAGTGGAGAAGGAAGAGGTGAAAATGGAGGGAGAAGATGAGGAAGAAGAAGAGGAGGAGGAAGAGAGGGGAAGAGAAGGAAGAGTGGAGGAGGAAGATGAGGGACAGAAGGAAGAGGGGGAGGAAGAAGAGGAAGAAGTGGAAGAAAAGGAGGAAGTGAGGAGGAAGAAGAGAAGGAAGAAGAGGGGAAGAAGAGGAGGAGAGGAAGAGGAAGAGAAGGAAGAGAGGAGAAGAGGAAGAAGAGAGGAAGAAATAAAGAAGAGGAAGAGGAGGCAGAAGAGGAGGGGGAGGAGGAGGCAGGAGACAATTTGGAGATGGTATTCTGCTGTCTTTGATGATGGAGGAACACAAGCCGAGGGCTGCAGGCATCTTCTAGGATCCAGAAAAGACAAGGAAATGGATTCACTCTTAGAGTCCCCAGAAGGAGGCCAGCCCTAGTGACATCTTGACCTTAGAACTTCCATCCCCAGAACCATTCGAGAGTCGATTTGTGTTATTTGAAGCCATGGCTTTGGGGGTTGCTCATTACAGCAGCCTGAAGAAGCCAATCTGAATCCTGTCCCTTTCTCTTCCTGGTCCTTTATTCAATGCTTGGTCCCTTTATGTAGGTCTCAGGGAACACTGGGCTTCCCCAGGAGAGCCTCTTTATTTCCAACAGACTCCTTGGTTAGTTTGTAAGAATTACAGTGGAGAAAAAAAGACAGCATTTTCAACAAATGGTGCAGGCACAACTGGCGGTTATCTTG
>NC_034612.1:20687351-20702476 GCF_900095145.1 Mus pahari
CAAGGAGCTGAAGGGGTCTCCAATTCTATAGGTGGAACAACAATATGAACTAACCAGCACCCCCAGAGCTCGTGTCTCTAGCTACATATGTAGCAGAAGATGGCCTAGTTGTCCATCATTGGGAAGAGAGGCCCCTTGGTCTTGCAAACTTTATATGCCCCAGTACAGGGGAATGCCAGGGTCAAGAAGTGGGAGTGGGTGGGTAAGAGAGCAATGCAGGGGGAGAGGGGAAGTATAGGGGACTTTTGGGATAGCATTTGAAATGCAAATGAAGAAAATATCTAATAAAAAATTAAAAAAAAAAAAAAAGAATTACAGTGTAGTAAAATCACTCCCATGTCTCCACAGGACCGTGGTTCTCAACCACCCTAAATGCTGCAACCCTTTGATACAGTTCCTCACGGTGTGGTGACCCCCAACCATAACACTATTTCGTTGCTACTTCATACCTGTAATTTGGCTACTGCTATGAGTCATAATGTAAATATCTGATGGTATGCAACCCCTGTGGGAGTTTTGACCTACAGGTTGAGAACTGTTGGCACAGGATGCTTGATGTTCGTCAGCCCCAAGAACACGCAGTTGAATTATTCAGTCTCCAGTGCCAACTCCAGATCTGCACTTGGCAGGGGCTGAAAGGGTGTCTCATTTAATTTAACATTTTTTTTTTTTTTTTGAGGTAACACCTCATGCATCCCCATCAAGCCTTGACTTGCTAAGTAGTTGAGGCCGGACTTGCCTCCTGCCTCAGCAACCCCCCCCCCCACACCCCAAGTTCTGGGAGTCCAGGTGAGCACTATCGCGCTCCAGGTCCTCAAGGAGTGCTTGTAAAATGCCTAAGGAATGTAGCATCTCACCTCGTCCCTTCTGAGAGGCTCAGTGGCAGAGCACTTTCCAGGAAGCGAGGGGCTGAGGAGAGTGACTTCCCTGTAGTGTGCCTGCCTAGAATCTCCAAGTGAGCGGCCAGAGTGTGGCTTAGTGGAAGAGTGCCTGCTTAGCCCACAAAAGGCCTGTGTTCGAACCCTAGTACACAGACACACAGACAGGTAGATAGAAAGGCAGACACACAGAAACACACAGAGACAGAGACAGACAGACAGAAACACACAGACACACACAGAGACACAGAGACACAGACACACACAGACATAGACACACACACACACACACACACACACACACACACACACACACACTCCCATACCGTAGTTGGGTGGGTACATTTCTAGGGATAGGCATTCTATGAAGAGGTTGCCCTGGAATTGTTAATAAAAAGCTGAAAAAGGAGTATGTGGCCTTCTGAGGCCAGGGCAGAGGCTTGGAGATCTTAGTGTCTTTCCTGTGCAGGGCCATCTTTGGCATTGTGTGTGTGTGTTTGTGTGTATGTCTGTGTACATGTATGTCTGTGTGTGAATGCATGTGTGTGTTTATGTGTATGCAGGCCTGTGATTGTGTATGTGTGCGATATGTAAGAGCATGTGTCTGTCTCTCTGTGTGTATTTGTGTGTATTTGTGTGTGTGTGTGTGTGTGTGTGTGTGTGTGTGTGTGAGAGAGAGAGAGANAGAGAGAGAGAGAGAGAGAGAGAGAGAGAGAACATGTGTCCCCTATGGCTGCTAAGGTTTGGATCTTAAATACCCACAGAGACACAGTGTTGGAGACTTTTGTTCTGAAAGGGCTGCTGCCGGGAGGTGGGGGGACCTTTAGAGATGAGGCCCAGTAGTGAATCTTTATATCATTGGGCTGAGCTCTTAAAGGGGAGAACTGATCTTCCCTCTCACTTTTGCCTCTTGGCCATCCAAACCTTAGCAGCCATAGGACACACACACACACACACACACACAAATATACACAGAGAGACAGATAGACAGACACATGCCCTCACATATCGCACACACACACAATCACAGGCATACACAGACATAAAACACACACATGCATAGCTCTATGCAATAGCTTTACTTTGCTCTCGGACACTCCCGTGGTGGCCTCAACAATTCTGTCCAGGTATGGACCAGAACTGCTGCGGCTGGGAACCCAGATAAACTTTCTATTTAGAAAGAAATAATCTTGCTAATGTGGCAGAAATGAGGGCATTAGAAAGAGACCCTCCCTCCTGTCTATCAGGCCACCCCAAGAAACAGGAATTTCCTCAGGAATCTCACACTGGGAGAAGGAAAAGGCTGGAAGCCTGGTGCCGGGCAAAGTGGAACTTTTTTCGAGAGAGGTGTCTCACTGTTCTGGCAACTTCTCAACCACTTCAGACTGGAGCTGAGACAAAGATGGGGCAGTGACAGGTGGGATGGCACCTAGCTCCTCTGAGAAAGGATCAATCTCATTTTTAATTGTTTGTGTATGTGTGCACATGAGAGTGTGCGCGCACATCTGCGTATGTGTGTATGTGTGTGTGTGTGCGAGAGAGAGAGACAGAGAGACAGAGAGAGACAGAGAGAGAGAGAGAGAGAGAGAGAGAGAGAGAGAGAGAGAGAGAGAGAGAGAGCAGCCCACGCATGAGAGTACAGGTGGCCTCCTGAAGCTAGAAGAGAGTTGTCAGATCCCCTGGCGCTGGCGTCATAGGGCGTTGTGAACCAACTGACAAGGCTGAGGGGAAATGAACTCTGGTCCTCCGGAAGAGCAGCAAGTGCTCTTCACCATAGAGACATTTCCCCAGCCCCATCCTTTCTCTCTCTCAGCTATTTAAATTATGCTTCACATAAGGACCCTGACGGTGGACTCGTGGGGTATCACTGGACCTCCGTCTCTGCTCCCTGTCCCAGTGTCTTATGTAAAACTTTTGACCCATTTACATATTTGTGTGTGTGCACACACGGGGAGGTCAGAGGATACCGCGAAGAAGTCAGCTCTCTGCTTTCAACACGTGTGTCCTGGGGACTGGCCGCAGATCATCAGGCTTGGCTGAACGCTCTTTTACGTGCAACATCCTCTCAAAACCCTAAATTGACTTACTGAGCAAAGGTGGGTCCAGGGGCCTAGGCTCTGACCCTAAAATCAAAAGTAATGGTAATGACCTCCAGTGTTTTTTTTTTTTTTTTATAATGTCAGCAGCTGATAACCTCAGGTGTTTCCCGGGGGCTGAGATCTTGGTCTTATAGGACTCCTCAAGGTCCTGGGGAAGACACTTGGCACATGAGAATCCACAGGGCTAGTCTTTAAGGCTGGGCTACTTACTAGAGGGAAGATAGCGGAGATGGCCACGAGGGGGCGCTCCGAATCCATAACAAAGTCTGCAGAGTCGCTGAACAGCTTGGAAATATCCTGGACCTCACAGTTGCCAATGTTCTGGTAGACTGGGAGGAGGAGGAGAGAGGAAGGGAAGGAAAGGGAGAAGGGGACAGTGTAGGGGAGGGGAGAGGTGAGGGCTCGGTCTCCTGCTTACCTGGGCAGCAGTATCCCCGTTACGGCTCAGCCCGTAGCCCATGAGTAGGGGATCTATTAGCCCATCAGTTCGGTTGCACCTCTTGTTTTACGGCACGATTTGGGGGATCTTCCATGTTAGCACAGTCCTGGCTTATGATCCAGGCTTCCCTCACAGTAGCTGGTGGAGCAAACTGATTTCAAGGCTGCAGAGGGTTCTGGGACTTGTATTTCAGGCTCCGCTAGGAACGTGAATCTTGAGAACCTGGGGTTTCTCTGTCCTTTGTAGCCCAACCAATTAGACTATAGAGGTTTTTTTTAGATATGATCTCTTGGAGTCCAGGCTGACCTTGAACTTGCTATGGAGCTGTCTTCACCATCCCAAGTGTGCCACATTCAGTTCAGCGCTCTCTCTCTCTCTCTCTCTCTCTCTCTCTCTCTCCTGTGTGTGTGTGTGTGTGTGTGTGTGTGTGTTGCACCGGTTCGCACGTGCACTTGGAGACTTGAGGGTGTCTTCCTTCATTGCTGAGTCAGGGTCTCTTGAGAACCCAGAGCTTGCTGATTACATCAGTATCACTAACTCTGAGAATCCCTTTTGCTGCCTCCGGAGTGCCAGGGTTAGATGCAGCCTCCACCCCGACACAGCTTTTCTGTGGGTACTTGGAGGCCTGTACTCTGCTTCTCATGTCTGCATGGCCAATGTTTTATCCACTGAGATGTCTCCCCTGCGCTCTCCTCTCTCTCTCTCTCTCTCTCTCTCTCTCTCTCTCTCTCTCTCTCTCTCTCTCTCTCTCTCTCCTTCTTTCTAAAAGTTAAGTCCTGGGGACACGTGGTGCACAGCCATACATGCAGGCAAAACATCAGCGCACATAAAATAAAAATAAAGGTTAAATAAACAGGGGCTAGAGAGATGGCTCAGAGATTAGGAACAATGGCTGTTCTTCCAGAGGACCCGGATTTAATTCTCAGCACCCGAATGGCAGTTGACAGCTGTCTGTAACTCCAGATCCGGGGGCTCTGAAGCCCTCACCTAGACATACGTGCAGGCAAAACGTCAATGCACATGAAATAGAAATAAGTAAATTAAAAAAAAAAAAAAAAGATGCCCCCTTTCAAACTCCTTTTGGAAAAGGTAGATTCAATGATAATTTTCAAACTCGTTTCAAAGACTTGGGGTAGGGCACCAAGTTCCTGCTCCCGAAAAGCTCTAGTTGTCCAGCACCCAGAAGGCACTTGTAAACGTGCACATTGTCCAGGCAAGGCGAGCGTCAGTGGGATGATGTGATAGGATGATGGGATTTCGTGAGCCGCAGGAAGGAAGGTTAGCCTGGGGTCTGCATAGCCTTCTGCTCTTAGCCTCTTCCCTTCCAAGCTAAACATCTTCAAGCGACTTTATCTTTCAGATGAAAACCTTGGCGGAAAGAGATTTATTTGGTAGGGCGAGCTTCTCTTGTAAATAGCTCCCTGGGTGCTGAGTCTACAACCCACCTGTCAGCCCTTGGAGTGGAGGAGGCTGTGTGCTATTGATCCCGACCTGTGGCCGCACCCAGCATGGTACTAGTATCTAGCAGGTAATCAATCAGTGTCCACTGCATGTAGAGATAATGGGGAGGAAAAGGAGGGTCTTATCCGGGAGCTCACTGCAAGAGAGACTGCGGGATGTGGGAGGAACAGGGGTCCGGGGACAGCCTGGGGGACAAAATTAGCCAGGGATGGAGGAAGGAAAAGAGCTAGACCGTGTAAGATGGCAACACGGAATACTTGCTGCACACATGGAAGTACCGTGTGAGAGGGGCGGTCTTCCTCCAGCTGTCAGCTGTTGTTACTCGGGACAAGGAGAAGAGGGAAGAGAGGAGAGTGACCGCTTGGCCCAGGCTCCTATTGATAAGAGAGATAACCTGCTTCCCCTCAGGTGTTAACTACCCCTTTCTTGGACTGAGATGAGGTTTAAGAATTCCAGTGTAGCTAAGTGGTAGAGCCCCTGCCTAGAATCCCCCAGTGAGGGGCTGGGGGCGTGGCTCAGTGGTAGAGCCCCTGCCTAGAATCCCCCAGAGAGGGGCTGGGGGTGTGGCTCAGTGGTAGAGCCCCTGCCTAGAATCCCCCAGTGAGGGGCTGGGGGCGTGGCTCAGTGGTAGAGCCCCTGCCTAGAATCCCCCAGTGAGGGGCTGGGGGCGTGGCTCAGTGGTAGAGCACCTAAACAGCATTCTCAAGACCTTGGGTTTGATTATCAGCACCACAATAAATAAATGAATGAATAAAAGTCAATTAAAAAATTATTGCCTTTTTTTTCAGGTGGCCTGTGTATTGGGTATTAGCTTCACACTAGTTCAGGAATCCCAGGGCAGTCCCAGCTCTGACTCACACTGTGTTTCTCAATGTCAGGATCCTAGTCCACACTTGGGGTACAAGAGCCCTGTTTTCTGTCAGCTGGACTGCTGCTCATACGTGTGCAGCATTTGGAAGGGATCTGGGGTCTGTGGCGCTCCTAAAGTGGCATAGCTGACTGATGCTTTGTAGCTGAGTGTCTTGTGTGCCCGTGCATCTGCTTCCTGGCTGAGTACACAAATCCTAAGTGCACTCACCACCACCCCTTGGCTTCCAGGGCTCTGCATACTGCTGTGCAGCCTGAGCTCGTCACTGGGAGCTGGGTCGGGATGGTTGGTACTGTGTATCTACTGCAGCCTCAGCTCCTGAGATGGGGGTCAAGTAGAAGCCCTATGTGCATGCATACATGTGCATGGTGTTTTAAATATATGTGTCGTGTGAATAGTAGAGACAGGTGACAAATTGCACTCATGTTTGTCACAGTGCATGCTTTATATATGTATATGTATTCATGTGTCATGTGAGCAGTATGTGCATAGGTTATTTGCTGCTTATTTGTGTATACATGTGGTACACACTGTGTGTGTCTGTATATATGAATATTCAGTGTGCATGCAAGTGGCACATAAAAAGTACACGCACACGGTACATGATAGACATTTTGTGTGCACGTGCATGCATATGAACGTTTACCTGTGTATATAGTGCGACTTGTGTATATAGTGCGCCAAATTAAGGAGCCATGAGCATTATGTATGATCAGCACATGCCTATAGGTATGTGTATCATATGTATGCCTACATGCAAATGCTATGTGAGCAGTATGTGCACATAGTATATGTTGTGTGTTCTTGCACATGTGCATGTGTGCTTGTTTTCATGAACATATAAATATGCAGATGTTATGTGAGGAATCTGTACATTTGGCACATGCTGTGTATGTCTGTGAACAATGCACACTGTGTGCCTGTGTGTATGTGCTGTATATGTGCATGAACATATCTAGACGAGAGCAGCATGTTCACAAGTATGTGCTGTGAGTACATGTGTGTCTGTGGCACATATTTTTGTCTGCATGCATGTACCTGATGTGTACATATATGAAGGTAGCAGGTGGGAAGGATACATATGCTATGATATACACATGTATGTTTGTGATAGAACATATGTGTCTATACATATAGCTGTGCATGCCATGTACATGTGAGAAACATACACATGTAACAAATGTGTTGCTTGAATTGTTCATGTGTGCACATGCTACATAGGCTGCAAATATGTGTATATTGTATGTGTGGATGCTCATGGCATATAAGCAATATCTGCATATAACATGTGATGTGTGTACTTGTACCCCTATAGAGGTGTTGCATAGGATATGTCTGTGCATTTGTGGTATGCTTTTCAGATATGTAATTGGTATTTTAGTGGTTTGTGTATGTGACATTTGCTATGTGTGCCTGTATACATGTGGTGCATAGTGTATTCACATACGTATGCATATGCATGTGGTATTCAAGTGGTATATGTTGTGCATGCAAGTATATATATAAGTGATGCATAGTGTGCATTTCTGCTGTGTAGGTCAGGTGTGCAGGTGGCAAGTGGGTATTTTGTGCACGTGACACTTTGGTGTGTGCATGTATACATGTGGTGTACAATGTGTGCATGCATGTGGATAACAGCAGCGTAAGAATGTGGTATCTGTATGTGCAAGCATGTGTTCTATATGCATATGGTGCCTGATGTTTGCTATTCTCCATGCCAGATATGTGTGAGGTGGAGGTGAATGAGTCTCTTGGGAGAGCATGGAGAAGCCAGGCCTCACACTCAATCTCACTCCCCACGACTGTCTCCAGGCAGATTCTATCACTTGCATGCAGGCTGTTGGCAGCCTCAATGTGGAGCCAATGCTGCCTCCTATTTCTCCCTGTCAGCAAGATGGAGCTCAGCCTTTGAAACCAGACACTCAGGAGACCCTTTACATTTTCTTAGGGGCCGAGGGGCACCTGCATGTTGGGCAGACAGTGAAGCGTGCCGTGCCGATGGTCTTGCTTCCAGGAACTCCCCAGTCCAGGGTCCCAGCTCTTCTCCGACATCTGCTCTGCAGGTTGTCCTATGATGCCACAGTGACAGCCAGGGGCCTCAGGATAGAGGTGACTGAAACATGGAGGCAGATAGTGTCACTTCACATCAGGAAGACAAGTGCTTTGCCTGTGGCTGGACCTTGGGCTGCCATGGAGTGCCGACGCGACCATATGGAAATCAGATACAACCTAAAGCAGTTTTCTGCCGACTTGACTTTCAGTTCACTTGTGAGAGCAAGGGCCCAGTCAAGGCAGTTTACCCTGCAGTGACAGAGTGTTGCAAACATACTTCCAGCTAGCTTACGTGACACGGGCCATGGCCAGACTTCATCAGTAACTGCTCATCCCAGCGACCTGCTCTCAAAATGTAGTGTGTGTGCCAGTGCCTTCTCCCCCAACTGCCCTCCTCCCCTTCCTCTTCCTCCCCCTTCTTCCCCATCCTTCCTCCTCCTCCTCCTCCCCCTCCTCCTCCCCCTTCTTCCCCTCTGCTTCCTTCTCCTTCCTCCTCCTCCTCCTTCTCCCCCTCCCCTTCCCCTTCCCCCTCCTCCTTCCTCCTTCCTCCTCTCCCTCTCCCTCCTCCTTCTCCTCCTCCCCCTCCTCCTCCCCCTTCTTCCCCTCCCCTTCCCCCTCCTCCTTCCTCCTCCTCCTCTTCCTCCTCTTCCTCCTCCTCCTCCTCTCCTCCTCCTCCTCCTCTTTTCTTGCTTTGTCCTGGAAGACCTGGCACTCACTACTCAGTCCTGGCTAGCTTCAAACCACAGGCAACCCGCTTGTCTTAGTGTCTTGAGTGCTAGGATTCCAGGCCAGCTCAAGTATCATCCGCTCTTTCCTTTACTTCGCCTCTCCTCCCCGTTCCACTTTTTTTTCCTTTTTTGAGCTAGGTGTCACCATGTTGCCCAAGCAGGGCTCAGATTCCTGATCCTTCAGCTTCAGCTTCTGGAGTGCTGCGAGTACAGATGTGTGCTACCATGCCTCATCTTGGCAGAGTTCTCTGGGGCCATCTAAAGGAGTGGTAGAGCGCTGGGCACCGCAGAGGTTCACCTAGCATGCATGAAGCCCCGGGTTCCATGCTTAGCATTGCACAAACCAGGCACAGTGGCTTATTTATTCCTATAATCTCAGCACTTGGGAGGCGGAGACAGGAAGTTTAGGAGTACAAAGCCAGCCTTGGATATCTGCGTGGGAAGTTCAAAGCCAGCCTGTGTTATGTGAGACTCTGTATTGCAACACAAACACATGCATACATAGAGGGGGAGGGAGGGAGGGGGAGGGGGAGGGGGAGGGGAAGGGAGAGGGGGAGGGGAGGGAGAGGGGAAGGGGAGGGGAAGAGGAGGGGAAGGGGGAGGAGCTTAAGAAGTGCTGTCCACACTCCCATGTGCTGGAGATGATGGTGGTGGCTTGGAGATGATTGGGACTGACTATGTGAATTGACCTGTTCCAGATCACAGTATTCAACAGCATCACACAACTAGCTCCTTTTTCTTTTAAAAATGATGTGTGTGTGTGTGTGTGTGTGTGTGTGTAGGTGCCCACAGAAGCCAGGAGAGGATGTCAGATCTCCTGAAGCTGGAGTTACAGGTGATTGTGAACTTTCAGATGTGGGTGTTGGGAACTGAACTCGGGTCTTCTGCAAGAGCTGCAAGCACCTTTTTTTTTGTTTTTGTTTTTGTTTTTGTTTTGTTGTTTGTTTGTTTGTTTTTTGAGACAGGGTTTCTCTGTATAGCCCTTGCTGTCCTGGAACTCACTCTGTAGACCAGGCTGGCCTCGAACTCAGAAATCCACCTGCCCCTGCCTCCCAAGTGCTGGGGTTAAAGGCGTGTGCCACCACGCCCGGCCTAAGCTGCAAGCACTTTTAACTGCTGAGCCACCTCTCCAGCCCCCATGCTAGTGCCTTGATCTATGAGACTGACTTAATCACAGGTCGATGCGATGTCTGCTATACGTGACAATCAGATGTGTTACTTCACGGAAGGGCTGAACGCATTCCCATCCATGTAGAAAAGGCTCCATGAAACCTTGCTCTTATTAGCTATAAATAATAGCTTCTCTGTTTATTTATCCTTCGTCGCATTCCACAAATAGCTGAAGCAGCTTATGCTAAAACAACACTGTAAGAGAGACAGGGTGGTGGGGGCACGGGCAGGGAGATAGCTCAGGATAAAGGGAAAATAAAAGGGAAAGAGAAAGCCTGAGAATGACATGCACACAGGGGTGCGACAAGAGCAGACCGGCTTTGAGACTTCAGGATGCTGCAAAAAATGACAGGCATTCCATACAAACAGACCTTTGAATCTTGAAAGGAGCAATTGTCCCATTTGCACTTTTCTATCGTTCATTGCAGGGACAGACTACCACTGATCCACGCCCCCAGCCCCTCACTGGGGGATTCTAGGCAGGGGCTCTACCACTGAGCCACGCCCCCAGCCCNTCACTGGAGGATTCTAGGCAGGGGTTCTACCACTGAGCCACGCCCCCAGCCCCTCACTGGGGGATTCTAGGCAGGGGCTCTGCCACTGAGCCACGCCCCCAGCCTCTCCCTGGGGGATTCTAGGCAGGTGCTCTACACTGAGCCTTGCCCCCCTCATCTGTCACCTTTTAACCTCTCCAGCTCCTATATTCTCATTCCTAGATAGCCACTAATCTACGTTCTGTCTGTGAATTTTCCCATTTGGGGAACATCTCATTTAAATGGAGAGCTGTACTATGCAGCTTTTATGTCTCGCTTGTCTCGCCGAGGACAGTGTTAATTCCAAGATGTATCCGTTTTGCTGCACGTATCATAATTTCATCCTTTCAAAGGCAGAATAATACTCCACTACACAAGTCTATCCCCTTGCATTGAGAAATTCATCCATCGATGTACTCTCTTAGTTTCATTTCTGGTTGCTGTGAAAAAAGGGATTATTTGGCTTCTGATTCGAGGTCATAGATGGCTGTCACTATAGATGGAGAAGTCAATGCCGCAGGAACTTGTAGCAGGCAGTCACATCTGCAGCCAAGAGCTAGAAGTGGGAGGTGAGATGTCTCAGTGGATAGACAAGACTGATGACCTGAGTTCACGCCCATGGTGACAAGAGAGAACTGACTCTTGAAAGTTGTCCCCTGGCTTCTATAGGCCTCCACTCCTTCCAAAATACATGGAATAAAAATATAGAATCTAGGGGTGGGGTGCTGAACACTGATGGCTCAGTGGTTAAGATTACTGGCTGTTCTTCCAGAGGTCCTGAGTTCAATTCCCAGCAACCACATAGGTGCTTGCAACCATCTGGAATGTGGTCTGATGCCCTCTTCTGGCATGCAGGTGTACATGCAGATAAAGCACTCATACATACAAAATAAATAAATCTTTTAAAAAGGACAAAAATATAGAATTCTGAGAAAGAGCCAAGAGAAAATGAATATATGTTTGTGCTTAGCTCTCTTTCTTTTTGCCTGTCTTTCTCTGTCTCTCTTTTTCTGTCTTTGTCTCTGTCTCTGTCTCTGTCTCTCTCTCTTGTGCCATCTTACACAGGATCCCCTGATAGACAATGATACCTGTGTGTGGAGAAAAATGGGATCAGCCGGTTCCCCACTCCTGCTGCCCCGATGGACTCTCTCCTGATCATAAGCTAAAACAAACGCCTTTCCCCCAAGTTGCTTTTGGTCATGGCATTTTATCAAGCAACAGAAAAGCAATTGATACACACACACACACACACACACACACACACACACACACACACGAAAGAAAAAGAAAAGAAAAGAGAAGGAAAGAATGACTCTCCACAGCCCCCCCTTCCCCTCGAAGGACCAGCTGCCAGTAAGGGGTGGGGCCTGGAAAGCCCCTCTCCTATCTTTGTCAGAATTTTGTCTGGCTCAATCTTGTGCAGGCAACCATGCCTGCTGTGCGTCCATGACTTCAACCGCCATGTCAGGTACAGAAGTTTGCATCATACCACTTGACTCTCTCCTCTGGCGCTTATGTCTCAGCAAAGTAACAAATCACGAGGGTGTATGGCTTCCTCAGCCATTGGCTTTTGATCAGGACTATAATACCAGGAATGGAATTCCTTTCTGTGAATCAGGCCACAAGTCCAATCAGAATGTGCTTAGCCACCCCATTACAGCCATGCCAACTATTTCACTGGTGGACACATCTCATCTGGTAGGTTGATATTGCAGCATTCAGGGTCTAGCACTGGCTAAAGGTCATTGATGGCTTTTCTCCCTAGAAGCTGCATAGCCTCTCCTGGCATGGTGACAGTTGGATGCTGTCACCCATTTTCCACGCAGCACATCCTTCCTGTCATTACATTTACAAATCATTTCCTCATTAAGTTTGTCCGACAAGGGCGATGCTCAGCTTGGTCTCTCCACTTTTAGATAGCACTCTGTCTAGGGAATGGTGCTGCCCACAGTGTACTCCGTCTTCCCACATCAATGAACTGTCAAGACAAGGCTCCACAGCCAACCCAACGTAGCTTATCCCTCACTGAGACTCTTATCCCAGGTGATTCTAGGTTGGGTCAAGTCATCTTGTGAGCATGAGGACCCAAGTTTGATCTCTACAGATCATGTTGAAAAAAAAAAAAATCCAGGTGTGGTGGCACTTGCTCTATACGCAATGCCTGAGTGGCTCACCAGAGTTGGAGCAACAGTTTGTGTGTCCGGGATGAAAACGAAGGTGCTCAGCATCTCTGTTGTAAACAAGAGGCGAGAGGCTGATAGATGGCCAGAGTTGATTCTCCATTGCAGCTTCCTTGCGGGGTTTTGAGGCTCTTCCCTGCTGAGTCCTTCTGTCTGATGTTACATCTCACTGAAGACTGCAGAGAGCAACAGCTGACACTGTCAGCAGGGTAACTGCCTCTCAGCTTGCTCTCAGTGGTACCTGCCAGTGCTGATGACATGTGAGCCCTGGCTGTGACATTGATCCCTCTTCCATCCAGAATGGAGACAGGAGCCTGGGGGCCTGGTGATACCCGCCCTTTCCTGAGACATGGTGGAGCTGCAGGATTTCATACAGGGCTTATTTTAGTTTCATTGATAATAGCCAGGAAGGAAAAAAAAAAAAGCAAAATTTCTTATGTGTTTATTTATTTACATCCCAAATGTGGTCCCCCCCCGGGTCCCCCCCTCACAGAGTCCCTACCCCCAAACTCCTCTTCTCTGAGCCGGGAGCCCCCTGATGGATATCCCCTCATCCTGGTGAATCATGTCTTCGTAGGACTAAGTGCATCCTCTCCCACTGAGGCCAGCCAAGGCAGCCCTGTTGGAGAACAGATACCACGGTCAGGCTACAGCTTTAGGGAGGGGCTCTGCTGCAGCTGTTGGGTGACCCACATGGAGACTGAGCTGCACATCTGTTATCTATGTGCCTGGGCCCTTGGTCCAGCCGTGTATGCTCTTTTGTTGGTGGCTCAGTCTCTGAGAGTTCCCAGGGGTCCAGGAGAGTTGACTCTATTGGTCTTCCTATGGAGTTCATGTCCCCTTCGGGGCCTCCATTCCTTTCCCCAAGTTTCCCATAAGAGTCCCCGAGCTCCACCCACTGTTTGGCTGTGAGTCTCTGTATCTGTTTCAGTTAGTGGAACTACAATGTCATTAGCATGTCAGATGTCAGGGTTATTAATTTTGTCTCATTTGTCTTCTCCTTCTTCATCTACTCTTCTTTTTTTATTATTTTATTAGATATTTTCTTCATTTACATTTCAAATGCTATCCTGAATGTCCCCTATACCCTCCCCCCACCCTGCTCCCCTACCCACCCACTCCCACTTCTTGGCCCTGGCATTTCCCTCTATGGGGCATATAAAGTTTGCAAGACCAAGGGGCCTTTCTTCCCAATGATGGCTGAATACACCATCTTCTGCTACATATGTAGCTAGAGACACGAACTCTGGGGGTACTGGTTAGTTCATATTGTTGTTCCACCTATAGGGTTGCAGACCCCTTCAGCTCCTTGGGTACTTTCTCTAGCTCCTCCATTGGGGGCCCTGTGTTCCATCCAATAGCTGACTGTGTGTATCCACTTCTGTGTTTGTCAGCCACTGGCATAGCCTCACAAGAGGCCGCTATATCAGGGTGCAATAGTGTCTGGGTTTGGTGGTTGATGATGGGATGGATCCCCGGGTGGGGTAGTCTCTGGATAGTCCATCCTTTTGTCTTAGCTCCAAACTTTGTCTCTGTAACTCATTTTATGGGTATTTTGTTCACTTTCTAAGGAGGAATGAAGTATCCACCTGTTGGTCTTCCTTCTTTTTGGTTTTCTTTCCTTTTTTTCTTTTTTCTTTTGTTTTTTGTTTTTTTCAAGACAGGGTTTCTCTGTGTAGCCCTGGCTGTCCTGGAACTCACTTTGTAGACCAGGCTGGCCTCAAACTCAGAAATCCACCTGCCTCTGCCTCCCAAGTGCTGGGATTAAAGGCATGCGCCACCACGCCCGGCTCCTTTTTGGTTTTCTTGTGTTTTGCAAATCGTATCTTGGGTATTCTAAGTTTCTGGGCTAATATCCACTTATCAGTGAATGCATATCTAGTGACTTCTTTTGTGATCGGGATACCTCACTAAGGGTGATGTCCTCCATCATCTGCTCTTCTTATCCCTCTCCCTCCTCCTCCCCCCTTCATTTTCTGTCCCCCCTCCTCCTTCCTTTCCTTCTCCTTCCTCTTGAGATTAAGGTTTCTTTCTGTTGGTGTTCCGATCCCCTTCAGGGCCTTCAATCCTTCCCGCAACTCTTCTGAAAGAATCCCCGATCTCCACCCAATGTCAAAAAAGGGAGTCCAAGAATAGGCTCAAACTCATTATGTAGCCAAAGTTAAGGAAGAACTTGAACCAATCCTCCTGTCTCCACCTCTCGATCGCTGGGATTATAGGTGTGTACCGCCACATCTGGTGTGTGTTGCTGGGGATGGAAGCTGAGGATTTATGCCTGTCAGGCGAATGCTCTACCTACTGGGTTATATCTTTAGCCATCTCGTCTCTCCCACCCCCTCACTTTATAAGATCGGATGTCTCTGGGGTTTCTCCATGTAGATCTGGCTACCCTGAACTTGCTCTACAGGATGGTCTGGAACTCAGAGATGCCTCTGCTTCCTTGGCTGTGAGTGGTGGTGTGTTCCTTTAATTCCAGCACTTGAGAGGCCAAAGCAGAGGATCTCTGTGAGTTCCAGACCATCCTGGTCTACATAGCAAGCTCCAGGCCGGCTAGAGCTACATTGTGACAAGAAATAACTTTGACAAAGGAACTCATGGGTTAAGATACTGTCCACCAAGCCAGGTGTGGTGGCACACGCCTTTAATCCCAGCACTCAGGAGGCAGAGGCAGGTGGATTTCTGAGTTCGAGTCCAGCCTGGTCTACAAAGTGAGTTCC
>NC_034612.1:20702561-20712491 GCF_900095145.1 Mus pahari
AAAAAAAAAAAAAAAAAGATACTGTCCACCATGACAGGGAAGCTCAAATAACAGGAGAGGAGGCACTGGCCCTATGGCACACATGGCCAGGACGGCAGTGGACACATGCATGTATGAGCTTCACTCACTTCCTCCATTTGTGTGGTGCAGGGTGCCTTGCCAACGGAATCGGCCTGCCTGCAATTAACATACATGTTTCTTGAGGTTGGTGAGATGAGACGGCTCAGGGGTTAAAAGCGCTTTCTGTTCTTGCAGAGGACCTGAGTTTGGTTCTTGGGACCCACACCATGGCTCACAACTTCCTGTGGCTCCAGTTCCAGGGACACCTGACACCCTCTTCTGGCTTCTGTGGGTACTGCACTCACCTGTGCCTATGACGCCCTCCCCTGTAATTAAAAAATAAATTTCCATATCAATCAAGATAATAATACCCTGTAGTTGAGCGTGGTTGCAAATGCCTTTAGTTCTAGCACTTGGGAGGTAGAGGCGGGTGAATCTTTGAGTTTGAGGCCAGACTGGTCTACAGAGTGAGTTCCAGGATAGCTGAAGGGAAATGAAATTTAAAATGAAATTTAAGGCCTGGGATTCATGTAACTTATGTCCAGAGAGTTATTTTGTGGGCTTGGAAGCCTGAAGCAGAGAACACAGTGGGACAGGCCTGGGCGGGCACACCCAGGCAAGCCATTGTTGGAACATTCCTGGGACTGACGGTTTGGAGTCATGTGTTAGCCAAATGTTCCACTGACCGACCCCTCAGTTCTCCTAACATTGCTGACTCTCACGTACCATTCTGCAAATGTGTGGTCATTCTGCTGATGTTTAAATGAGCCAATCGTGTGTAACCATGCCAATTCTTGCTAGCCCCTCCCCCTCCCCCTATAAAAACCCCTAGCTTTCGAGCCACGTGGTCGATGCCTCTACCTCCTTCATGAGGCCCAGAGCTCCGCCAATAAACTACCTCGTGTTTTTACATCAAGATGGTTTATTCGTGGTTTTTGGGTGCCACCTTCTCGAGACTGGCGTGGGGAGGGCTCCCCACGGAAGTCTTTCATAGCCAGGGCCACACAGAGAAACGCTTGTCTTGAAAAACAAGCAAGCAAGCAAGCAAGCAAGCAAGCAAGCAAGCAAGCAAGCAAGCAAGCAAGAGATGATCCCCACAGGCCCAGAGCCCTATCTCCCAGATGATTCTAGAACCTGTCAAGTTTGACAACTAGCACTGAACATCACAGAGACCAGACCTCAGCCTTGTTGCGAGCACACTCTCCATGCATGGTCTTAAGCCCAGCTAGGCCTCTCCTGTGGCTTTGACTGGGTCTTGGCAAATACTTAATGACCAGAATGTTTCTTTATGTGGGGGCTCAGGGGCTCAGTTGTGCACTAGTTGGGCCTGATGTTCTGTAAGGACTCAGGCAAGGGCATACATGGGGCAGGAGGGCAGGAGTGGGCTACCCAGCTTGCAGCTCTGCCCTTGTGATCTAATTGTTTGCTCGATGCCCTGCCTCTCAGTGGTTCAGTCCAGTTCCTTCTCACAGCTTCTGTGCTTCAGGTTGGCTGGGAACTCACTGTCCTCTTACAGTCTCAGCTTCCTGGATGCTGGAGTTATGGGAATGAGCCCTTACTATGCCCGTGGTTCTCAAGCCTGCCTTCCTTCCTTCCTTCCTTCCTTCCTTCCTTCCTTCCTTCCTTCCTTCCTTCGTTCCTTTTCTCCTCCATTTCTTTTATTCTAAAGATTTATATTTAGAGTTCTAAAAATGTGTCTTTGTGTATACATGAGCATGTATATTTATATGTAGATGTATACAGGTGCCAGCAGTGTCCAGAAGAGGGTATTGGATTCCATGGAGCTAGAGTTACAGGAGATTTCCAGCTGCCTGATGTGGGTGCCTGGAACCAAACTTGGGTCCTCTGCGAGAGCATTAAGAGATCTTAACCAGTGAACATTGTTCCCTCCCCCAGTCTTGAAGCAGGCTGACTTTGACCTTGTTGCCACTGAGCATGGGACCACCTGGGGTGGAACCTTCGGACCTTCAGACTCTATTGTTCTATACCTGTCCCTGCTCTTCTCCAAGACACTGCTAACTGTTGAGAGACTCTTGAGATTATCTGGAGACAGCATCCTGCAGATCCACCTACAGGCTCCCGACAAGCACCAGGAATGAATTGGCAGGGGATGGGCCTCTCCTCCTTATAAGCACAGACTCTTAGTAAACTTTGAAGCCTTGAACAGAAAATTATGTCTTGGCCTCCATCATTCTTCTCGTCGTTTTCTCCCATACAGCTCCTGCTTCCCACTCAGGAACCCAGTTAGTGTGGCCACAGGCAGCTACAGAACATCTCTGTAATCACTCTTCTCTGTGTGTGTGTGTGTTGTAGCAAGAGAGGGAACTAAGGCTAGGCATGGTGGCATCTACCTTTCATCCAACACTTGGGAGGCAGAGGCAGGCAGATCTTGAGTTCGAGGCCAGCCTGGTCTACAGAGTGAGTTCCAGGACAGCGAGGCTACACAGAGAAACTCCCGTCTCGGAAAAAAAAAATAAAAGCAAACACAAACAAACAAACAAGAACAACAAAAGAAAGGCAATGAATACATGTGGGCGTGTGTGTGTGTGTGTGTGTGTGTGTGTGGCACAGCACGTGCATAAAGAGGTTGAAGGACACCTCTGTGACGCTGGCTTTCCCCTCCAACTTTCAGTGGCTCCAGCGAGTTAAACTCAGGTTGCCAGGCTCAGAGAACAAGCACCTTCTTCCGCCAGCGAGTCATCTCACCCAGCCCCCTTACAGCTCCTTGTTCTGAGGAACTTAACTCACGGAAAGGCAAGGCTTCTCTCCTCAACCCCTTAGACCTCGTGTGGGTTCCATCAAGTCTCTCAGAAAGAGATTTACTGCCATATTCCTTTAAGCAGGATGAGCGGGAGGTGGTGAGATGAGAAAGGCAGGAAAAAAAAAAAAAACCAACAAAACCCTCACCTGCTAATAAATCTCACGCCTGTCTCATTGTTATCAAGGGCAAAGCTTGATGAGGGTCTCAAGAGAAGTGTGAGCGAGGTGTTTTGGTGGTCTTGGGGGTGAGCAGGTTCCAGGGGTGCCTCTTCACGGCTAATCCATCTGCCTGGTTCAGCCTCAGCGCAGAGACCTGCAGCTGTGCACGCCATGCCGGGGGTCAGCATACACATGCTCTGCTCTGATGACTTTGATCCGAGAACAAATCTGTTACAAGCCAGTTAGACCTGCAGCCATTGTTGGCTGATTTAGTGCCCTGGAAGCCGTGAAGATAACAGGAACTTGTGAAGGCAGGCAGGGCTCCTTCCTGTCCCTGAGTGAAAGGTCACTTCTGGGTGGACAGGGTTAATCGGGGGGGTCACAGGCTGCATGGGATGGGGTAGGCTTATTAAAAGCATCATCTCCTTTTGACTGGCTGGCTGTGTGGATAGCGAGGGGGTCCTGTGCTAGGATCATCATTGTGAGGCAGTGCAAAAATCTTCCTTGATTATCAGGTGAAGTGCTGGATGCTTGCAAGGTGATGATATATATATATATATATATATATATATATATATATATATATATATAAAATATATATATGTTATATATATATATATATATATATATATATATATATATATATATATAACCATATATTAAATTAAAATAAATCTTAATATGTATATGTATACACATATGTATTAAGATTTATAAATATAAATATTAATGTATGTGTACATATACACACGTATATATTAAGATTTATTTTTACTTGTGTATATTCCTGTGTGAGTGTGTATCATGTGTATGTGTGTGTTGTGTACGTGTGCGCCTGCAGAGGCCGGAGAGCATCAGAGAACTGGAATTACAGGTAGCTGTGGGCGCTGGGAACTGAACTGGGGTCCTCTGGAAGAGCAGTGCGCGCTCTCAACTGCTGAGCCATCTCTACAGCTACCTCATCTGCTCTAGACAGGGCCTTGGTATAGCTTGAATGTGAAATGTCCCTGTCTGTGTGCTTGAACACTGGTTCCCAAATGGTAGTGCTGCCTGGGACAGTTGTTGAACCCTCAGGAGGTGAAACCTTGCTGGAGGACGTATGTCACTGGGGTGCGCTTGGAGGGTTTACAGCTTGGCCTCATGTCCTGCTCAATCTCTGTTTCCTGATTGTGGGTACAACCTGGCCTTCTGTCTCAATCATCTGACTTCCCTGCCTGCTGCTCTGTCTTCTCTAACCTTCTGGAAGTTAAGCCCAAACAATCCCTTTCTCCCTTAAGTTGCTTTAGTCAGAGCATTTTATCACAGCCACAGAAGAGAAACCCAGACAGTCGTCCACGGGCTGACCCAATATAGACAACCCCTTACTGAGATTCTCTTCCCCGTTGATTCTAGGTTGCATCAGATTGAGAATTGGAGTTACCCATCATACTCCCGAGACCCCATTAAGCTACGATGCCTGAGACCCCAGTAATCAACGGATATGTTCATTGATACTCCATGACTCAATTACCTCCCACCTCTGCCTCTGGACAATGCTCCCCTGGAGACTGGGATGGGTTGGATGTGAAGCATCTCACATTGTCTAATGTTTGGACAGTTAGCCTCCAGCTATTGGTGATGTTGGTAGGTTGCAGGATCTGGTTGGTAGAGGTGAGTCACTGGGGGGGTCAGATAATCAGATGGTGGTCACTGCTTCTCTTCCCATGGTCTTTGTGCTTCCTGGTTAGTGTCGTGAGAGGAGACATTGCTGTAAGGTCTGACCACCAGGGACTGACCCATGCTAGCCATCATGTCTTCCTTGCCATGTTGGACTAAAATGTCCTATAACCTTGAGCCAAGATGTGCTCTCGACATAGTGGCACGGGTCTATATGGCCCATGTAATGCATGTGGAAGATGGGGGCAGGCAGGCAGATGGCTGGAAACTTGCCAGCCAACCAGTTGGTCTTCATGGTGAAGTTTCAGGTTAACGACAGACCCTGTCTCAAACAGAATGTCCAAGGCACCTGAAGACTGACCCCAGGCTTGCCCTTTGATTCCCCACATGCACGCCATGTGTATGCGTACCTGCACACACATGTATGCCAGACAAAAAGCCTCTCCAGAAGAGGTGCTTAGGAAGCCAGGAGCCAGCCCCTCAGAAGGCCAAGGGACTTCTCTTTCTCCCTGAAAGCTGCCAATTTCCATCTCGCTATGAAGCCATCAGAAACTGCTGACGGATGACAGACGTAATCAATCGGCAATGATTTCTGGGCTTGTGTCCCGGGAGGGGAGGCCCTATCAGTAGCTGCTTCCATTTGTTGTAGCTGGAAGCAGGGGGCCCAATCCCTGTGCAAGAGGGAACACATGAGTTCCTTAGCACCAATAGAGAGAAAGGGGGTCACCAGGAGGGAGTACTTGAACCTAGGATCAACACACAGCCTGCACCCCCAGAGTCAATAGTTTGACAGGGCTTCTTCTGTCTCTGAGATGTCTGCAACTCTGATTGTGTGTGTGTGTGTGTGTGTGTGTGTGTGTGTGTGGTGTGTGTACACATGCAACATCCATAGAAGCCTGAAGATGGCGTCAGATTCCCGGAGCTGGAGTTAGAAGCAATTGTCAGCCTTCCGACATGGGCGCTGGGAACCAAACTTAGGACCTCTGCAAGAGCTCTTAACTGTCGAGTCATCTCTCCCAGCCATGAAAAGTCAGTAACTCTTGCCAAAAAAAAAAACTCCCCTTTCCACATTGTCTGAACTGTTCTCCTGTATTCCATTTCTCCAACTGATGGAGACGCATCGTAGCTGGGTATCATTTATGACTCATCCCAATTACAGAAGCGAAAAGGATGGAAGTGGTACAAAGCAGAAGGGAGTGGTGGGGTGGTACTGAGGGGCCTGCCTCACCTACACTGGGCAGCAGGGCCCTGCCACCTGATTCTAGGATCCCTCGCATGCACTTACTTGTCCGGAGCAGCCGCTCTCTCCAGCCACCGCTCTCTGGTGAAGATGAACCTGTTTAAACGCTTCCGCATTCATGCCTGTGCAACTGTTCTCGCCTGGAGACCCTCCCGGGTGTGTATCCAGGCTCTCCTCTTTTGCTGAAGATTCCCTCTTGGGCTGCAGATCACTAACGATGAAGTTTCATAGCCTGGCACAAGGGAAGCCATTCCTCTCCATTTGAGGGCTTCCACGATGCTTTATGAGGGTGCCCTTCACTTGCGGAGATATTAAAATGACAGTAAATCAGCGTTCAAGATCATGGCCGAGCTGTGGCGGCACCATCATTTAGAGACTCTCTGGAGATTTCCTAGTGAGTTGTCCTGTATCCTCTCTGTTTGGAGGGTACTTAGATGTCCTGGGAGTGTTGGAGAGAGCAGAGGGGAGGGAAGGAAAGAAGGAAGGTGTGGGGGGGAGAGACAGAGATGGGGAAGAGAGAGGGAGAGGGACACACAGAGGAGAGAGAGAAGGCAGAGAGAGAGAGGGAGGGAGGGAGAGGGAGAGAGAGAGAAGAGAAGAGGAAAGAAAGGAGAGAGGATACAGGCAGTGTTGGGTCACCAAAGTGGGTGCTGGGAATTGAACTCTGGTTCTATGCAAGAATAGCAAGTGCTATTATATGCTGAGCCATTCTCTAGTCCCTTGCTGAGGTTTATGATAAGAGTTTCCTCATCCCTGCGCTGACATCCAGCCTCCTACCGAGCTGCGTGCTCAATACTGGGGCAGCTTAGCCGTTGCTAAAAAAAAAAACAAAAACGGTAGCATATCTTCCCCTATATGACAGCCATCTAATACTGTAGCTCTCAAACCACCGACTGTGTGGGAGCCTCCACAGTAGGACTTGGTGTGTTAGTTACTGCTGTATTGTCACAAAACACCACGACCAAGGCAGCTTACAGAGGAAAGCGTTTAATCGCGGCTGGCTTACAGTTTCAGATGTTTAGTTCATTATAATTATGGTAGGGAGTATGGCGGCAGGCAGGCAGGTGGGCATGTCGCTGCAGCAGGTGCTGAAAGCTTATGTCTGATCAGTAGGTTGCAGGCAGATTGTGAGAGATTGGGCCTAGTGTGAGCTTTTGGAACCTCAAAGGCCACCCTCAGTGACATACCTCCTCCATCAAGGCCACACCTCCAAATCCTTCCTATACAGTTCCATCAAATATGTGAACCTATGGGGTCATTCTTATTCCATCTGCAACACTTGGGTTCTTTGTGGCATCCGGAAGCTGGTGTCGCACCTGGCATGGAAGAGGCACTTGGTAATGTTTGTTTGTAAAAGAATAAAAGTAAGGAAGGGAAAAGCTAAAACAGACCACAGTAGGTTAGGTAGAACCCTGGAATGTTGGTCCACGAGTGGAATGTTAGCCATATTTTTTTTCCTGGAGTCCATTGGTCAGTGGCAGAGGGCAGATACGTGGTTCCAAGCAGTGGCCATCTGGCCTAAGAGTTTCTTTACTTTGTTAGGACTTCCAATCAGGTAAAACCATATTCCTGTGCTCTCCCACACTCCTCCTTTTGCCAAGCCAGCCCTCTTTCAGCGCCTGCAGCCATCCAACACAGACTGCTTGTGGCTCGCAGAGCTGCGTTGGAATTGGAGAGGGTGTCGATTCAGGACAGCAGCATCGCCATCATCGGACACTCTCAGCAGCTGCCTGTGGATGCCAGCAGATGTGTGTACTTCCTGCCAGTGGGAGCCTTTATATCGCTGGTATGAGAAGAATAATGAAAGACGGGAGAAACGGCCAACAGAAAGCTGCGTGATGAAAATTCACAGCTTTGACCAGAGCCCTCAGCACCGAGAGCAGGAGATCATGGAGGGTTTATTCCAAGAAAGCCGGTTCTAATTCTTTCAAAAGTAGCCCTGGGCTAAGAGGGCTCAGAACAGAACCCCACTGAGCCCACAGAGTTTGTTCTTGAGACACAGAACTGCATCGCTTCAAGGTGCCTCGGGGTCATATTAGTACAATGGAGCGGGGAAAACGCAGAGGGGAGAGGGGGAGGCTAAAACCTGCTTGGCGTGAGAGCCTTTCACTCATCTGAGAGAACTAGAGAAAGGCACTCCTTTACAGGCAGACACAGCCCTGTGCTAAGGTTGGGGCATAAGGTTGGGAGCTGAACACAGGCTGGGTGTCAACCCCCCCAATTGCCTGCTCAGGTGGGTGATGCCCCTCGGTAAATAACCTGCCTGGCTACTTAGGGAAACAGTGATGTCAGCATCTTACAGCCATGGAGTTGGCATTAGAGCCCGTTGCTTCATCTCTCTTCTCTGGTAGGGGGCTGAGTTAGAAAACCTCCCCTCTCTACATACTGATCAGGGAAAAGCCAAGACGGCAGCTTGGGGCCATTCATGGCTTTTAAAAGAAAATCTTGTCGTTCATGTTTGTTTCACCTAAACTCCGCCTTCTTTCCTTCCCTCCCTCCCCAACCCCTCGGTGTGTGTGTCAGTGTGTGTCTGTGTTTGTGTGAACGCATAGAGATCAGAGGGTAACCTGTGGGAGCCACTACTTTCCATCCACCATGTGGGCCTTGGAATCGAACTCAGGTCACCCATCAGGCTTGGCCGCAAGCTCCTTTACCAGCTGAGCCATCACCGGCCCTCATTTGTTTGCTTTGGAGATGGCCCCTTGCCAGGGCATCCTAGAATTCATGATGTTTCTGCCTGCATCTCTGTACTCCATTTTATATGTTGCTATTTCACTAAGGATTTTTTTTTTTCCAGATTCCAAAGAAAGCCCCACTTTATTACAGAGAGCACACAGAGCTCCCTCCTTGCCAGGATAAGTCCTGCTTCGCTCCTCCAGGGCAACAAATGTATCTCCCCGGTTCCTCCCATGTCCGGTAAAGTCTTTGTAGAGATAGCGGATCCATTTGTTAAGGTTGTGCAGGTCCTCAGTGAACATTCTGTTTCCACTCACGTTCTTCTTTTGGATAAGACGTTGCAATTCGTTTCCTCTCCAGCACGGAGGCGGTACCGGTCCTTGACCATCCTTTGGATGCTTTTTGAAATCCCCCAGGTTTCCAATGTTGTCATAGACACCAAACAGAGACCTCTTCTCGTTCCAGGGATCAACCGACCACTCTGGGAGGGGGAAGAGGAAGCCTTACACAGGCCAACAGTGGGACACCCAGGGAGAAGCTTCTGCATGCTTCCAGCCCCACAGGCTCCTCCTTGCCGCCCAAGGGAGGCTCCCTGTCGTTGCTCCAGCCCCTCCACCTCAACAGTACAGCAAACCGGCTGGAAAAAAGGGGGAGCCGGTGAGAATTTCAAAGACAAGACACAGTGTAGTTCCAGCTGGGACTCACGAGGGGGTGATAGTAAGAGAAGCCATCTCCTCTCCTGGGGCACTCATTGGGGGACGTTTATCTCTATCAGCTAGAGGAGTATTGGTTTGTTATATGTATGTTTGGTGTGTGCATGTATGTGGACTTGTGTACGTCTGTTTGCCTGTGTGTGGGCCTCTGTCCAGGTGCATGTGCCATGTGCACGTGTGTAGGGAAGCCTCAGGTTGACGTCAGGGTCCTTTCTAGATCACCCTCTATTTTGTTAATTGCAGCGGTGGGGCTTTTAACTGAGTGGGCAGCTGCCCCCACACAGCCAGTCTACCTCCTGTCTTGTTCCAGGGATCCCATCCCTCCCTCTTGCATGCTAGGACATGAGCTAATCCACTGTCCCAGCCTTTATGAGGATGATGGGTATCCAAACATTAGTCTTCACACTGTAGAGCAAACAGTTTTCCCATGGAGCCCTCTCACGGCTTTTTTTAAAAATTGAAAATGCGTGACTGAATTCAGTTTGTTGTAAGTGGCAGAATTATCTTTACTTCATTCTATCAAGAATTGCAAGTATTGCCGGGCAGTGGTGGCGCACGCCTTTAATCCTAGCACTCGGGAGGCAGAGGCAGGTGGATTTCTGAGTTCGAGGCCAGCCTGGTCTACAGAGTGAGTTCCGGGACAGCCAGAGCTACACAGAGAAACCC
>NC_034612.1:20713741-20719739 GCF_900095145.1 Mus pahari
ACATCATTTTATTTACCCTCCAGTGATCCTACTCCTTCTTTCTTTCTTTCTTTCGTTTTTTTAAAGATTTATTTATTTATTTATTTATTATATGTAAGTACACTGTAGCTGTCTTCAGACACTCCAGAAGAGGGAGTCGGATCTTGTTATGGATGGTTATGAGCCACCATGTGGTTGCTGGGATTTGAACTCCAGACCTTTGGAAGAGCCGTCGGGTGCTCTTACCCACTGAGCCATCTCACCAGCCCATTATTTCTTAAAACTGTAATAGCTGGCAGAGCACAGATTAGCATTTTTATGTATTCCTGTATGCATGTTTTTATATGTGTGTGTGCACAAATACACGGAAGGCAGAGGTTAGTCTCAGGTGTCCTTCCTCACATGCCATCGACATTGTATTAAGACAGAATCTCTTCATTAGCTTGGAGCTTAGCAGTTCCTCCAGGCTGGCTGGCCAGGGACCCCAGGAGACATTGTCTCTCTGCTCTGGGATTCCAATCATATTTTACAAACATTTTTTTAAATGGCTTGTAGGGTTGGAAGTAGTCAGGTCCACAGGCTTGCCTGGCCAGCATTTTACCAACTGGGTGATCTCCTCAGCCCTAGTTTATGGTTCTGAACCCAGATCTCTCCCATTCATTTTGCAGTGAATTTTGTCAGCTCCTGTCATCCATTCCCCCCTTTTCCCCTATCGCTTGCCTGGCTGAAAGTGCTTGTCAGGTTCTGTTAAACTCAGGCCCTTTGCTCTGTTGAAACAGGCAATTGGTGGGAAGACAGCCTTCCTCAGAGGGTCGTAACTGCACACAGCAAGAAGCAAAGTGGGCCCTCAGGAATATGCTCTGAGCACGGGAACCTTTTTTTCTTATGGATTCTGCCATTAACACTTAGAGGGAGTTTTACTCTGGAGAGGAATTTGTCAGGGAACAGATCTTTCTTGGAATAGATTTTGCTGAATGCTGTCACATTTCTGGGTGGGTGCCTGTCACTCCTTGGGCATTTTTTTCTTTCCTGAGCTCAGCTGTCCTCATCTATCTGGGGCCCTATTCCCCTTTTCCATGGAGTCTGCAGATTAAACACAAGATGACTAATGACATATAAGAAAGGGAATCAGTGTCCCTAACTGGGATGACAAAAGTCCCCCCCCCCCATGATGAAACACCAGGACCAAAAGCAACCCAGGGGAGGAAAGGGTTAATCTGACGGATGATTCCCAGTTACCCTCTGTCATTGAGGGGAAGTCAAGGCTGGAATTGAAACAACTAACCATATCACATGAGCAGTCAAGAGTAATGGAGTGGATTCTTGTTTGCTTAATACTTAGCTTTCTTTATTCTCTTAAGTTGTTTAGCGCCCCCCCCCCCGCCGCCCTAGGGAATTGTTCCACCCACGGTGGACTGAATCAATGAACAGTCTAGACAATTCCCTACAGAAATGACCATAGGTGAATCTCATCTAGATAATTCCTCAGCTGAGGCACCATTCTCAGACCAGCACAGGGCATGAGACACTTCTTTTAGATAATACCTGGCTATAGCTGTATCTCTTTCAACTCATCTATAGCCCTTATTGATCTCATTCTTATGACCACATACTTGACATGAGGCGAAGGAGGAGGAGGAGGAGGAGGAGGAGGAGGAGGAGGAGGAGGAGGTTTTATTTGATCTTAAAGCTTGAGAGGATACAGCGCATCATGGCAGATAAGGTGTGGCCGAAGCCAGTCAGGGTGTGTGGCTTGTATTTCTTAGATTTCAGTGGAACAAGAAACAGAGAACAGACAGGAAATGGGACTCTCAGACTTCTTCCAGGCAGACCTTACTATCTAAAGAATTTATAACCTTCTAAAACAGTGTCAACAGCTAGGGAACAAGTGTTTAAGTTTTAAATTTATTTTTGCTGTAGTGGAGAACGAACCTAGGGCTTTGTTCACTCTAGTTTGGTACTCTATACTGAAGCCTCATCTCCAATCCCTCACTGGGGGATTCTAGGCAGGGGCTCTACCACTGAGCCACGCCCCCAGCTCCTCACTGGAGGATTCTAGGCAGGGGCTCTACCACTGAGCCACGCCCNCAGCNCCTCACTGGAGGATTCTAGGCAGGGGCTCTACCACTGAGCCATGCCCCCAGCCCCTCACTGGGGGATTCTAGGCAGGTGCTCTGCCACTGAGCCATGCCCCCAGCCCCTCACTGCGGGAGTTTAGGCAGATGCTTTACCATGGAGCCATACATAGTCCAGGAATCTATGTATAAATACAGTTTTATCATAGGAGAGATATCTTGAAAGATGCATGAGATGATGTGTGTGGAGCCGACACATTACTGTCCTCTTCTGGGGTATCATTGGCCCATCTGAAGGACATAATTACCAGCTTTGGAAGGTCCTTGAGATTTGTGTGTGCGCAGAATCTGGGGTCTTATTACACAGGCCTAAGTGATTACTTGCATGGTAGGCTGCATGACTAAACACAGTTCCTGGTTTTTCTACCTTCTCTGGAGCTAGGCATGGGATAGGCAGTTTCACACTGTAATCTAACTGGCTTTTCTGGAATCACAGGAACATCCCTGGGGCTCACTAGCCAGTCAGTATAGGCCAGTTCATGAGCTTCAGGTTCATTGAGAGATCCTGTCCAAAAATAAAATAAAACAAAAAAAAAAATGGAGGAGAGTGATTGAGAAAGACACCAAAGGTTGACCACACATACACACACATCTCACATGTACACATATGTGCATACACATGCCTACATGCACACACACACACCTGCACACACATGTGCACACATACATGCCTGCGCACACACACACACACACACACACACACACAAACACACACACGAATCACAATCCTGAGTCTGCCTAGGAGCTCTTCCACTGTGCGTTTGAAAAGATTCATTTTGAATAATAAAAGGCTGTTCTGTCACTCAAGAAATCCTACAAGATTATGGGGGTCATGGGGGTCTAATGAGACAGCTTAGACACTAAAGTGTCTGCTGTCTGAGCATGAGGACCCGAGTTTGATCCCCAGAACCCAAGTAAAAAGCCAAGTGCACCAGTGAGAACCCACAGTCCCAGTGATGAGGGTGTGGAGATAGGAGCAGCCCTGGAACTCACTGCCCAACCCATGTGGGACAGTGCAGGAGCTCCAGGTTCACTGAGCGATCCTGTCCCAAAATAAAAGAAAACAAAATAAACAAAACAATTAAATAATAAAATGGTGGAGAGTGTTTGAGGAACACACCAGAGGTTGACTCCCCCCACATGCTTACACACACATAGGCATGTACACACACACAGGCACACACATGTGCATGCACGCACACATGCCTGCATACACATGTATACACACATGTACCTGCACACACATGTGTGTGCACACATTACCTGGGTGTGGTGGGAATGCCTGAAATCTCAGTACTTGGCAGGCTGAGGTAGAGAGATTGTGAGTTCCAGGCTAGCCTGAGCTACGTAGTGATACGATGTCTATATGGAATTTATATGGAATGGATATATATGAGACTCATAAAGGGCTGGGCATGTGATTGCCTCACATGTGCAAAGCCCGGGCTTCATTCTCAGCACAACTAAAGGATGGAAAAGTATTTCTCCATATATATGGAATTTATATGGGATATATATGAGACTTACATATGGGATATGTGTGTGTGTATATATTTTCCATATATTTATTCCACATATATTCCATATATATGTATAATATATATGTATGTGCACATACATGTATGTATTTGAGATTTTGAACTAATTCTAACCCATGCAAGAGGCTGCCAATACAAGTTTTACCTCTGGGAACAAAGGAACCAGGAGTCTGACTTTTCAACCTCTATTTGCAAAGCACACTCACTTCCAAGCCCGAGGTTGAGGAGAATAGGTCCGGGAAATTTTCTACCCAGTGGTGCTACAACCATCACCCTGTAAAGTCCTGGGCTGAAAACCTGGTATCCCTGTTACCATTCCAATCTGAAACGTCATCCCACAAAGTCTTATGTGTTGAAGTCTTGGCCCCCCCCCCCAGTGCAGCAGTGTTCAGAGGCAGGGCCTCGGGCTTCCTGAGGGCTCTGACTCTATCCATCAATGGCTTCATTCATGCATGGGGTCATAGCTTAATGGCTATTGGCATGTGAAGCCTCGGCGGCAGACATGGATTTCTGAGGCTCAGAACCTGAAGGGCATATTTTGTTCTTAGTCTCTCTCCCTCTCCTCTTTCCTGGCTACCACAAGGTGAACAATTAGGCTTCACTGCCACCTGTCCGCCATGATGTTCCGTCTCACACTGGACCAGAAATATGGAATCAAATGACAATGGACAGAAAATATGAGCCAAAAATAAATGCCCCCTCTCTAAGTCGACCTGCCTCAGGTGTCTTGTCACCGTGAGGGAAAGGTAACATAACACGTTTGCTTGCCAAGATTGGTTGGCAAGTCTTGTATCTTTCTTTTTTTTTTTTTTTTTTAAATTTTCACTTGCCTCCGACCTTTGCGGTGTTATTTTTCTGGGAAATGTGCTGTATGATCTGAGTTTCTAAAAGTTAAAATGTATTAAAGATTCATGCTATTTAGAAGAGTGTTGTTGAGAATTTCCCAACATCCCTGGGAGATAATTGGTGTCTCTCCAGGGAACCGTCGGGGCGAAGACGGAAAGTGATCGCGTAAATCACTTGAGCGCCAACAGCAGTTTTAATTAAGTTTTTTTTTTTTCCTTTCCAGAATCAGATGTTTATTTCACCAAAATGCACTGAGATTTGTTGACAAGTGACACACAATATTTTATTCTAGGGGGATTTTTTTTTTATTTATTATTATCAGAAAACATTCTCAGAGAGACCTGGTTTCCTTGTTAATTAATTGATCAAGTCAGTTGGGTGCCTGAGAATCAACCTATGGGGGAATTCACTGAGTTGAGGGCTGACCTTAACCTCCAGGCGGGAAGCCAAGACTCCCAGCTTCTCTTAGACTACTGGTGTCCCGTGTCATTTTATCTCCTTGCTTCTTGTCTTCTGTCCTGGGAGGTGCCGTCAACTACAACTAGAGTAAGTGTGACGGTTTAGTCTTCACTGTCAACTCAAATGGACTTAAGTAGAGATGTAATGTGACCAACAGCTGTGTCATGGAACTGTCACCATGCCATCTCCACTACAGAAAACTGTCTTCTCCATCCCCGGGTCACAGTAAACCCTTCCTCCCTTAAGTTAGTATCATAGTTAGGGTTCCTATCACTGTGATGAAACACTAAACCAGAAAAACAAGCTGGGGAGGGGAGGGAATTTTGGGCTTTCACTTCCAGATAACAGTCCATCATTGGAGGAAGTCAGGACCGGAGCTCAAACAGAGCTGGAACCTGGAGGCAGGAGCTGAAACAGAGGCCGTGGAGGGTACCGGCTTGCTCAACATGCTTTCTAATAGAACCCAGGACTACTGGCCCAGGGGTGACTCCACTTACCATAGTCTGAGCCCACCCCTATTGACCACTAGTTGAGAAAAATGCCTCATTGGAATGCTGGATCTCGTGGAGGCATTTCCTCAACGGAGGCTTCTTTCTCTGTGACGATTCTAGTTTGTGTCCAGTTGATGCACAAAATCAGCCAATGCAGTTAAATACTCCCATGCTTTTTCCCCCAAAACAATTGGGAAAATAACTAGCTACACAAAAGGTTCTAGAACCTTCCGTAACTAGAATGCACACCTTACACAGCTTATAAACAGCAGTATATGTATTCGGTTCACTCTCCCCCCGCCCCTGTCCCACTGTGGAATCCATAAGCAGTTCCCGATCTAATTGGGGACGTCAGATTCTGTTCTGGTTCAAAGCCAGAATATCCCTCACACCATCCTCACATAGTCATGTTTGAACACTTGGTCCCAGCTGCTGGCACTGTCTTCAGAGGTTGTAGTCTAGCTAGGAATAGAGGGAAGCTGGGTATGGAGTCTTGAAGATTGTGTAGTCCAGGCTTGGTCTAGTAGTCTAGACTTTGCCCCCCCCCCCC
>NC_034612.1:20719744-20743664 GCF_900095145.1 Mus pahari
TTTTTTTTTTTTTCTTTTAAAAGATCTATTTTATTTTTAAACTTTATATATGTGTGTGGGCGTGTGCACGGGAGTTACTGATCTTTCTGATCTGCAAAGATTTGAGCCAAGTTGTACTGAGTGCCTATTGCTATGATGGAGTTGTGTCTGTCCCTGTGCCTTCTCTGCCGCCATGGACTTCTCCCTCCGAAACAGTGCGCCCAAACAAGTCCATTCTCCTTTACGCTGCTTCTGTCTTCCGTTGCCATAGTGACAAGAAAAGGGAATACTATAGGTCCTGATATGGCGACAGTTAGTGGTAATAGGTGCAGGCTGCATAATTCAGAGAGCTGTATCTGAGGCCCCTCCCTTTTCCCCAGCCCACTGTGATGTGAATGGCTTCTACTGCACCTCCTGCTGCCAGCAGCCAGGCCTTCCCTGCCAGGGTAGACTGAACCCCTCCAAAACCATGAGCCAAAATAGATCTACCCCCTCTTGTAGTTTGTGTTTGTCTGTGGTGTGTATGTCTGTGGGGTATGTGTTATGTGTTTGGTATACGTCTATGTGTGTGTGTCTGTGGTGTGTGTTTGTGTAGTGTATGTCTCTGTGTGTGTATATCTGTGGTGAAACCCCAGTGAAGTAGAAGTAACTTTTATATGACCCCTGCCCTATCTTTCACCCTTCTGACCTCTGACACGGAGTGATGGGATAAGACCTTTGACCTTGGGCTTCCTAGCATCCACAAGCAAGAGAATTAAATCTCTGTTATCTTTGTCTGTATCTCCTTCTCCATTTCTTCCTTTCCTCCCTCACTTTTTCTAATAGCACCTTGTCTTTATTTTATTTTTCTGTTTTCATGCGGGATGCTCATGTGTGTGTGCCTGTGGGTATGTTTGTGTGTGGTATGTATGTCTATGTGTGTGTGTATGTGTGTCTGTGGAGTGTTTGTCTGGCATGTGTCTGTGGAGTGTGTGTGTCTGTGGTGTGTATGTCTGTGTGTGTCTGTAAGGTATGTGTATGTATTTGGTATATGTCTATGTGTGTGTGTCTGTGGTGAGAGTGTGTGTGTGTGTGTCTGTGGTTTGTGTGTGTGTGTGTCTGTGGGTTGTGTATATATGTCAGGTATGTGTCTATGGTGTGTGTGTCTGTGGTGTGTATGTCTGTGTATGTTTGACGGATGTATGTGTCTGGTATGTGTGTGTAGTTTGTGTGTGTGTGTCTAGTACATATCTGTGGGGTACATGTTTGGTTGTGTCTGTGGTGTATACATGTCTGTGTCTGCGGGTTGTGTGTATGTGTCCAGTATGTGTCTGTGGTGTGTATATATGTGTGTCTGTGGTATGTGCATGTCAGTGTGTGTCTAAGGGGTGTGTGTATGTATGTAGTATGTATGTAGTATGTATGTAGTATGTGTGTGTGTTTAATATGTGTGAGTGTGTGCTTGTATGGTGTGTGTATATCTGTGGTGCCTTTGCCACAGTGTACATGTGGAGGTCACAAGACCATGCGCGAGAGAGTGTTCTTTCTTACTCCGGAATGGGCTGGGATCAAGCTCTGTTCACCAGGCCTGGCATCTAGTGCCTTTACCGCTGGGCCGTCTTGCTGGCCCAGTCTCCTTTCTTCTTACATGAGAGTATTTCTTAGGCGTTCCAAGCTGGCCACAGATTTGCTAGGTAGCCAGGGATGACTTTGAACTTGTGATCCTCTCGCTTCCTCCTCCAGAGCATTAGGATTCCAGTTATGTATGTACTACCACACCGGGGGGGGGGGGGGGCTTAAGCCTCCGATCTTCATAAACCCCCAGTCTGAGGTTTTCTGTTACAGTGGCACAAAGCAAACGCAGACCCCAGGTGTTCATTACAAAAGCTCTTATAACGGAACAGCTTCGAGGGAGAACCCCGTGCCTCTGCCTCCCAAGAAGGTCTACAGGAGGCAAATTGGTTTTTTTTTTTTTTTTTTTTTTTTTTTTTTTTTTTTTTTTTTTTTTTTTTGTGCTCGGCAGAACCCAGGCTGGGCTTTGAAGAACCCTCTGCCTTCCCTGGTGTTGCTTGGTTAAGTCGAGACTCTTCCAGCTGGGCTCCCTTCCAGGCAGGCAGGCAGGATCCAAGTCACTTCTGCTTTCCCTTTTAGCGCTTGGACCCCAGGTGCCTGATGGATGGAGGGGCTCCGCGGTTCCCTCCTCCAGGAGCTCTGGCTAGCACAGCCGGGCAGTACTGTTGTCATTAGGAGGTATAAAATCCTAATTTATATTGCTGGGAGGGTAATTTATACACTAATGTAAATTTCTTTTACTGCTGATTTTTTGAGCAATTGATGTGCGATTATTCCCAGCTCCCTTCCAAGGCAATTCTAAAACCGTGGCTGCTAATACCTTAATATTCTCTGTGATTGCCAGCCATGATATGTTTCCCGGATCAAATGGATCCAGTGGGCTTTGACATAATTGGGTTAAAGATTTTTTTTTTTCTTTTGCTTTCTGAGGTTTTTTTTTTTTTAGATTCGTTAGACTGAGTGGGGAGGGGGGAAGTGACGGCACAGGCTTTTTGTTTGTGCTGTAATTTACTGAGTTATGGAAGTCTGTTCTCTCGTGTGTGTGTGTGTGTGTGTGTGTATGCATATGGAGGCCACAGGGCAACCTTGGTTGTTACTCAGTTGTCATCTACCTTGGTTTTGTTGTTTTTGTTATTAATAATAATAATAATAATCATTATTATTATTATTTTTTGGTTTTTGGAAACAGGATCTCCACTGAACCTGGAGCTTACCAAGTAGGTGAGACTGGGATCCACCCCCATCTCCAGTAATCCTGTCTCTACCTCTCACACATGCCATTGAGGGGAATATGAGCACATGACACTGTGCCTGCCCCTCCTGCCATTTTTTTCAATGTGAGTTATGAATGAACTCAGGCCCTTATGTTTGCAAAGTTAACACTTTACTGACTGGGTTATCTCCCAGCTTTGTGTGTGTGTGTGTGTAAAAAACTCAGGTTTGCTTGAATTTGCTGTGTAGCTGAGGTTAGCTGTCAGCACTCATCCACCTCTTGAATGCTGGGATTACAAGGTGTGTGCCACCATGTCTGGCACACTGGGGTTTTTGAGACTGAGATATCTGTAACCTAGGTTGATCCTGATCTCATAATCCTCCTGCCTCAGCATTCTAAGTACTGTGGTGCTAGACATGTGCCACCATGGTTTATGGTTAAAGTACAGATGTATTTATGAAGCAAGCCTTGGTGGACATGGAATGTTTCAGAGCCTTGATTTCGACTTTCCCCACCACACCAACTGTAAAAACACTTTCTGTGATGTGCTAGGATTGGAGTGCAGCAACCCTTCAACCCCTCACTGGGGATTCTAGGCAAGTGCTCTTCCACTGAGCCACACTCTCAGCTCCTCACTGGGGGATTCTAGGCAGGTGCTCCACCACTGAGTAAGGACCCCAGCCCCTCATTGGGGGATCCTAGGCAGGGGCTCTACCACTGATCAACGCCCCCAGCCCCTCACTGGGGGATTCTAGGAGGGAGCTCTACCATTGAGCCATGCTCTAGAACTCTTTACTTTTTAGGTAAATAAGTAAATAGTTTTAAAATAAAAATAAATATAATTTAAAAAGCATAAATGATGTCCCGAGGAACAACAGCTAATGCTACCCTCTGGTCCTCATACATATACACAGATACAAGAACCCACTAAACAAGGACAGAGAGATAAGGGGTCAGCTCACATAGTCATAGCAAATAGGACCAGGCAGGCAGAGAAAGGTTTTTTTTTTCTTCCTGAAACATGACTGTCATCTCTGTCAAAACAAGTGACCAGTCAAAACATTTTTCAAATCCCAGCACTCGGGAGGCAGAGGCAGGCAAATTTCTGAGTTCGAGGCCAGCCTGGTCTACAAAGTGAGTTCCAGGACAGCCAGGACTACACAGAGAAACCCTGTCTCGAAAAATCAAAAACAAACAAACAAACAAACAAAAAACATTTTTCAGACCAGTGAGTTGTTGGCCACACACTGTATAGCCTGGACAGATCTCGATCTCATTGTTTTCCTGCCTCTGCCTTCTGCGTGTTACTATGACAGGCTTGCGTCACTCCTCCTGGCTAGAATTATTCTCAGTACACAGAGTTGACCGACGTCAGAACTACACACAGCCTGGTGGATTCATGCCGCTCATTTAGGGCAGTTTTACCACAGGCTTCCGTTTCTTCCTTCTTCATGCGGATATTTCAGGTATTTATTTCTAATTAAGCTGATGTGTTTATCTCTGTATGGTCATGTGCACATGAGTGCTGATACCCATGGAGGACAGAAGAGGGCGCCAGATCCCTCAGAACTGAAGTTACAGCTGGTCCTGAACCACCCGATATGTATCCTGGGAACAAAACTTGGGATCTCTGCTACAGCAACAAGTGTTCTTAACCACTGAGCTATCTTTCAGCCCTCTTTCTAATTATCTTATCTATTTTAAATTTAAAATCACAGTGTGTGTGTGTGTGTGTGTGTGTGTGTGTGTTCTTGTGTGTATCTCGGTATGTGAATGCATGCATGCTATGGCTCGTGGGGCTGCTGGTAAGTCTCCTGTTCCATTTTCCCTTCTCTTTATAGGGGTGTCAGGACTATAGATGTACACCACTGTCTGGCTTTTCTTATATGGGCTTTAAGGATTGGGTTGAAGTCAGGATTTCACAGCAAGCACTTTTCCCTTCCGAAGCATCTCACTGGGCTAAGAAATGCTTTGAATAAAATCAGCCTTTCTGTCCCTGCCTGGTCCTATCCAGCTTGCTCAGTTGGCAATACTCGGGTGAGGTGACTTCCTTATCGCTCTGTCCTTGTTTAGTGGATTCTGAATATCTTGTGTCTGTGTATATGTATGAGGACCAGAGGGTAACATTAGCTGTTGTTCCTCGGGACATCGTTTATGGCTTTTAAAATTATATTTATTTTTATTTTAAAACTATTTACTTATTATTTTTTGTGTGTGTGTGTATAATGTGTGCATGTGTGTATACCATGGCACATGTGCTCATGTATGATAATAGCTTTATGGAGTAGGGTCTCTCTCCAGTTACCTTTGGGACTTAGATTGCAAAGTTTGTGCGTGAAGCACCTTTACCAGCTGTGCCATCTCACTGGTCATTCGCCTTGTTTTCTGATGTCTCCTGGATCTCGCTAATTAGGCAAGGCTGGTTGGCCAGCGAGCACAGCGATCCTCCTGTCTCTACCTCTCCAATAAGGATTACAAGTGTGGGGCTGGAGAGATGGCTCAGCAGGGAAGAGCACTGCCTGCTCTTCCAAAGGTTCTGAGTTCAAATCCCAACAGCCATATGGTGGCTCACAACCACCTGTAATAAGATCTGACACTCTCTTCTGGTGGGTCTGAAGCCAGCTACAGTGTACTTATGTATAATAATAAATAAAACCTTTGGGCCTGAGCGGAGCTGACCGGAGTGAGCAGGGTTGACCAAAGCGAGCAGAAGTCCTAAAAATTCAATTCCCATTAACCACATGAAGGCTCACAACCATCTGTATCTATACCGTTACAGCACACTCACATACATAAAATAAATAAATAGAATCTTAAAAGAAAAAGGATTACAAACGTGTATCACTATCTTTGGCTTAAAGGAAAAAATATCTGTCTACCTACCTATCTACCTATCCGTGGGTCAGCCAGTCTATTTCTATGTATATATGTGTTTATGTGAGTTTATATGGTATGTGTGTGTATGGGACACATGGCCTCCTGTGTGCAGTGGCTGGAGGAGGATGTTGGGTGCCCTCTCTACCTTATTCCTTCGAGACAGGGCCTTTTATTGAATCTGGAGCTAAATCATAAATTGAATCATGGAGTCTAGGACGGATAATCTTGGTGTCAACCAGAAACAACTGGAAGGAAGAAGCCCTTCATTTCTGATTGATGTAGGGAAGGCCCAGTCCACTGTGAGCCTGGGCTACATAAGAAAGGCGGCTGAGTATGAGACAGATCACACGAGCCAGTGAGCAGCATCCCCTTGCGGTTTCTTCCTTAAGCTCCCGCCTTTGGCTTCATGATGGACTGTAGCCAGTAAGCTAGAATAAGCCCTTGCCTCCCCTGGCTGCTTTTGGTCATGTTATTGATCTCAGCAACAGAGAGCAAACTGGAGCAGAGCCTCAACGATCCTTCTGTCCCCATGTTCCCTTAGTGCCCGGGGTCCAGGTACGCATAGCCACGCCCACCCTTTCTGTGGGTGCTGGAGATTCAAGCTTGAGATTTCTCCTGCTTGCAGAGCAGGTCCTTGGTTCCCGGAGAGATCTCCCAAGTTCCTGGATTCTGCATTTCTAAAGGACATAGAGGGTGGAACTAGTGCCCTAAGATGTCCATCTAAGAGGTTCTCCAGCCTCTGTGGTGCATTCTGATCGTGGGCTTGATTGGATTGGAGAGACACCTGGGAGATTTGTAAAGCCCACTTCTGGGTATGTCCTGGGGGGTTTTGGAAAGACCATTCTTGACGATGGACAGACATCCCACAAGCTGGGAATTGGTGTAGAATAAAAGAGGAGGAGGGAATGACACGCCTCGGCACAAACACGCTCTCCTGTTCCCAGCCTCGGTCATGAGCAGCCTCCACTGTGTGTTTCCACTGTCAAAATGGCCCACTTCCCCATAACCCCAGTGTGACTGAGGCAGCCACCTCTGAGCCCGGTTAAGCCTTTCCGCCTGCAAATTATTTTTGGCTTTGGGTATCTGTCATAGTAACGAGAAGTCGGGGCAACACGCGGTCTCCAAGAGAGCTGGGGGGGGGCACTTCTAGGCTCAGCTAGAAAGGGCCCACCGGACCATTCTCAGCTCCATTTTTTCTCTTAATTAGTTCTAATTTCTCTGTCATCATTATGGAGTGACATTGAAAGCCTTCAAGTCCCTGTAAGCAGCTGGTGGTAGTAGTTCGTTAATCTTGCCCATTCCTGCCTATTGAAGACGGCTGTTTGCTTTAGAGATGATGTACACATTAAAGTGCTCCTAACCACCCGAGCCATCTCCTAAGCTCAATCTTTTAATTTCTTTTGAGACGGGATCTCATGAGTCCAGGCTGGTCTTGAATTGGCTATGTAAGTCCCAGATGGCTTCAAACTTCTAATTCTCTGCGCCAGAATCCCCAGGTGAATTAATGTATCACTGGGGTAAGGACCCCACGAGTTCACTCTTCCGGAAGGAGCTGGATTCTGATGGTGCGTGTATGGTTACCTTTTCTATTGCTGCGATAAAACACATGACAAAAAGCAGCTTGTGGAAGGAAAAGTTTATGGGGGGTTATGGTTCTAGAAGAATAAGAGTCCACCATGGAGGGAGGGGTGGCATGGCAGCAGGCAGCAGGCAGGAGCAAGGAGGGGGGAGTTCACATCTTAATGTATGAGCATCCTGTTGCTGACACAGTGAAAGAAGGCATTGGATCCAATTACAGATGGTTGTGAGCCACCATTCGGTTGCTGGGAACTGAACTCAGGACCTCTGGGAGAGCAGACAGCGCTCTTAAGGCACTGAGCCATCTCTTCAGCCCCTGAGAGTTCACATCTTTAACTGCAGGCGTAAAGTAGAGCGAATGAACCGGAAGCAGGGAGAGGCTACCAATGCCCACCCCCTAGTGGAGTTCTTCCTCTAGCTAGGCTGTACCATCTCTGCAAAGAGTCCTACCGACTGGGACCAAGTGATCACATGCCCGAGCCCATGGGGTCATTTCTTACTCCAACCACCATGTTCCCAACCCTCTTCTCCTCTTCCCCTCCTACTCTCTTCTCTCTTCTTCCTCCCTCCTCCCCCATCATATTCTACATTCCTTCCCTCCTCCCACCAATCCCTCCTTCCATTTGCATCCATCCCCCTCTTTCTTCCTTTCTTTTTCTTTCCTTATCCTTGTTCTTCTCCACCTCCCGTCCCGTCCCGTCCCGTCCCGTCCCCTCCCCTCCCCTCCCCTTCCCTCCCCTCCCCTCCCCTCCTCCTTGAGCCCAGAGAGAACTCCTCTACATTCAGTGTGTGATGGCTAATCTTGCTTGTCAGCTTTGCTACATCTGGAAGTAACTAAAATCCAAAAATGAAGGGCACACCTGAGAATGATTTTTTTTTTTTTTTTGGCTTAATTTGAAGTAGGTGGATCCATTTCTAATCCTGACCTTTGAGGTAGGAAGACACATGCCTTTAATCAGGATCTTGAGTCAGGAAGACCCACATTTAATCTGGGCCATGCCTTCTACTGGAAGCCTATACAAGGACATGGGAAAATTGTCCTTTTGCTCTTTACTCGCTTGAGCTTGCCTTGTTAGCACATCCATTCCTTCACTGGTATTAGAGCCTAGGGGCTCTTAGGGATTTCAGTGTTCACTGAAGACCAGCGGAGACATCCAGCCTTGTGCACTGAGCAACTACTAGATTCTAGGACTTTCTATTTAGATTAGCTGGACCATAGCATACACACACACACACACACACACACACACACACACACACACACACACATTATGGATATAGTGAATGACTATTTATCTATCATCTATCTATCTATCTATCTATCTATCATTCATTCTATTTATATTCATTCTAACCCTGGCTAATATGCAGGGTAAACTATATTTTGTGACTGTTAATATTTTGAGGCAAAGTCTGGCTATGTCACCCAGACTTCCCTAGACTGCCCAATGCTCCTGCTTCAACGCCCCCCCCCCACCGAGTACTGGGATGACAGGTGTGCACCATCACCCTCATCAAATTGGTACCTCCCTGACCCCGAGGCAACCATCTTGCTTTGTTGGAGGTGCCCATAAATCAAGAGACCAAGGTTGTGCCTCTGGGAAGGAGAACTCTGGGCTGGGCTCAGAGGCATCTATCTGAGGTTTTTGCTTGGCATTCCTTGCCTCTTCTGCTTCTGGATTCCCCTCCAGCTGCCTTTGGTGGCTCAGCCTAGCCACTGACAGAGGTGATTACAGCTTGTGAAAGATAACATAATTCAGTGCCCCTCAAGGAGAGTCGCTATCAGAGAGTCGTTTTTTCTAAGAGGGGAAAAATATATAATATAGTGGTTGAAAAGGGCTATCTTTCTTCCTAGAAGAACAGTTATTAATCTCTTCCTAGTACATTTTCATATCATTCTAGACATTTATTTCCAGGCCGTGATATTATAAAACCAGGCTTCTGTGTCAGTTTTGATGCGGTGTAACACGCCGGAACATGAAAAGGCGTAATTACCGCCGTGGCCATCGGAATTGCTAACGAGAGCCTGACATTTTCAAATCAGCACTCGTTCTCAGTGATCTGGAAGCGGGGGGGGGGGCCTCAGCTACAACTGCTGCATGTCAATGAGGCAGGTCAGGCTCTGAGCACAGCAGAGGGACAGGGCAGGGTGGACTCACTTGTATTCTGTGAGTTGAATTTAGTGACCAGCCCTGATGGGGCAGCATGAGAAGAAGAATATTTATTTCAACACTGCCGTTGGCTGTCCAAGGGACAAAGTGTGTGTGTGTGTGTGTGTACGTGTGTGTATATGTGTGTGCATGTATATGTTTATGTGTGTTAGTACACATGTGTGTAGGAGGTCAATCCCTTAGAAGTCTTTTCTCATAAACCATTCATATGTTTTGTTTTTTTTTTTCAAGATAGGGTTTCTTGGTGTATCCCTGGTTGTCCTGGAAATCTCTCTGTAGACCAAGCTGGCCTCAAACCCAGAGATGTACCTACCTCTGCCTCCTAAGAGCTAGGATTAAAGGTATGTGCCATCACCACCTGATCATGACGTCTGCATTTAAAAAATATTTTATTTATTTTATTTATTTATATTTTATTTTTAAGTATGTGGGTATGTGTGATACAGAAAGAGACACATAGACACAGAGGTACATGTATGCAGACATACACCATACAGGAACACACACATATACACACACACATATACACACTGAGGAGAGGAGAGATAGGAGAGAGAGAGAGAGAGAGAGAGAGAGAGAGAGAGAGAGAGAGGTGAATGCAGGTACTTACAAGGACCAGAACAATCTTCGGCTTCCCTGGAGCTATGGTTACAGGGTTACAAGCCATTGTGTGCCAAACTATGGGTGCTGGAAACTGTACTTGGGTTTTTAACAAGAGCAGTAAGTGCTCTTAACCATCTCTCCAGTCCCACATAATAAATATATATGAATGCATATTTAACATTTATTGCATACATGCCCTTGTATATGTATGCCCACCACAGTATACTTGTGGAAGCCAGAAAACAACTTTTGAGGGGTTAGTCCCTCCATTTATCATTAAGGGTTCAGGAGATCAAACCAATTTGTCAGGCTAGGTAGCAAGGCCTTTATCCATTGAGCTCTCACTGGCCCACCTTGCTGTTTGAGATAGGGTCTCTCAGAAGAACCTGGAATTCACCAACTAGGAAAAAAATGGCTGACTAGCGAGCCCCAGGGTTCCGTCTCTGCCTCCCCAGTGCTGGTTTTGTACATCACCACAGCTATGGTGGTTTTGTTGTTGTTGTTGCTGCTGCTGCTGTTCTGGGAATCAAACTCAGGTCCTGCTGTTTGAGCAGCAAACACTTTACCAACTGAGTTATCTCTCAGCTCTGGCACACAAGTATTCTTTGAGTTGAAACCCTCAAAAAAACATTGAGAGAGCAAAGGACACCTTCAGATTGCGTGTCCTGTTAGCTGTAACGGTCAACTTGACACAGCTTAGAGTTACCTGAGAAGGGAGTCTCAATTGAGGGTTTTCTTAGATCAGATTGGCCTGCGGACATGTCTCTTGGGGATTGCCTTGATTGTTAATTGACGTGAGAGGGTCCAGTCCACCGTGAGCGGCGCCATTCCCTGTGCAGGTGGTCCTGGGCTGTATAAGATAGCTGTCTGGTCATGAATTTGTGAACAAGCTAACAAGCAGTTATTCCTCCATGGTTTCTGCTTCAAATTCCTGCCTTGACCTCCTTCAGTGATGTATTATAACATGAATTGCCTTTTCTCCCCCTAAGTTGCTTTTGGTTAGAGTATTTTATGTCAGCAACAGAAAGAAAACTAGAACTCCAAATGACCAGAAGTTTGGCTTGCACTCTTTGCCTTTAGTTCTCGATTGTCCACTGGGTAGGCGGGTCACGCCTTCTTGTGGCTGTAAGAAGTCTGGATGTTCCTGAGCCATCTTGGTCTTTTCCTTTCTATGGCTTGAATTGATGCTGAAATGTTCCTCACAGGCTCATGTGCTTGAACTCTTAGTCCCCAGCTGGGAATTCTATTTTGAAAGACAGTGGAAGCTCTGGGGCAGGAGGCATGTCTGGTAAAAGCGAGTCACCAAAGGAAGGCCTTGGAGAGTTATAGTCCAGCCCCGTTTCTGTCTGTCTTCTTGTTGTTTGATCCACCAATGAGTGAGAAGCCTCCCCCTGGATACTCCCACTGCTGTGGACTTCCACCATGCTTTCTACCACATTGGACTGAAGCTGTGAGCCAAAAGAAATCTTTTCTCCTTTAAGTTGACTGATGAAAAACTAACATAATTCTGTTAGGTAGCTTTTGTTACTGTGATAAAGTATCTGGGCAGAAGAGCAGAAGACACTAGACAAGCACTCTATTGAGCCACTCCCCCAGCCCCTCACTGGGGGATTCGAGGCAGGGGCTCTACCACTAAGCCACACCCCAGCCCCTCACTGGGGGATTCTAGGCAAGGGTTCTACTACTGAGCCACACCCCCAGCCCCTCCCTGGGGGATTCTAGGCAGGTGCTCTACCACTGAGCCATGTCCCCAGCCCCTCACTGGGGGATTCTAGGCAGGTGCTCTACCACTGAGCCATGTCCCCAGCCCCTCACTGGGGGATTCTAAGCAGCAGCTTTAAACACTGAGCCATTCACTTATCCTCTTTTGATTTGTATTTTTGATACAGGTTTTACTTATTTGCTCAGATTAGCATTGAACTCACTCTGTAGTCTTGGCAGGTCTTGAACTTGTGATCCTCCTATGTTAGTGTCCCTAAGTAGCTGTAATGATGAATTCCAAAGTCAGGGCAGCTCTTATTTAATGGATCTTACTCGGGTGATTCTTAGGCATAGTGAGCTGTGGTGAGAGTCCTGTTCTACATCCCAGAGGCTTGGGGATGTGGCCAGTGGTGGTAGACCACTATGGTTTTCTCTAATACCTTTGGCTTGGTAACAGGTGAAGTCACACAGTGCTGGTCACTCAGGGCCTTGGCAATACTCTTCGTGGGCCAAAGATTTGGAAAAGTGCCCTGCTACATGTGTATGTGTATTATTTTTTCTTTTATTCCCACCTTCAGAAACATTGTTCCTCACTTACTATTTCTTTACATCTGTCATTTACATCTCTCATTTTTATCTCCATCCACCTATCCATTCACCCATTCATCCATCCACACATCCACCCATTCATGTACCCACCCATCCATCTACCCATCTATTCATCCATCTATTCATCCATCTACCGACATACCCATCTATCCATGCACCCATCCATCCATCCATCCATCCATCCATCTATTCATGCACCCATTCATCCATCTACCCATCCATCCATCCATCCATCCATCTATCCATCTATCCATCTATCCANNCACCCATTCATCCATCCACACATCCACCCATTCATGTACCCACCCATCCATCTACCCATCCATTCATCCATCTATTCATCCATCTACTGACATACCCATCTATCCATGCACCCATTCATCCATCCATCTATCCATCCATCCATCCATCCATCCATCCATCCATCCATCCATCCATCTATCCATGCACCCATTCATCCATCTACCCATCCATCCATCCATCCATCTATCCATCTATCCATGCACCCATTCATCCACTCACCTACCCATCCACCCACCCATCCATCTACTTGTCTGTCTCTCTATCTGTCATCCTTTATCCATTTATGATCTTTCCATTCACCCTCCACCCTCACTGGTCTGCCCCGCTATTCAACGATGCATTCACTGGTCCATCCACTTGCCCATGGATTGCTATAGAAGGAATTCAGGATGAAGTCAAACCTCCAAGGAGCTGAGTTTCCCTGAGGCGGCACTAAAGGTGGTCATAGATCACTCTTTAGAGTTGCCTTCCCTGGTGAGGGCTCAATTTCCTTGTCCATAAAAAAAGGTGGAGCTGGGGCTGGAGAGTTAGCTACGTGTTTAATAGCATTTGTTGCCCTTCCAAAGGACCTGAGTTTGAATCTCAGTACCCACAAGGTGGGTCGCAATGGTCTGTAACTCCAGCTCCAGAGGATCCAATACTCTCTTCTGACTTCCATAAACCTCAGGCACACATATGTGCACATACACACATGCAGGCAACAACCCATCCACATAAAAATAAATAATTCTTAATAATAAAAGGCTGAATTGAACCAGATCTCCCAAATGTCCCCATGAGTACGTGGAGCTTGGAACCCTCTTGGATCCTCTTTAGCAGAGACGCCAGGCTTTCTTTCTGGCTTGAGAACTGTTTTGCAGCCACAACTGGGTCTCTGGGGCAGCAGGGAAGCCAGAAGCCAAGAGGCCACCTGGCACGAGTGAGCGATGAGAACTGGAATGATTTGTGAGGCCATAGTGGAGGGTGGCAGGACTGGGGTTTCCCGGGGCGGCTGGCATACTCTAACATCTGCTATTTTTCACTTCAGTGTGACTGATTGGCTCCAGATGGGCCCCTGTAGACTGTTGTCAGCTGTGCTTGGAAGGGTGCCAACTGGCTGCGTCTTATCTTCGAGACCTCTCAGTGGTAGAGGACTTCATCCTAACTGCCAAAGCCAAGAGGTCAGTGGATGTTACAAGAGGACCCTGATTCTAAAGGACCCCCTTGTTCCCCTGAGCAGCTTCCCTCAGTTCAAAGACACTCTTGCCCTGGATTTTGCAGGGGCGGGGTGTGTGTGTTGTGCTCCGAGGAGCTGGATGATGGCAAAGCTCCCAGCTTGAGGGAGGCTGTTGCGTTAGGTCAGCCAGTTCTCTGGGCTAATGCCTGTTTTTTTTTCTGCAGACCACAGGAAATCTGACCTCACTGAAGGGACTTGGGCAGTGGTCCTAGTCCCTAACATTTTTTTTTTTCTTTCACAGATCCTCTAGCTTCAATTGGTTCACAACCTTGGGGGACAAAAACCATTTGCTTTCTGAATCTTTCACAGAACAGTTTGGCAGAGGGAGAAAGACCCCTGGCCAGGCATCAGGACACTGAGTGGAAACAGGAACTGGTAGTTTCCAGGCCAAGTGACTTTGGACTCTCTGGGACCTACATATTCTCTATTGCGGCTGAAGACACTTTTTTGTTTCTTTCTGCATGCATGCTAATGAGTCTCAGTGATCTACCTGCCTCCACCCTTCCAACCCTGGGAGAACAAGTGTGTGCCCCCACACCTGGCTGGCTGCCTCCCTCTCTCCTTCCCTTCCTCGTGTGTGTGTGTGTGTGTGAGAGAGAGAGAGAGAGAGAGAGAGAGAGAGAGAGAGAGAGAGAGAGAGAGAGAGAGAGACGTTGTGTGTGTGTCTCCGTGTGTGTGAATGTGTGTATCTTGGTGTGTGTCTGTGTCTCAGTGTGTTTGTTTATGTGTGTGTATGAGAGTATATATCTGTGTGTCTCTGTTTGTGCATGTGTTTGTGTGTGTGTGTGTGAGAGAGAGAGACTGTGTGTGTCCGAGTGTGTGTCTGTGTGTGTGAGTGCATCTTTCTCTGTGTGTGTGACAGAGTCTGTCTGTCTCTCTTTGTGTGTGTGTGTCTGTGTAAGTGAGAGAGATTGTGTAGGTGTGTGTGTCAGAGTGTATCTCTCTCTCTGTACATAGCCCCATGTATGGAGGTCAGGGAACAACTTTGTGCAACTGTTTCTCACCCTATACTTTTTATATGGGACATGGCTCTGGGCATGGGATTCAGGTCCTCTAGCTTGTAAGGCAAACCCTTAACGGCCCGCCATCTCCCCAGCCCACTGTTACCTTTCTGAAATTGATGATCCGTTTCCTGCAGAGCTGAACACTCCTGGTGTCTCTAGCTTCCTAAGGTGGAAACACAAGTAGAAGAGTGGGAAATGTTATGAAAATGCCATTTCAGGGCAGTGTCTCAGCTGTGACAGTCCCAAATGTAAAGGTTTGAATGTGGCATGTCCTTAAGAGGTTCACATATTCTATACCGGGTCTCCAGCTGGTGGCGCTGTACCCTTGGCCTCCAGTGGGTGGCGCTGTTCTTGGAAGGTTGTGGGAACGTTGGGAGCTGGAGCCTCACTGGAGGAAGTAGCTCACTGGGCAGGGTGTGTGTGGGGAGTAGACCTAGAGCTATTTTATCCTTGACTATTTCCAGTCTGACTTTCTGTTGGAGACGAGGCATCTGAGAGCCATATAGTTCTTTGTTAAGAGCCGAGTCACCCCGTTTCCTCTCAAGGCTGTTCATGGGATTCAGCAGATTCCGGCCCTAAACAAATATCAGGGGCTGTTAAAGGAGCATCCAGCATTCCGGAGCTGTCCCGAGCTGCCGCCTTGAGCTGTAAAGGAGGACCCGGACTTCGAGATAAGCCGCCCCCGGCGTTCCGGAGCAGCAGGTCAGCACTCTGAGATAAATCACAAGAGTTTCAAACCTGCGATCAGCATCCCCTCATTTGTCCTTCGCTCTGTTTCTTTTGATTGTTCCTCAACCCCTCCCTATTCCCCCTCACCGTGTATACAACTAAAGCCTTTTTCTTCATTAAATGGACTCTGACAAAGCTGCTGCAGGGTCCCCCTCTCGTTCTCTCTCGCCCATTCCATTAGGTTCCGTCCCCCTCGAGAACCATGGAATAACTAAGTCCCGCTGATCCGGGAAAACTTTCCACTTTCTAGGCATTTCTTCCGTCCCATCTGCCTAGCGTTTATGGACTGAAACCTCTGAAACTGTGCATGCAGATCAATCCTTCCCCCCTTAAGTTAGGTATCGAGCCACACTAACAAGTGACATTTGTCAAGCATGCTTTCCCTACCCAGGGCCCTGACCTTGCAGGGCTTAGATGGGGGTTGACTTACTTGACACTCTGGAGGTTGCGGAAGCTCAATGTGCTGGTAGAGGTCATAGTTGGCGAGTATCCAATTTCTTGTTCATAAACGCATCTCTTATTCTGTCCTGTGACATAGACATAAGAGCTCTCTGGGGCCTCCAAGCAAGGGCACGAAGGCCATTTGTGAGGAGTCCACCCTCACGACCTCTCAAAGGCTCCACCCCCCTAAGCATCCTATTGGGGGTTAGAACGTCAACATGTGAGTTTGACGGGGGACACAAGTACTTGTTCACAATGACCCCCCTCCACAATTGTAGGTCAAGGTTGAACACCCATGGAAGGTTGAACACCCATGGGTCTCTCCTCTTCCTCTTCATTTTCTGCTTCTGCCTCCATTCTTGCCTCCTCCTTCCCCTCCTCCTTTTTCTCTTGGCTCTTTCTAATGGTATATATTTTTTTCTACACAGCGCTGGGCTTCATAAGGACATGTTCACTTAAGTAAATAATGAACTTGAACCACATTACCCGGCCTGCACTCCTTCCTGCCTTTCCCTCCCCACTCTTTCTTCTTTTCCTTTTATTACACTTAGTATTTTTTTATTTCTATTTTTCTAAAATTTACGTGTGTGTATGTGTGTTTGTGGGCATGGGCATGGGCATGCCACGGCATTTGTGTGGAGGTCAGAGACAACTTGTAGACGTTGTCTCTCTCCTTCCACCCGATGGTTGGTCCTGGGGATCGAACTCAGGTCCTCAGACTTGACAGCAGGTGTCTTTTACACACTGGGCCATTTCGCTTGTTCCAATTTTTCTTAAAGGAACATTGCTTGAATGGCTTGAGGGTTCAAAGGTTTGGACATGGTTAAGGGTAATGGGTGGGTTAAAGCATAGTCCTGCCTAGCTCCCCCCCTCCCATTCTCTCGCTCTCATCTTCGTGTGTAAGACATGTGTATCGTCACGTGTGTGAGGGTGTGTGAGTGCAAGCCCATTCGGTGTGTGGATGTCAGAGGGAGGCCTCCCCCTCCATGCGCAGCCTCTCCTTCCAGCTGTTTGAGACAGGGTCTGTTTTAGTGTTCACTGCTGCCTATGCCAGGCTAGCTGGCCCCAGAGACTTTGACATTCTCCTGTCTGGGCATCCCATCCAGACAGAAGTGCACTGGGACTATAGATGGCTGTGCCCCTCTGTCTGCCTTTTACATAGGTTCTGGGGATTTGAACTTAGCAGGGTCAGGCTTGTGTGGCAAGCGCCTTGCCTACTGCGCTATTACCCTTAGCCCTATACTCCTTCTTTTCAATGTTCCTGTCTTAGTCAGGGGTTCTATTCCTGCACAAGCATCATGGCCAAGAAGGAAGTCGGGGAGGAAAGGGTTTATTCGGCTTACATTTCCACATTGCTGTTCATCATCAAGGAAGTCAGGACTGGAACTCAAGCAGGGCAGGAAGCAGGAGCTGATGCAGAGGCCATGGAGGGATGTTCTTTACTGGCTTGCTCAGCCTGCTCTCTTATAGAACCCAAGACTACCAGCCCAGAGATGGCACCATCCACAAGGGGATCCCCACCCCCCGCCTTGATCACTAATTGAGAAAATGCCTTACAGCTGGATCTCGTGGAGGCATTTCCCCAACTGAAGCTCCTTTCTCTGTGATAACTCCAGCTGTGTCAAATTGACACAAAACTAGCCAGTACAGTTCCTTTTATTGACAGAGGAGGAAACGTATGACCACACGTTAGTGTCTGGGATTTCTGGAAGACTTACGCTCAAACTCCTCCCCCAGGGGTGCCCCTGTCCTGTGGTTTACAACTGGCCTAAGCCAACTTGGTTACCCCAGTGGTATCATCGCAAGTCACCCTGCAAACAGAATGAGGCTACCCAGATCACCTGCAATAACTACCAATAATTCCAAATGAACAAGGGGGTCTGAATTATACCTCAAAATGCATTGGTCAAGTCTTTCTGCTCCCAAAACTTGCCTGTCTGTGCAGCCTAGACTTTGACTGATTTATGTTTTCTAAAATGGCTAACCAGATAACCCCCTGGCTACTTCCCATGATAGGCTCCCCAAACCTGAGGGGGATGTTCATTCATTGACCAGTGTCCAAAGACTGCAGCCATCATGCCTTGCTTGCCCTGGGTCATGGCTTTCTAATGAGAGGGCCAGACAAGCTTCCATTGGGATTGTGCAATGACCCCCTTCTCCACGTTGGGAAAAAAAAATGCACAGAATTGACTTGGGGTATGGTTCAGCAGGTAGATGCTTGCTTGGGTTCCATCCCAACGCCGCATAAAACAGATGTGGCGGCAAACAACTGTAATTCCGACATCTTACTGTGTGTGTATACGCAGGAAGACTGGGGTTTCAAATTCATCCTCAGCTTCATAAAGAATTAGAGGCTAGCCTGGGATACGCGGGGTATCAAAATGAAGCTTGCTGCTTAGTCTGGGCTGGGACAGAGAAAGGTAGGATGGCTTTAATCTTAGTTATGTGTGGATTCTGGGAGGATCAGGCCACTCCAGGTGTGCACAGGCCACAGCCTCTTCCAACTTGCTACGTAGTCAATTTTTGATCTTCAGGATTCTTTCTCTTGTCACATGAGTGCTGGGGTTCCAGCCGTATACAACAATGTTCATCTTCTTGGGCTTTGTTTTTAAACAACTGTTTTAAAATGAAGATTGATTTCAGGGTAAGCTGTCTGTCCCCAGTCTCATGTTAAGGCCTAATTCCTTAACTCAACCAACTAGAAGGAAAGGTCACTGAGAAGTGATAAGATCATGAAGGTATTGTTCTCATGAGTGGGTCTTTCTCAAGGGAGTGGATTAAGTTTCTAAAGACTGAATTATGTCAAATGCTCCACCAATTTACCATGCCCCTAACACCTTACTGGGGGGGATTCTAGGCATGTGTTCTTCAACTGAGCCATGCTTTTAGTCTCCCATAGGTGGATTATAGATAGGAGGTCTATAACTGAGCCATGCCTCCTGCCCCTCATGAAGGGATTCTAGGTCAGGGCTCTACCCACTGCACCACACTCCTATCTCCTCCCTGGGGGATTCTAGACAGGGGCTCTGCCACTGGACTGTGTCCCCAGCCCCTCACTGGGGGATTCTAGGCAGGCACTCTACTATTAAGCTATACCATCAGCCTATTATTTTTGTTTTTCGGAATTCACAAAGTGTATCCGCTATCATTTGATTCCATCAATATGCAGCTCGATTTCTGTTTTTAATCATGACCGCAGGAACAGAAATGCATCTTGTTGGGGGGGGGGTGCTACCTCCATCAAACAAATGCCGAGCTCCGCCGTGCCGCCGTCGCGCTGTGATCTTTCCATCTATTCAAAACGGCACTGAATGCTGTGATTTATTAGTGGTAGCCCGGAGAGGAGGAGGAGATCAAGAGAAAAATGAAAAAAAAAAAAAATACGCAGACAGTCGGCTTCCAGACAGGCAGAGCGTAAGTGGAAAGCTTTTTGTGTTACTTTTATTTTCTTTGATTAGCATGTAAGGATTGGATCTATTAGCAGAGTATAGTGTTTTATTTGAACTCATACACCCAGCTTTCACCCCTCCCTCTTTCTCTGTCACTCTCATTACTACCCCTACCCGTGTGTGTGTGTGTGTGTGTGTGTGTGTGCACGTGTGCCCGAGGTTGACATTAGGTTTTTCTCAATTGTACTCCACTTGGTCTATTAAGGCAGGCTTTCCCACTTGGATCCAAAGCTCACAGATTTGGTTAGTTTAGTTAGCCACTTTGCCCCAGGGATCCCGTCTCCACCTCCTCTGCACTGAGAATACAGGTGAGATGTTACACCCATCTGACGTTTACAAGGGAGCTGGGGCGTCCGAACTCCAGTCCTCATGGTTTTATGGCGAGTGCTTTGCTCACGGAACCGCCCTTACAGTCCCATTTGTTATGTGACAGGGTCTCCCCGTGAAGCTCGGGCTAGCCTCAAACTCCCGGTCCTTCTGCCCCAGGCTTCCATGCACCTACCGTCTCTTTCTTCTCTTTCCTTCCCTCTTCCATCTCCCGCCTTTGAGAATGTGCTGTTCTGCCCCCCTCCCCGCCCCTCAGGATCTCATTTAGCCCAGGTTGGCCTCATACTTGCCATGTAGCCCAGGCTGGCCTTGAACTCCTGATGCTCCTCCCTCAGCCCCCTCAAGGGCTGGGATTATAAGTGTGCACCACCATGCCTCACTTCCTTGTCTGTATTTCTTTGAACTTGTATCTTCTTGATCTTTTTAAAGTCCATCACGGCTTATTGGGGACGACAGTTGTGTCTCTGTGGCCTTGAACCCCAGAACTTAGTCCTTCTGTCCAGCTGCAGTCCCATATTCCCTCAGCCTCCAGTATTACTACTGTAGTCCTAGCCCTGCTGGGCGTTGTAGCTACACTGGTGATGTGATTATCCTTAGGTCATCCCTGCTCCCATCAGCTCCTCCCCTGCACTTCTCCCCAGGAAGAGCCATGCACACACCCTCCCAGCTTCCTCTCCTGCTGCCCCTGAGCCTGCTGAGGTCACGCAGGGGTAGCTGGTTCACTCAGCTGTTGCAAGCTTTGGACCTGTGTATGCCTTGTCTAGGTCTGAATGGGGTGGTGGTGGTCTAACCCCATGGGCACAGAAGAGTTAGGGTGCCAGTGGTTGCAGATTTGTGTGTGTGTATGTGTGTGCATGTGTGTGTACATGCATGTATGCAATGCTCACATGTGTGCCTCTGAGCCTGTGGAGGCCAGAGGCCAAACTCAGGTGCTAACCCACCTTATTTTTTGAGACAGGTCTTTCATTGGCTTGGAAGTCTCCAAGTAGGCTCACTCGGCTGGTCAATGGGTCCTGGGGTTGCGTCTGTCCCTGCCTCTCAAGCATGCGCATTATTAAAGTCCAGTTTTGTTTTTGTTTTTGTTTTTGTTTTTTTTTTTTTGTCTCCCCAGCTCCTCTATTGCAGTTTAAGGCTTCAACACCTCAGCTCAACTGACTTTCCCTCTTCATCTCTAAACCCGCTTTCTGCAGCAGTCCTCATTCCCTGAGTAAGAGGTTGAACCTCGCGGTGCCTCGGTCTGAGAGTCTCAGAGGCCGTCGTCTCAGTAGCTCCTTTTGCTCAGCGCACCACAGTCAGGATGTCAGCGCGTGGCTATACCATGGCCACAGATCACCATCTAAAGAGTTGTCACCTGGTCTCACCGTCACCTTTTTTGGTCAGGACCACTTAAGTTGTGTCTCCGCATGATCCTATTGCTTGAGCCCCTATCTGCTTGGCTCTTTCTTTCTTTCTTTCTTTCTTTCTTTCTTTCTTTCTTTCTTTCTTTCTTTCTTTCTTTCTTTCTCTCTCTCTCTCTCTCTCTCTCTTTTTTCTTTTTTTAAAATTTTTGCAGTGCGAGGATGGGATCCATGGACACAGGCCTGTGAGTCAAAGACTTCAACGCACTAAGCTCCATCTCAGCCCAAAGTCACAATCCCAGCCCAGAGTGCCCCCTCCCGCCTAGAGTTCTACCTCCCAGTTCAGAGCTCCCACTCAGAGCTCCATTCACGCAGCCTAGTCCTCCCCCCCCCCCCCGTTCAGAGCTCCACCTCTGTCCAGAGCTCCGACCCATCCAGAGCTCCACCTCTACCTCAGAGCTCCACCTAATCCTAGAGCTAAACCCCCAGCCTTGTGCTCCACCCCCAGTTCAGAGAGCTCCACCCCCATCCCAGAACTCCGCCCTTAGCCCAGAGCTCCACCCCCAGCCCAGAGCTCCACCCCCAGCCTAGAGCTCCACCCCCAGTCTAGTCCTCCACCTCCTCCCAGAGCTCCACCCGCAGCCCAGCCAGGATCTTTCCTATCAGTTCTTAAAAAGAGGTCAGCCCATAGGCTCCTTATCAGAGGGTGAGGTCTCACACCCTAGACCCCAAGCAGGGCTTCATTCCTTTTTCCTCTCAAGAGTCCAGGTTCTTGATTGCCTGCTCAGGGGTCCTAGAAATCCCACGTGGGAATTAGGACCTCGCTCCACAACTCTTATTGCACATGCAGGTAGCGAGGTCACACTCAGGGGAACCCAACCAACAACTGCCTCCAGATAGCCTCCAGAAGGCTTAATGCGTCGCGGTACAATACGCAGCTTTGACCAGTAGATGGCACTGTGGTTGTTTCCAAAAGGCAGCTGAGGCTTTTGGAGAAAGAAAATGTCCAAGTGGCAGCAACAGCTGCACTCCGAACCCTGCAGGGAGCTTTCAAAAGCATTAACCCCTGAGTGGTAGGGAAGCAGGAGCTGGAGGCAGGGGGGAATCTTAACCCCCGGAGGCCAGGCCAGAGGAGCAAGGGCAAGCAGAGGCAGGAGAAAGCAAACTGCAGGGGGTCCTTTCTTAGGGACAGCCAGGGGCTCAGTTAGCCCGGGGGTGGGGTTTGGAGCCACTCTGCCACTCCTTTGGGGGTGGTTTTCTAGAGATGAATGCAGCTGGGAGCCCGGTGCTGACTGTGTGAGATTGCCCTGCAGTCTCTTTTTAGTACCCACTTTGGGCCACTAATTTAAATCGTGGCTCCTCTACCCGTGAAGGCCAGGAACATTTCTTCTTCGTTTGTGTTGGTTTTCAGAATACCCGACAAGTATCAGGCGCCTTAGAAATAGTTGTTGAACCAATGCCTAATTGATTAGATGGATAAATAAGTCTTGGATTTGGGGGGTGGTGGTGGTGAGGGAATTGAACCTTTCCCTTTGCTGGGAATTGAACCCAGGACTTCCTGTGTGTTAGGTAAGTGCTGTATCAATGAGTTTCAGTCCCAGGAATCAGCACCCCGCCCCCGCCATGCCCCACCCCAGGAAACAATAGGATGTTAAGGATGTTGCTTATTTGGTACAGTGTTTTTTGACTCTATAGGAAGCCCTGGGTTTCATCTGCAGCACAGCACAAACCGAGCACTTGGGAGGTGGAAGTAGGAGGTTCAGAAGTTCAAGGTTATACTCCGTTACTCCTGCAGTTCAAGGCCAGTTTGGATTTTCTGAGACCCTGACTCATAGATAACTAAGTACATTTTCCAAATGAAAAAAAAAAGGGGGGGAGGGGAGGTTGGGGTGATGGCTCAGTGGTTACAATGCTTGTTGTGCAAACTGCAGGACCAGAGGTTGGATTCCAAGGACCCATGGAATGGAAGATGGGTGTGGCAGCTTGCCTATAACCCCAGCCTCGGAATTTAGAGATGGAGGAGCCAGGGAGCACACTGGCTAGAGAGGAAACCAGCTCTCTCAGTGAGCTCTGGGTTTAACTGAGAGGTTAGGTCTCATGAAGAATAAGAGAAAGGATTGGGGAGTAGTTCAGATATCAGTCTTGGACCACACACACACACACACACACACACACACACACACACACACAAGCTTGTACACATATGAACATGCATGCCCACCCCACATACACATGAAAAGAAAATAACAATAATCATGACAAACAACGGGACTCTCTGTATGTGGTGGTACCTGCCTTATAATGCCTGTTGGTTGGGAAGGGGAGGCAGGAGGATGGCCACCATTCCAGGCCCCCATGGCCTACATAACAACATGTCTCAACAACACAGCATAAGCCCAAACAGGGTATTTCAAATGTCCGCCTTGGTGTCTTTTAGTGCTGACCCTCTTGCCTGCATCTATTGCGGTATCAAGAGCTACTCAAAACTCCTTCCCCACATCGCCTCTCCACAAGTCTGTTCAGATCCGCGCTTCTTAATTCCCTCAGATCCGTGTTCATCCTTCCTTAGCAATTTATCTCTATCACATCCGCCCTTGAATTAAAAGGATTTAGTGGCTCATTCTGTCTTCCAGTTAGATGGGGTTATGTTAGGATCTCAGTTTAGGTCACCCAGGCAATATGGCATCCATTATGGGCCAAGTCCTCAAAGGGTCTTTAAAGAAAACACAATTAAGGCTGACAGCATTTTCTTTTATTTATTTATTTATTTATTTATTTATTTATTATTTTCTTTATTTACATTTCAAATGCTATCCTGAAAGTTCCCTATAC
>NC_034612.1:20744850-20755446 GCF_900095145.1 Mus pahari
CCTGATGATAAAGGATGTTGAACATTTTTTCAGGTGTTTCTCAGGCATTTGGTATTCCTCAGTTGAGAATTCTTTGTTTAGCTCTCTACTCCATTTTTGAATGGGGTTATTTGAATTTCTGGAGTCCAGCTTCTTGAGCTCTTTGTATATATTGGATATTAGTCCTCTATCAGATTTAGGATTGGTAAAAATCTGTTGGTGGCCTTTTTGTCTCGTTGACAGTGTCTTTTCTGATAGCATTTTCTAAAGAAGGCATACCTATCTATGCCCTTTATATCTTCTTACTTTTTTTTTTGTTCTAGTGCTGGGGATGGAACCTAGGACTTTGTACAAGTTAGATAAGAGTTCTGTTGCTAAGCCATGCCCCAGCCCCTCACTGGGGGAGTCTAGTTAGGAGTTCTACCACTTAACCACACCCCCCCGATGGCCATAAGTGAATTTTAGGTAAGTGCCTTACTATTAAAACCACACCCCTCAGACATGTTGTTCTGTTCATACATTAGAAGAAAGGAACATAGACTTGGACACTGCAATATTGCTGTGATAAATACCTGAGATAAACACCAACCTGAGTTGGTTTCGGAAGCTACTCTCACATCTGCAGCTCAGAAAGCAGAGAGAATGGAGCAGAAGTGAGACTAAGTGGTAGCCCTCATAGTCCCTCCCCTAACAACTTGAGGAGGGGCCATGTATATCTTGCTAGCTTCAGGAACTTCTTGAGACTTGTGTATTGTTTACTTCCTGAGTCCTATGAACCTCGCTTGCTCCTTCCTAGAAGGAAAGAAAGTGAAAGCAGTTCCCACACTGAGGAAATGTCACTATAGCAGGGGAAAAGGACAGGATGTGATTCGTGGCTAAAGTAAAATGAACAATAATTAAGGCCAGTGTCTAGAAACTCATAGTAACAAAGACACCTAGCTAAGAAGGATCTTGGAGACTGCCTGATTTGTGCTTCCAGTTTTACAGCTGGGGAAAATTGAGGCTTAGCCAAATTAAGTCAACTATGATAGGTCCCTCAGCTCTGAAGCTGCATGTCTAGTTTCTAAAATGGTGTTTGACCTATATTCTACACAGCTGTGTGCAAGAGCTGGGAGAGAAGACAGGTGCTGGAGTTGTCGACATGTAGAGTAGAGGCATCCTTCTTAAGAATAAGATAGGACGACCGCGGATACCTTCGTTCTTCCTAAGCTCCCATGAAGCCCAGAGTAGCCTCTTACCTGCTTCCCTCAGTTTTCTCATTGTGTTTTGAATGTGAAAGTTGCCCCTTAATGGTTTATGTGTTTGAACACATGCTCCCCACCTTACAGCACACGTATGCACACAAACACACAGCTGAACGAATAAATGCAATATAAATATAAAACAGGAGCTGGAGAGGTGGCTCCATTTGTTGTGCAAACATGACGATCTGGGTTCTAACCCTCAGCACCTATGTAAAAGGGTAGGTATAGCCACATGTGTGCTTGCAATACCAGCATAATGGGGTTAGGTTCGGTTGTGGAGACAGAAAAATCATTGGGACTTGTTGGCTGCCAGCCTAGCTTCAGATTCAACAAGCTCTGTCTCAAGCGTATAGCTGGGAGAGTGATGGAGCAGAAACCTGCTCTCCCCCTCTGTCTCCAACACACACACACACACACACACACACACACACACACACACACCCTAAAAGTGTGTAGGGTCATTTCGTCTGTATGTAGGTCTGTGCACCACTTGTGTACCTGGTATCTGAAGGAGCCAGAGGAGGGCATTGCAGACTGGAGTAACAGGCAGTTGTGAGCCACCATGTGGGTCCTGGGGATTGAACCTGAGTCCTCTGGAAGAGCAACAAGTGATCTTAACCACAGAGACCTTTCCAATCCCCTCATATTTGTGTGTGTGTGTGTGTGTGTGTGCGTGTGCGTGTGTGTGTGTGTGTGTGTGTGTGTGTGTGTGCAATGCATATACACATTACTCTGTGGTGTGCACGTTGAGACCAGAGCAAGACTTTGTGCGTCTTCCTCTATCGCTCACTACCTCGAGGTGGGATTTGCCACTGAAGCAGAAGTGGTAGGTGGGGTGGCCAGGGTGAAGCTGTCTTCACTTCACTGCTGGGTTACAAGCATTTGCAGCCATTATCTTGACTTTGATGTAGGTATTGGGGATTTGAACTCAGCTCTCCAGGTTCTCATGGTCCTCCACCGCTGTTTTCAGTTAACTGCTATTAGGTAGCATTAGTTTCATGATGACTGTCCTGGTTAGGTTTTTGTCACATTGACACAGTCATCTAGGAAGAGGGACTCCCGTTGACAAAATGCCTCCGTCAGATTGCTTGTAGGCAAGTCTGTGGGGGGCATTAATTAATTAATTAATCATTGATGTGGGAGAGCTCATCCTACTGTGAGTGGTGTCCCCTCTGCACAAGAGGTCCTGGGTGGTACAAAGCAGGCTGAGCAAGCCATGGGGAGCAAGCCAGCAAGCAGCACTCCTCCATGGCTTCTGCTTCAGTTCCTGCCTCCAGTTCCCTCAGGGATGGAGGGAGATCTGAGCGTCTTATGATGAAAGAACTCCCCCTGCCCCAGGTTGCCTTTGGTCATGGTGTTTCATCACAGCAGTAGAAAGCAGACTAAGACAATGACATTTCTATTCACAAGTGTCACTGTGCTTCCCTGACATCGTCCCTGGGCTTTACCAGCCTGAGGCTCGATGCCAGCTTTTATGGTGACCTTTGACTCTGGGCTCTTGAGCTCCCTGTGACTAGGACTGACTTCCATGATGAGCTTGCTGAATCTTTCCTTCCTTCCTTCTTTTTAAAATTTTTTTCTTTTGAAATTTTATTTATTTTTGTTTTATGTATATGGGCATTTTATCTGTGTGTGTGTTTCTGCACCACATGTATGCACTGTCTGTAGAGACCAGAAGGTGGTACTGGATCCTCTGAAATTGGAGTTACAGACAGTTGTTAGCCATGAGGTGGGTGCTGGGAACAGAACCTAGGTCCTCTAAAAGAACTGTCTATGCTCTTAAGTGTTGAGCCATCTCTCTAGTTCCCTTGCTTACTTAAACAAAAGCTCAAAAGCTTTTTCATTTATATAATTAACTAATTAGTTAATTAATTAGTGCCGGTGCCCATGGAGGGCAGAAGAGGACATTGGATTCCTTTCTCTGGAACTGGAGGTATAGGTGGTTGTAAGTTCCCAGAGGGGTTCTTGTAACTAAATTTAGGTCCTCTGCCAAATGCCAACGTCTCTTATTTAGCTTCTGAGCCATCTCCTTACTTTCTTCTGTCTCGCCATTAGGAGAGTGATGTTTGCCTCTTTGTGGAAAGAGGTAAAAGGTGAAGACTTAGAAAGAAAGCTCAGGATGTCCTCTATGTGTCACAAAGCAAGAGGAAGCTTGTTCTGATGGCATAGTCCTCATCATCCCATTGTAGAGTTAGGAGGATCAAAAGTTCAGTATATGCCTGGATTATAGAGCAAATTTTAGGCTGTCCTATGTTGGGAATTGGTTCTAATGCTTTGTCTTATTTTGGCTCCTCAAAAGCCGCTTTTCCAGACCTGAGGGTCCCTGCCCCCAGCTGGTGTCCATTGATAAGAAAGAATTGCCATACAGCCAATGGCTGGGCAGAAAGACAGTGGGTGGACTTTTAGATTGTGTGGGCAAGGAACGGAGAGAGGAAGAGGAGGAGAATCACCATGAAGCAGAGGGATTAGAGAGACATAGACCTGCAGGAAAGAAAGCAGCCAGCCATGTAAGAGTTTGGGAAAGCGGCCTTAGGGGTCACTCCCCCTATTGGGTCTGGGGTAGCAAAGATGAAATATTGATTTAGCAAAAATTGACTCAGGAAAGTTGGAGGGGAGAATGTGTTAGCAGTGGGGAGGTTTGAAAGTACTCAGCCATTGATCTAGTCAGGACATATCCAAATTAGTGTGTGTGTGTGTGTGTGTGTGTGTGTGTGTGCGCGTGTATGCCCCACTTGTGAGTCCAGAGAGCTCTTGGGCAGATGCAGTGTGTGTGGGACCCACCGGGAGCCAAAATGCTTTAACTAATTCCCTGCTACAATCCTGGGCAACTTTGTGAGACCTTCTCTCAAAATTAAAAATAAATACTTGCCTAGAATCCCCCAGTGAGGGGCTGAGGGTGTGGCTCAGTGGTAGAGCCCCTGCCTAGAATCCCCCAGTGAGGGGCTGGGGGTGTGGCTCAGTGGTAGAGCCCCTGCCTAGAATCCCCCAGGGAGGGGCTGGGGGCATGGCTCAGTGATAGAGCCCCTGCCTAGAATCCCCCAGGNAGGGGCTGGGGGCGTGGCTCAGTGGTAGAGCCCCTGCCTAGAATCCCCCAGTGAGGGGCTGGGGGTGTGGCTCAGTGGTAGAGCTCCTGCCTACAATCCTCCAGTGAGGGGCTAGAGGTAACAGGAGCAACAGAGCACATGTTAATGCATAATAACTAAGGGACCTTTCTCCAAATGTGTATTTTTGTGCCTACATGTGGACACACACACACACACACACACACAAAAGCAAGTCAGGGTGACATTTAAGCACAGAGGGGACATCCTTCAGTAAATGCAGTTGAGCCCCAGCTCTCTCCAGGTGTGTGAGCAGAAGCACTTGCTGGTGTATCTAGCCTTTAGGCTCTCTCAGCCACATTGCCATCTATAAAGTTCACACTTGACAACTGTGCAGTGGAGTTACAAAAATATGATGATGATGATGATGTTAATAATAACAAATCACACACATACATGAAATCGCGTTTTAAATAAGCATATGATTTTAGGTAGGGGCACGTTCATATCTGCTCCGGGCCACATGTGGCCAACGGGCTGTGGGTTGAACACCTCTTCAGGTGATGATGAAATGTCACTTATATGCCCTGCGTGCAACTTCATATGTTTCCTCTTTTTATTTTAATTTTCATTGTTACCTTTTCTAAAAGGCATCAGCCTTGATTCAACAAAAGAGGTGGGATATGAACTCAGTTCTCTCTGACTCTCACATCAGATTCAGTGGCAGAGGAAGCCCTTGAACGGTTGACCCTAGATGCTGTTCATGCCTGAGGGCCTGAGTTCCGGTCCCTAGCACCTGGGTAAAAGCCAGGCATGGCTGAGCAGTTTATGGGGCGGAGGGAAGGGAGGGGAGCCGAGATAGGACAGTCCTCTGCAGAGCTTGTGAACCAGCCAGCCTCCGTGAAGAGATGAGTTTCAGATTCAGTGAGACATCTGTCTCAAAACACAAGGTGGAGATTAAGACAGAAGGATGTCAACCTTTGGTCTCCACCTACGCGCATACATATTATTGTGCTTTGACATTCACATGTGGGCACTCACATGTACCCACACCCCCCCCCATACCTGTTGTCCCTCCTCCCCCACTTGGCTGTAGGTCAGATAAACCATGTGAGAAAGATTACCAGTACCTTTGAATGCAGGACAGTGCTTTGAGCATAGGAGGAGTGTGGGGAGACCTGCTAAGAAGTTTCCCATGCTCTCCTGGTTCTCTGATGAATCAGGCTTTCCTGTCACTGGAAGAGTGGCTTTGTCCTCAGTTTGACAAAAGGGCCACCGAGGCTGCAACGCCCACCTGGCTCTCTGCTTTGATTTTTTTTCCCCCCTCTTCCAAACAGGGCAAAGCCCTGAAGGTCTGGCTACTGCCTCTGCACAAATATTTATGAGCTGTGAAACGGAAGATCATAAGGCTCTTATAGTTTGCTTTAAAAAAAAAAAAAAAAAAAAGAACAGGCCAATAACTTAAGAAAACGTTTTTACCATCAGAGAAACTTCAAAGATTTTGGAGCATAACGCCACCGAACATTATTGAAAGGCGGCATCGCACACATCTTGAATTTTGGCACAAGGAATGCGTGGAAGGCAGGCAGGCCCCTTCAGAGAGCTTTGTTTTTCTTCCATGCTGGCCATCAAATGCAGAACTCAAGCTGTTTTGCATCTGACCCTGGCCATCTGCGGGACAGACTCTCCAACCAGATTCCTTTTCATGCAGAGGAGGGGGCTATTGAAAACATATCTTCATTAAAAAAAAAAAAAAAAAGTCAAAACTAGTGATCTCTCTGCTGCTGCTGCGCGTGTGTGTGTGTGTGTGTGTGTGTGTGTGTGTGTGTGTGCTCTTGACAGATGTGTGGAAGCGGGGAGCGAGCTGGCTTGACTTTGGGTTTGAGTGATTTGAAGATGCTCAGCCTCCAGGAAGGATTGAGAAGATGGCTCAGTGAATAAAGCATCTACCATTCAAGAGCGAGGACTTCAGTTCGAATACAGAGAACACACGTAGAGCCAGAAGCAACAACATGTGCTTCTTTAATCCCAGTGCTTCTAGGGAGGGAAATGGGAGCTAGAGGCAGGAGAGTGCCTGCATGCTTGTGGGGCAGCTAGCTTGGTATATACAGTAGTGGACAAGAGACCCTGCCTCAAACAAGGAGGAAGGTGAGGACCAAGACCCAAGGTTGCCCTCCGACTTCCACGTGTGTGCCATAGCAAATGCACATATCTATACCTTCACTCACACATATGAAGTTATGCACACCCTGACCCTCCACAGAGAGAGAGAGAGAGAGAGGGAGAGACAGACAGACGCAGACGCAGACGCAGAGATATATTTTGGAAAGATGCCTCAGGCTCGTCATACTCATTATTGTTTGTTTGTTTGTTTTTCTATTGCTATGACAAAATACTTGGCAGAAGCAATTCAAGAAACAAAAGTTTGGGACTGGAGAGATGGCTCAGTGGTTAACAGCACTCTCTGTTCTCCCAGAGGACCTTGGGTTTGATCCCTACCACCTATATAGTTGCTTACAACCATCTGTAAATCTAGTTTTGGGGGACCTGATACCTTCTTCTGGCCTCTGTAGGTGCCAGGTATGGAAGAGCGGGATAGACATGCATGCAGCAAAACACTCATACGCATACAATGAAAGTTAAAAAAAAAAAAAAAAAAGAAAGAAAGAAAGGAAGTTTACTGTGTCTCACAGTTTGAGGGCGCAGTTCATGACAGAGAAGTCTCGGCGTCAAGGATTTGAGGTGCCCACTTACAATGCCCACTTATTTAGGACAGACAGGAAGTGGGGCAGGGAGATGGAACCTTAAGACTTACCCTCAGTGACCCACGTACCTTGGTGACACTCTTTCTCCTCAATGTTCAGCAACCTCTCAAAAGAGTACCACCATCTGGGGACCAATATCTCCAGATACACGAGCCTTTTGTGCATCTCACCTCTGAAAGATAACAGTGCGATCATGTGAAAGTCCACCTGAGTTTGCGTTCCCGTATGTACACTCCTGTGGTGATCATGACCATGAGAGCCAGTTCATAGGGTGAGCCTGCAATGCTTAGAATTCTCTAGAGTGATTCTTACGGGGAAGCTCATTAGAACCATCAAGACTGGTAAGGTATGGTGTTACAGGACAGGGTTCTCAGGTTGAAACAGCCGCCATCTTCACTGGGTCAGCTGTTCCTGCTTGCAAGAAGCCATTCAGACCTCACCCGATGTCTGTTGATAGTCTATAAAACAGTGGTTCTCAACCTTTCGGTTGTGATCCCTTGGAGGGAGGCATCAAAGGGTCTTAGGGGTCACCTAAGACCGTTGGAAAACACAGATATTTATATGACGATTAATTGTGTGTATCTGCGCCACTTGTGTGTATCTGTGTGGGCAGAAAACACTTTGGACTGGGTTCGTACTGAAGAGCTAAACATCCTAAGATAAGATGGGCTGCAAAGGGAAAAATGAATGCCCTGGCGGTTTGTGCTGATCAGAGCATATTTTTATTAATCGGACAAGGAAGGATTTTTAGCCTGCCCTTGTGTCCACTTGAGAAACTCTCTGTCTCTCTCTGGCGCACTGTCCGATCCTGAGCGCAGATGTGATCCAGTAGGCGGGTCCGAACGAGTGAGCGGTGACGATGTTAGTGGTTGGTCTGAGCGACAGTGGGCGGTGATGACGACGACGTAGGGCGGTCTGACGATGCTGCATTCTGGGAGATCTGGGGAGGTCTTCTCAGTGGCAGTCCTGTGCGTCTGCAAGGGGCGCAATATAATGTTTAGAGGGAGAGTGGTTAGTGGAGGTGAGAGACCCCCAACAATTAATAAGATGCAAAATTACAGTTATGAAGTAGCAATGAGAATAACTTTATGCTTGGGGGTCACCACAACAGGAGGAGCTGCATTAACGGGTTGCAGCATTAGGAAGGTTGAGAATGGTGGCTATAAAGGCTATAGCTATACCTTCTATAGGTATAGACGGCTGTTCTCTTCTATACCCAAGGCTATAGAAAAAGGGTATGGGCAGAGTCATTGGACTGTCACCTCAGATTCTAAGGGCATCCTCTAGCCATTTATATGTAACTCTGCTCTAACTGTAGGTAGCCTTGGGTCTCCGGAGGTGCTAGGATATATAGTTTGGGGAAGATGAATTGAAGTTGAGGCTATCCATACTAGGCGAAGACTTTCCACTGTGGCTGCTTTGAAGTCCTCCACATGCCTATCCCATGCTCTGTCAGTACGCCGAGTAAAGCCCTTGGTTCCTTGGGGCAAATGCTGGTGGAATTTTACTTTGCTTACCATTGGGACCTTGTGAGGAAAGGGTGGACACGGTTTGTATCTTCCCCAGGGAAGATTTCTCACAGTATATGGGCACCCCTATATTTGTCTCTGCAAATCAGGCATCTTTATGGCTGGTTAGATGGTTCAGCGGGTAAAAGTGTTTGTTAGCCGCACAAGGCAGATGACCTGAATTTGAGCTCGGGGACTTGTAAAAGAAAAGCTGGATGCGGGGGGGGGGGGGGGGGGGAGGGGGGAGAATGCATCTGCAATCCCAGCATTCCTCTGGCGAGATGGGAGACAGAGACAGGAGAATTGCCCAGAAGCGAATGGGCCAGTGAGTTCGGAGTACGCATCAGAGGCAAGAGAGGTGCTGCCTCAAAAACAAGCAGGAAGGGGAGAATTAATTCTTGTACACTGTCTCACTCTCGCCACGACACCCACCCCTCCCCCTCCTCCCCCACGTACGTATCAGCCACCTCTCTCCAGACTGAAACAAAAACCAGACACTGGGCCTGGGTGAAAAAGAGTCACCCACCCACAGTGATGTGAGCTCCATCCCAGTGCCCTCCAAACATCTCCCCTTAGAATAAGAAGGATGAAAAAGAGTCTTTCTTCCAAGATGAATCAGGAGTGAATGAAAAAAAAAAGCGTTTCACACATCTAAAATAAATATTTAGTATTTCCATTATGTTTCAAGCGAACTGGTTCGAGGCAAGTCATTTCACCTGTTGGCACTCAATCTGTCTGATTAATGACTAAATGGTTACGTCAGAACTAGCAGCCAGCGGCTATCTCACAACGCTGTGTATTGACAAGGCCTTTCTCAGTAGCCTTCCTTACTTCTTTGCTTATACAAGGGTGGTGTGTACTGCCTTCTGTGTCTCTGGGAAATATAGACAAATGAGATGTAGAGAAAGACAGTGCTTTCTGATATTATAAAACTGACTGCATTTAAAATAGATGAGTTGGGTTTTGAACTGGTGTGTCTGTGTCTGCGTGGTATAGAATGTGTGTGTGTGTGTGTGTGTGTGCGTGTGTGTGCATGAATAGTATTTACTAATAATGGCTATGCTGGTTAGATTTGTTTATTTATTTGTTTATTTATTTATCAATGCAGTGTAGAGTCACCTGGGTGCTCAGATGAAGAATCACTTAGGCCAGACTGGCCTATTCATGTGGGAGAGCCCAGCCAACTGTTGGAGCACCATCCCATTCCTAGGCAGGTGGAGCTCTGGTGTATAAGAAGGCTTGCTAAGCTTGAGCTGGAGAGTGAGTCAGGGGGTGAGGGTGTGTGTGTGTGGGGGAGACCAACATTCCTCCATAGTTCCTGCATCCAGGTTCTTGACCTGACTCCCTTCAATGATGGAGGATGGCCTAGAAGATAAGATGAAGTAAACCCTTTTGTTCCTCCAAGTTGCTTTTGGTAATGGTGTTAATCACAGCAACAGAAAAGCAAATTACATGCACGTGTGGGTGCATGAGTACACACATGTGTGTGACGCACATGTGTTCTCGTGCTAACACCTTCACAGAGGTCAACTTAAGGTATCTTCCTCAATGACTACCCACTTTATTTTTTGAGGCAGGCTCTCTTACGGAACTTGAAGCTCATTCATCAGGAAAAGGTAACCAAAGAGCTCATAGAGATCTCTTTCTACCTTCTCCAAGCAGTGTTGGAGTTGTGGGCAAGAGCCACAGTGCTAGGCTTTGTGTGTGTGTGTTCCGGGGATCCAATCTCAAGTCCTCACTGTTGTGTGACAGGCACTTTGCCCGCTGAGTAAATATTCCAGTCCCCAGGGATTTTTTTTTTTTGGACATTTAATAATAATAATTTATTATTATTTTTAAGGTAGCCTCCGCTAGTTTCAACCTTTTGATCTTTCTGTGGGTGTCTTGTATGTGTTTGATTACAGGTGTGGGTCAATAATAACTCTTTAAGAAATATTTGTGCATTTCTGGGTGTATGAGGCTGGAAGAGGAGGTTGGATCCCTGGAACTGGAACTGCAGGTGGCTTGAGCTGCCTTCCTGACGTGGGTTCTGGGAACTGGACTTGGGTCCTCTGCAAGA
>NC_034612.1:20756979-20785296 GCF_900095145.1 Mus pahari
TCTCTCTCTCTCTCTCTCTCTCTCTCTCTCTCTCTCTCTCTCTCTCTCTGTGCTATGGTTTGAATTTCAAATGCTCTCTGAGAGCTCATGTGTTAAAGCCCTTACCCCAATCAATGGCACTATTTGGAGGGGATGGAAACTTTAAGATGTAGTACATAAAGCTGGCAACACGGCTTAGTAGGTAAATGCACTTGTTGCAAAGCTAGAAGACCTGAGTTTGATCCTTGGGACCCACATGGTAGAAGAAGAGAATGGGTTCCTGCAGGTTGTCTCCTGACCCCATTATTTGCACCACAGAACATGAGGGCCTCTCTTCCTATACCAAATAAAGTTGTTGGTTTTTTTTTGTTTTGTTTTTGTTTTTTGCAATGATTTTTATTTTAAGAAAGGATGGGGTTTAGTGGTAGGAAGTGAGCTCATTGTGGATGTCCCCTTAGAGGTGATATTGGAACCTGGTCCCTTCCTCCCCTTCATGCTTCCTGGCCATCATGAGGTGAGCTGCTTTTTGCCATGATGTTCTACCTTTTTACTGGCCCAAATCAGTAGGGATCAGTGGACCACTTTGAAGCCACATGAGATGCACACACACTAATGAGTATCTGGCTTTTTCTCTTATTGCTGTTTCTGTACAGGGCTTCTTCTTGGTTGCCAATGTCTTCAAGATATTGCCCAACATCTGTTTCCAAGATGGCAACCAGAGTCTGATTCCAAGATGGCATCTCGCTATCTGATTCCAAAATTGTCCTCGGTATCTGATTCTAAAGTGGATGTTCTAGTTTGATTATGTTGCTGTGATAGAGCACTGATCAAAAGCATCTTGGGAAGGAATGGTTTGTTTGGTTACATTTCCATGTTACAGTCCATTTCTGAGGGTAGAAATTCAAGCAGGAACCTGGAGGCAGGAACTAAAACAGGGACCATGAAGGGATGCTGCTTACTGGCTTGTTTTCCCTGGCTTCCTCAGCTACCTTTCTTATATAGCCCAGGTTCACCAGCTCACAGTAGGGTGGGACCTCCTACATCAATCAGCATCGAGCAAATATCTCACAAACATGCACACAGGCCAGTCTGATGGAGACGATTCCTCAGTGAGGTTCCTCTTTCCCAGGAGACTCTTAGCATGTATCAAGTTGACAAAACCAAACAGCACAATGGCATACTGTGTCTGCTTGCAATTTTTATTTCTTTTCCCTATAGATTCCTCCCCCACTTCCTTTTTTTTTTCTGTGTGATCTTGTGCATGCCATTTAACTTCTCTGAGTTTTGGTTGACTTTTTTTTTTTTTAATGGATCCAATTGTATTAGCTTCTGGGTTGCTGGGTGAAGGGGAGGAGGTTAGGTGGAATAAGGTTGCCGTTTCTGTATTAGCCTTCGAGTTCTCTTGGTTGCCTTACACGGTGAACTGCTTGATAAAGGAGTTCTCTACAGTGATGACAAGAATTGATTTCCAATTTCCTGCAGAATGACTCTATCATCCCTCGTGACTCAGGCAATTTAGCGCACATTCCAGGCCTGCCTGGGGGTTATAGATCACACTGACAGCTTCCCAGTCATGCGGCAGGTGGATTTTGACAAGATGAGGGGGAGAGATATTTTCAGAGTTTTACATGGAGTGGGGAGGATGGCCAGAAGGGTATGGCTGCACCTTATCTTTGGACCATTTGAGTGTCCTGTTGAGAAGAGATGCATCTTTTCCTGTGATGGACAGCTGGCTTCCAGTGGCGGCATAAGCCAGTCTTTCCTTTTACTCTCCAAGCTGTTGAGGCCTGCTCAGCATGTATACATTCAAAAAAATGAAATAGATTTTCCATCCTTAAAAATCCTCTTAGATGGTATCAGTGGAGGACAAATCAACGTTTTCAATTGTGTGGATTTAAATACTGCGATGGTTTCTGGGAGTATCTGCTTCCGCAGTGGTACCCAGCAACTGATTCCAAAATGACTCTCAGCATCTGCCATAAAATGGATCCCAGTGTATGCTTCCAAGATGGTACCTAGCACTTATGTCCAAAATGGCACTCAGAGTCAGCTTCCAAGATGGCAGAGTCATCTTCCAAAATGATACCAGCATGTGCTCCAATATGGAGCCCAGTGGAAACTTCCAAGATGGATCCTAGTTTCTGTATCCAAAATGGCACTTTGTATCTTTCTTTTCCCTATAGAATCTTCAGTTTGTTTATTGAGCGACATGGGGGAAACATCCTTTAATTTCTGTTTGTGGATGTAATTGTATTACCTTATGGGTTGCTGGTGTGTGTTTATGTGTGTGTAGACTGGAAGAGTCTTCACTCTCTGATTTATTCTTTGTAAATATACTTATTAATATTATTAGGAGATTGGTTGAAATGGTGATGCAAAGTTATATCAGTAAAACATGCAAAATGTAGAAAAGTAATTAGTATTACAACTTTTGAGTGACAGGGTGCATTATCTACCTCTCCACTCCCTCCTTTTTTTTTTTTTTTTAAGCAGGTTTAACACATAGATTGAGTTGGTCCTTCTCCAGTGGATCCCTGTTGTGAGACTTTTCCTGTGTAAATGTGAACAAATGTCTATTGATGTTAGGCAGGGCACCAATTATCATTGGTCAGATAGTCTTTAGCAAGTCTCTTCTCTGGCAGTTGCTACTGTGATTATTACCTTGGTGAGAGTCCCTGTGAATCTTGTTAGTTTTAGGAACTTCCTGAGACTGATGAATTTTGTTTACTTCCTGAGTCTTAAGTAGCCTCTCTTCAGGATAGACTGTTTCAAGTTGGAGTAAACTCAAGTTGGACTAATTCCATCCAGAAAATCAGTTCTATCTAGGTCTAGCTTAGTGAACCAATGAGCTTATTGGCATTAGTCACAGGAACGTGAGTGAGGGGTGGCTTAAAGGAGGTGGGAGTAGGAATGACTCAAAGGTAGCTACATCATCAAAATTCCACCATAGTGTGGTGATGACTCAAAAAAGAAGCCTCCCTGGAGCTCCCTGAACAACTTGCAGACAGCTCAGCTGGTCAGCTACTCTCTTCTCCATCATGTCTCTTTTCTGGCAATTGTTACTGAGGCTATAACCCTGGGAAGGGTCACTGTGAATCCTGTAAATTTCAGGAACTTCCTGAGCCTGATGAGTTTTGTTTACTTCCTGCATCTTTTTTTTTTAAGAATTATTTTTATTTTATTTATGAGTACACTGTCCCTGTCTTCACACACACCAGAAAAGGAAATTGGATGGCATCACAGATGGTTGTGAGCCACCATGTGGTTGCTGGGAATTGAACTCAGGACCTCTGGAAGAGCAGTCGGTGCTCTTAACCGCTGAGCCATCTCTCCAGCCCAATGATTATATCTATATATCTATATATCTATATATCTATATATATATTTGGTTTTTCGAGACAGGGTTTCTCTGTGTAGCCCTGGCTGTCCTGGAACTCTGTAGACCAGGCTAGCCTTGAACTCAGAAATTTGCCTGCCTCTGCCTCCCAAGTGCTGGGATTAAAGGCGTGTGCCACTATGCCCTGGCATTACTTCCTGCGTCTTAAGTAGCCTCCCTCTAGGATGGACTGTTTCAAGTTGGAGTAAATCATTGTGTAATAGTTCAGTCTGAGCAGACACATTTATTTGCATTTACTTATTCATTCATTACCTTCTATTGAACCTCAACAAAGGAAAAGGGGTTTGTCTTCAACAATGGACAAGGGGCACTGACCTCTCTGTGGGTGGTAGTTGGAATTGCTTTCTGCAAATTGCATTTTGAAACAGATGGTCTGTGGGCCCCTCACTGGAGGATTCTGGGCAGGTGTTCTATAGCTGAGCCACATCTCCAGATCCTTGCTGGGGGATTCTAGGCAGGGGATCCAGCACTGTACCGCATCCCCAGCCTCTCTAAACACATAAGCACTTGTTATGCCCTTTTTCTGGAAAGGCCATTGAGACCATTTTATAGCTTAAAAAAGACGAAGGCTTGGGAAGATCTTTTAAGTTCATAGTCCAATAAAAGGCAGAGACAGCGATAGGGATGATTCAAATGCATGCCCCTGGCTCCCCACATCATTCTTCCCAGACTCCTGGGGATACCACTTCCCTTGTGTGCTCTGTGGATAATTATTTTGCTGAATTGACTCACTGGTATTCATCTCTAAATCCAATCCTTGTTCCAGGGGCCATGTGTGGCCAGATAAGCTCCCAATTAAGCCTCTGTCCCCTTGCCTCAGTCACCTCCCAGCTGGGAGCTCCAGCTGGGCTCTGCACACACCATTCCAAGCCTCTGGGCTCAGTGGAATCTGCTGGCTCCCATCTGAGTTCCCCATTTCCCCACCCACTTTCTTGAAACTGCCAGTCATGTGAATTCTCATTAATCACTTCCAGGGAAGGCAGGAGACAATATAATTGCTCCGTGTACACCTGTCAGGAAGACACTGCATCAAGAGCATGTTTAAGGTTGTTTTTAGTTCTGATCAGAGTGATTGAAACAGATGTACCTCATGGGTCTTATTAAACGGCAGGGAAAATTACTCATCAGACGTCTGACTTGTTCTGTGATTTGTCTGTATGCAGATACTGCTGCTTTTAACCCATTAGATAAACAACTCTTTTGTTCATTGATCAATAGTGAAGACTGGGCAAGCCAGAGGAGGGGGTGGAGGTGGAATCCATTTAAGCACAGATCCAGAATGTTCATGGTCTATGGTGATGCTCTCCTGATTCGAGGGTTGGAAGTAAATTGCTGAGAGAGAGAGAGAGAGAGAGAGAGAGAGAGAGAGAGAGAGAGAGAGAGAGAGAAGCAAAGACACAGAGAAAAGAGAGAGGGAGAGGAGAGAGAGCCCATCACTTGGAGAAACCACAGTAACTCAAGTAAAACAGGAACCTGGAGGTATAAAGGGAAGCAGAGGCAATGGAGGAGTTTTACTGATTGGCTTACTGCTCATGGCTGCTTGCTTGCTTTCTTTTTTTTTAATATAAATTTTTTATTAGATATTTTCTTTATTTACATTTCAAATGCTATCCCGAAAGTTCCCCGTACCCTCCCGCCCCCCCGCCCTGCTCTCCTACCCACCCACTCCCCCTTCTTGGCCCTGGCCTTCCCCAGTACTGGGGATGTAAAGTTTGCAAGACCCAGGGGCCTCTCTCCCCAGTGATGGTCGACTAGGCCATCTTCTGCTACCTAGGCAGCTAGAGACACGAGCTCTGGGGGGTTACTGGTTAGTTCGTATTGTGACACTATTGCACACACCAGCAAGATTTCCCTGAAGGGACCCTGATATAGCTGACTCGTGTGAGGTTCTGCCAGTGCCTGGCAATCACAGAAGTGGATGCTCACAGTCAGCTATTGGATGGAACACAGGACCCCCAATGGAGGAGCTCGAGAAAGTGCCCACCAAGGAGATGAAGGGGTGTGCAACCCTATAGGTGGAACAACAATATGGCTGCTTTCTTAAAGCACCCATGCTCCAGGTGTGGCACAACCCACAGTGATCTGGGTCCTCCCACATCAATCATCCATCAAGAAAACATCTGATACTTGCCCAAAGCCTGATCCGGTGGGGGACATTTTCTCATTTGTGGTTCCCTCTGCCCAGACGAGTCTAGCTTGTGTCAATTTGACATAAATTTAGGCAGCACAGGGTCTAGTTACTAAGTGAACACTTACAGAACCACGTCTCTGGATGCGTAGATGGGACACAAGCTCCTGAAATGCCTTCTGACATTTGTGGCCTTGAATGTTGGCTTGACCCAATGGTTTGCTTCCAAAAAAATAGAATAGTATTGTGGGTAGGTGGTGGAGAGATGGTTCAGTTGATGGGGGTTCTTGGGGTACAAGTGTAAGGACCTGAGTGGGTCTCTGGCATCTGTGTAAAATGGAGGACATGTTGGCACATATCTGTCATCCCAGCACCAAGCAGGGCAGAGATGGGCAGATCTCTGCTGGAGCTTTCTGGCCAGTCAGTCTTTTAGAGTTGTCGAACGCCAGATTTATTGAGAAACCCCGTCTCAAAGAAAAATGTAGAGAGTGATAAAGATATTCAGCATGGACCTCTGTTCTTCACATACACACATATGCATTCATAAAAAATTCTCTCTCTCTGTGTATGTATCTGTATTTCTCCCCCCATCCCCCCCACAATTTGGTAAGAATGATATATCCTATCATGGGGACTAGTCATGGATTGGATTGTGTCCCACTGTCACAAAGGACAGTTGACATCCTAACTCATAACATCTCAGAGTGTGAACTTCCTTGTAAATAAGATCCTTGAAGATGTGATTAAATTAAGGAGACTGTACTGACTAGTTTTGTGTCATCTTGACACAGGCGGGAGTTATCACAGAGAAAGGAGCTTCAGTTGGGGAAATGTCTCCACGAGATCCAGCTATAAGGCATTTTCTCAATGAGTGATCAAGGGGGAGGTCCCCTTGTGGGTGGTGCCATCTCTGGGCTGGTAGTCTTAGTTCTATAAGAGAGCAAGCTGAGCAAACCAGGGGAAGCAAGCCAGTAAAGAATATCCCTCTATGGTCTCTGCATCAGCTCCTGCTTTCTGACCTGCTTGAGTTCCAGTCCTGACTTCCTTGGTGATGAACATCATTGTGGAAGTGTAAGCTAAATAAACCCTTTCCTCCCCAACTTGCTTCTTGGCCATGATGTTTGTGCAGGAATAGAAACCCTGACTAAGACGGAGACATTAGAATGCACCCTGGTCCAATATGACTGACCTGTTTATAAAAGTGACAGTTGAATATAAACACACATACACACACACACACACACACAGAATGCTGCTCGTCACGGGTCACAAAGGAATTGAGTCACTCAATTACATACTAAAATCTTTGAAAATGACAAAGTATTATTTTTTTCTTTTTTTATTGACTGCATCAGGCATTTTGTTATTATAACTAAAAGCTAACATACTGTGGATATTTCCTCAATGGAACTGACTCAAGCATTCCTTATAGTTTTGTGGGTGGGGATTCTCCTCGTAGACTTGGGCATCTTCTTAAAGAAGTAGGATGCTTTCTTAGAATTCTACCCCCGTCCCCCCTCCCCCCAGTGAGGGGTTGGGAGTGTAGCTCTAAGGTAAACACTTCCTAGGATCTCAAAACCTTAGTTTCAATCTTCAATATTGAAAAACTAACCAACCAGCCAAGCAAATGAAGAAAAAAAGCAACCAGTCAAAGAAAGAAAGAAGAAGGCTTTGAACACATTCTATTGGGGGAGGACAGTATTGATGAAGAAGTAGCCCTAAGATCCCTTTCTTTTGTGCTGGGGTAGTCTCTCCATCTCGGTTTCTGGTGGAAAAGTGAGTTCAGTTTGATGGTCCTGGGTTGGCCTGCTGGACTGATACTGATAGGAGAGAAACAGAACTAGCTTGGGCCCTTTAGAAAGACTTTTTTTTTTTTTTTTTTTTTTTAAAGAATGCAGCCCTCTTGTCCTGAAAGAGCACATGCAAAAGAAGACAGGCAGCATGGCTTCTTCCAGGACCCCATGGTACCAGAACTTGATTTCAGAATGTTTCTGTCCCCATCTAGGAGCCGTAGTCTGTAACCTCTCCTGTCCTAGTCTCCTGCTAGGACCAGAACACCACAGGCTGGCAAACTTATAACAGTGGAGATTTATTTTGAGCTGAGTGGAGTGGCACACACCCACAATTCCAGCACCCAGGGGGTTGAGGCGGGAGGACTGTTGGATTGGAGACTAACCCTTACCCACATAGAGAGTTCCAGACCAGTCTGGGCTATGGCATGAGGTTCTGTCTGTCCTTCCTATTCCACTTTGAAAAGAGTTTATTTGGCTCATGGATCTGGGCGTCTGGAGGCTGTGAGGTCCAAGATGAAGTATATGTCTGGTGAGATCCTTCACGCTGCACCGTACTATGGAGACAGCCATTGTGTAGGGGCACAACACACACTTCAGAGAGGACAAGGATGGTGATGTCCCTCCTTTTATAACTAACCTATTTCCCTGACAAGTCATAGATAATGACATCAATATGTCGATCACCTATTAAAGCACCTCTGTCCCCACTGTTGCATTGGCAATGAACTTTCCAGTAGACTTACAAACCGTTGAATTCTTATTCCACCTCTGGTGGAAGTGGCCCTTTCTTCCGAGTGCAGTCCATTATCCTTTCTGTATCCATGAAGCTCACGCTCTGACCTGTCTGCTCTGCCAGGCTTGGGAGGCTTGAAGCTACGGATGTCCTTTTCTTCATTTTTCTCACACCTTCCCTCATGGTTACATGTCCGCCAAATTGAAACATAACCACTAAGAACTTACAAGATTCACGAGGGCCCCTCTCCCAGTCATACAAGCAGTGAACAGCTGCTGGCAGAGCAGACTGACAGCCCAGTTGCTAAGAGTAGGTGCCCTGACCTGTTGAGCTGTACGCAAGCCATGTGTAGAAAGTACCAAGGTTGCTTTGCGAGTTGTCAGATTTTTGGGGGTGGCTTTTTGGTGATGTGGCTGCCGTTGAAGCATTCCTGCTCCTTTGAGGGACTCCCCACCTATACTCGGGAGGAACCTCAATAAAAGCTCATTGGTTCACCAACTTGGACATTTTGAAATCATTTTTTGGGGGGATCTATTTTGGCTTCTCTATCTTGGGTGAGTTGACATGATGGTATAATTTACTTCCTCTTGCTGTGATAAAACACTCACCTAAAACAACCTGGTACAGGGTGAAAAGTCCAAGCTCACTTTGGGTTTTGAAAAAAAAAAAAAAAACCAAAAACCAAAAACCAAAAACCCAAAACACAATCCCCCCCCAAACCTACCAATTCCTGAGCTCAAAACCCACCAATTTCTAGTCTTGCTCCAAGCTCAGGACTTGAAATCCCACCAATCCCTCCCCGGAGACAGCCATCCTGGAAAGCTCTGCTCCCCCAAGAAACTGTGTATAAGCCTGCTTCCTGCTCAGTTCTCTGCTGTTTCTTTCCTAAGCAGAGGCAGCCACGCTCTGTGTCTTTCCCAGTAAATCTCTTGTGTGAGGTTTGTTGTGCAGTGTGACTCTGGTATTCCTTGGCTCCTGGCTGCCAGGATACCTTTCCCCTCAGAACTGCAACACTTCCATTGGGGAAAAACCTTTCCATTTAGAGCTGTGACACTTATACTTAGTAAGGAAAAGCTGTGACTTCACGCGGGGACTTCCTTGTTTAAATATTGGCTTCTGTCAAATGGGTACCATTAAAGATGCAGGTTGCTAGGTTACTAGGAGGGCAGTGTTGAGTGGCAAACTCACAGAGATGATTATCCTTTACAGTCCATCATTGAGAAAACCAGCTTAGGAATCCGGAGGCAGGAACTGAAGGAGAGACCATGGAGGAATGCTGCTTTCTGGCTTTCTCCAAGTCTTAATGGTTACCTCACTTTCTTCTATAGCCCAGGGCCCACCTGCCTAGGGATGGCACCACCTTCAGTGGGCTGATTTAAATGACTCTTAAATCATCTAGCAATTAAGAAAATGTCCCACAGACACATCCATGGGCCAATCTGATGGAGGCAATTATTCAATTGAGGTTTCAGCTTCCCAAGTGTATCAAGTTGATAGCCATAATTAACCATCTCAACACAAGTGTCTGTGTGTTCCCATCTCTCCAGGCAGAATATTTGCTAAATTGCCTTGAATAGGATTGCTCTTAGAGGCAATGAAAAGAGTACAAGAAAAAAAAAAAAAGAAAGAAAAAGAAAAAGAAAGAGAAAAGAATATGTCATAATGAATGGCCCTAGGGCATCAGGCAGTTTTCCTTTAGTGCCATTTACAGCAAGGTTACCACCTTCTAATTAAAACCAAACGTTCTAGGGCTGGGGAGATGGCTCAGTGGGTAAGCAGCCTTTCCTGAAAGCTGGACAACCCGAGTTAGCGGTCCAGGAACTCATGTAAAAGCTAGCCATGGGAGGGCACTTCTGTAATACCAGCATCCTACAGGTGACTCTCCAGAAGCACACGGACTGGCTAGCCCATACACAGCAGAGAATGACTAGACATACTCTGTGTCAAACACGGTGGAAGGTGAAGACAATGCGTGAGGTTTTTCTCTGACACACATACACCTCCAAAAAGGAATATACATGGTGAGCTCTCTCTCTCTCTCTCTCTCTCTCTCTGTCTCTGTCTCTGCCTCTGTCTCTCTCTCTCTCTCTCTTTCTCTCTGTCTCTGTCTCTCTCTTTCTCTCTGTCTCTGTCTCTGTCTCTCTCACACACACAGAGACAGAGACAGAGACAGAGAGAGACAGAGAGAGATGGATGCAGGGTTCAGAACCTTTTCAGATCCACTGAGGGAATCTCTGGGGAGGTGGGACACAGAAATCAGAATGTAAATTAACCTGTTACCATGGTGCATCTGTCTCTCCCCTCAAATTTGTGGTGAATCCTCTTGCCTCAGCTTCCCAAATGCTGAGATAACAGTGTCATTCACCATGTCCTTATCCTCCTGTCCCCAGTGTTAGAGCTTCACACAGGCTAGGTCATGGCCAAACTGCTGACTGAGCCATGCCCCCAGCCCTTAGCACCGAGCCACGCCCTCAGCCCCCCCACCTCCCCCCCCGTGGAAGATTCTAAGTTCTTGGTCTCATTAATAAAAAAGTTAAAAAAAAAAAAAACCAAAAAACAAAAACCAAAAACCAAATCTATAAAAGCCAAACAAGAAAAGCAAAAACCAGAAAACAAAACCCAAAAATAAAACAACAACAACAACAACAACACCCTCCAAAACACCCATGGACTCAGAAGAAAGTGTGAACAAGTTTAGTTAGTGTTTGAAAGGGGACCAACACTTGGGCCAGTAAGCACTGGCAGTGGCAGAAGGAGAGGGGACAAAGAACCTTGCCTTTTAAGTTAGGCATTGGAGGTCAGAGAAACAGTGAGAGAGCTCATAGTGTCAGGAAAGGCATCTTAGGATTGCTGGGCCACAGGTCAGAGTTCAGAGTTCAGAGGGCTCTCATCCTAGGCCCTCATGTAAATTCTCGAATAATCAGAGACACAAGCTTAGAAATAGAAACCAGATACAGCTTGACCAGGTGTGGCGGTGCACACCTTTAATCTTAGCACTTGAGAGGCAGAGGCAGGTGGATCTCTATGAGTTCAAGGCCAGTCTAGTCTACACGGCAAACGAGCAAATGACTCTAGGCCAGCCAGGACCACACACACTGTGAGACTGTATTTTTCTTCTTTTTTTTCCCCCTTTCAGGACAAGGTTCCTCTGTGTATGTAACCCTGGCTGTCCTGGAACTCACTCTGTAAACCAGGCTGGCCTAGAACTCACAGAGATTTCCCAAGTGCTGGGACTAAAGGCATGTGCCACCGCTGCCCACTTGATAATGTCTTAAAAAAAAAAAAAAAAAAAAGTAAGTGCAGGCCCTGAAGGGGAAGGAAAGGAATGCCACAGGAAATCCAACAGAGTCAACTAACTGGGACCCTTTAAGCTTTCAGAGACTGATCCACCAACCAAAGAACATACGTGGGCTGGACCTGGACGTAGGCCTCCCTGGTAATATGTAGCAGATGTGCAGCTTGGTCTTCATGTGGGTCCCAAACAACTGGAGCAGGGGCTATCCCAAAAACTGTCGCCTGTCTGTGGGATATGTTCTTCTAGCAGGGCCGCCTTGTCTGGCCTCAGAGGGAGACACCTATCCCTGCAGAGACTCGATGTGCCAGGGTTGGGGGGCATAGCTGGGGTGGTCCCTACCGGCTCAGAGGAGAAGGGGAGCAGGTAGGGTAGGGGGGCAGTGAGCAGGAGGTAAAGTGAATAATTAACAAAAGGAAGAATGGAATAGTATATTAAGAAAAGTATATTAATCTTTTTATGAATGAAAAGTATATTAAGAAAGGAAAAGCACTTTTAAGGGTGGAATGGGCCAGGGAGCTGATGAAGGAGATCACAAAGCAGCCACTCCTGTGGTACACAGTTCCTGCCATCCCCAACCCCACTCTTTGCTGTTAGATGGAGTCCGGGCAAGCCTCCATGTCCCAGTCTAGTCTCCTGCCACAACCTATATCAGTCACACTGAATGAGAGCCTGGGAACCCACACCAAGCCTGCGCCCTTGAAACTACAGAGTGTTAGAACAGTGGGATCGGGGAGCACAGACCTGGACACGGACCTTGAAGTTGTAGCCTACACATCGGGTGACTTCGAGCAGGGACTTCCTGGTTTAGAGTTTGAGTATTGGCGTCTGTCGAATGGGTACAATTAAAGATGCGGGTTGCTAGGTAACTAGGAAGGCGGTGTTGTGTGTCAAACGGACAGAGAGATGAGATACTCCCCCGAAGCTCATGGGAACCTCATTGCCCCTTCCCTGGTGTTTATGAACAAAGTGCTGAGAATTGGGTCAGAGCGTGGGTGCTGCCCACCCTAACAAGCCAGGCTTGGTCACTTGCCCTCGAGATGTCATTTAAAGAGACATCTTTAAAGAGAGGCAAATATGATACAGAGAACTGAGATGCAGTCCCTGTGGCCACTCTGGGAAAAGGAACCAATAAGCAGATCCAGGGGACCCCGAGTCCCCCAGGGTTCTGGTTTGGGGTTCAGATTTACACAGAGAGAGCAAGTGGTGTGCGCAGATGACCAGTTCTGGTGCCCGCCCACCACCGCCAGCCACATCATTGCTTTGGCAACTTGGTTTAGCAAGTGTGCAAACCGTGTGAAATATGTTCCCGGGGTATGAGTTCCCCCTCTGCTTGGCACCAGGCTTCAGCCTTTTCCTCCCCTTCCTAAGAAAATGCCAGCATGAAGGGGGGGGGGCGTCCCATTGTTTCATAGCCAAAGGGCGGGATGGGCATCATGCCACAGCATACATGGGGAAGTCGGCATTCAACTTGAGGTTGTCTGTTTTCTCCATGGGATTACAATGAGGTCATCAGGTTTGGTGGCCTTTACCTGCCATCTCAGTAGTAGGAAGACTTATTGAAGCACAGTGGGTCGGTCCACTTGCTTCTATTCGCCGTGGGTGGGTCTGACTTTCACATGACCTCAGCTTGTCACGTCAGTCTGATTAGGAAACAGAAGAATGCTCCCAAGGTTCCAGAACCCAGAGGCGGCTGCCTCAAAGTGGATCCCCCCTCCCCCCCTCCCCTAAACCCAACGTTAATCTCTTTGGCGGTTCTGCTTTAGCATTCCGCCCTTCCCATGGGGAGGCATAGACGTTGTTCCGACAATAGAGGCGCTAGGAGAAGCATCTGTAAGTCCTGTCTCTCCAGCACTGGTCCCTTTCTTTCAGGCTCCTGGGAGGTCTCTCATTGCCGGCCCAATGGGATGGCAAGGAACAGAGAAAAAAGAGAAACCTTTGAAGTGGGAGTCTCAGGCACTAATGGCATAATTACTCCAGGAAACCATTTACAAAGTAATTATGGGCTATTGTTAGCACGCGCTGGCTCCCCCACCCCCACCCCCACTTCTTCTTTTTAAGCAATGAGGCTTAGCTCCGTGACTGCGGGAGGGGGGAAAAGCCCAGTAATATGCATCCGCACTGAAAGAGGAGAGAAACACCCTTCTTGCAAACTAATTGGTCTCCTTCTCTATCTCCCGATTACAATAGCAAAAATGAATCCAGAAGTCCCCAAGCCCCGTGGGCATCCGCAGCACACTCTCTCTGCCTGCCTTGGAAGGTCTCTGGTATTAAAATGCATTTTTGAGAATTGCTGGTTGTAGTGTTCGCTGAGAATTTTTCCCGCCCTCCCCCATGAGGATAAGGAGGTCTTTAAAATCCGTGTTGTTTAAGTAATGAGAGCACAAGACTATGCTTGTTGGAAGGTTCTCGAACAGCTCTCTCCAGCTCATCCAGTCCAAGCCCGATTTTCTTCCTTCTAGCCTGGCTCTCTGGGGATGCGTGTGTGTGCATATGCCATACTGACCTTCCTCAGAGTCCTTGAGGCCCAGTGCTACCTAGCTCATCGCCTCCCCCTCAGCGAGCTACTGGAGATACATATTACAATATTAACTTTTAAAATTCTGTATTAGCCCTCTGTTGGGATCAATGAGGTATGCAAAAAAAAAAAAATGGTAATACGGCATCAGTTTCTGTCTTTGCATAGCACATCTGTTCCCACCGGATGAACTTGAAATCTTCAGAGCCAAATGGGAAGGGAAGGGCAGAGATAAAGAGACCACACTTCTTCATGAGTCCGAATTTCAGGCCCAGGAGTATAAGGACTTGGATGAAGGGGGGTTGAATCTATACCAGGCCCCTTGTGAACTGAAGCTTCCAGAAAAAAAAAAATTGACACCTGTGTTAAGGAGTCTACAAGGCTGTGGTTTTGCCTCAACAATCCCTGATTCAGGCCCCACCCTTCTCCCAGATCTCACAGACTGGAAAGTCTTCACATCCCATGAACAGAGCCAGGGACAGTGATTATGAATAATTACACCCCCCAGGTTTCTCAAGCTTCTAGGAAGGGCATGCCCTCCGTAAGCTTTGTCCTCATGGGACAGAGGCCAAGGCAGGAGGGATTTTCCTAAAGTCTTTCTCAACTTGATAAGGACTTTATCAATAGTCTATACTATCTGACAGGAAATCCTCAGTTGAGAAATTACATGGCCCAGATTGACCGGTGGACATGCCTTAATGGAGTTTGTTTTAATTGTTAAGTGATGCGGGACGACCCAGTCCTTTGTAGGTGGCACAGGGTAGATAGATTATCTTGGGCTGTGTAAGTATGCTAGCTGAGTTTGAGCTTGAGAGTGAGCAGGCCAGAGAAAAAGCTAGCAAGCAGTGTTCCTCAGTGGTCTGTGCTTCTGTCCCTGCCCTGATTTCCCTCAATGATGGCCAGCAACCTGGAAGGGTCAACCAAATAAACCCCCGTCCTCTGCTAATGTACTTACGCCAGTCGGAATGACCTCAGTAACAGGAAGAACACGAGGACAGACGTGTCTGGGGTTTCAAACTAATAGGCAGGTTCACAGACCAACACTCTACTGCAGTGGTCTCCAGCCAGTGGGTCACTACCCCCACGGGGTTGCAAATCAGAGATTTACATGACAATTCGTGACGGTAGCAAAATCGCAGCTGGAAAGTAGCAATGAGATGATTTTGTAGTTGGGGCTGGGTCACCACAGCATGAGGGTCTGCGGTAAAGGGCTGTACCATTGGGAAGGTTGGGACCCACCTCCTATGGTGTTAACCAACCTGTGGTCGTGAGGGATGTGCCCAGGACTCTGGGTATATTAGTTGAGGGCATCCTTCAAGTTTTCAGGACTCAGATGCTTGTTAGAAGAGTGGGATGTACCTATCGAGGTAGGTTACAGTTCACTAGTGCATTGTAGACATCTTTAAGTCAGTATAGGTAATAGTCAGGGCTCTGTAAAGAAACAAACCGGATAGAAAGGATATCTACATATTAAAAGGAGATATGTTTGAGTGACTTACAGACTGAGGTCCATTCAACAGTGTTGGCTTCATTACAGAACATCTGAGAATTCAGTAGTTGTTCAATAAGCCTGGAAGGGGGGGGGGTCCTAGCAGTCCCTATCTAATGCTGGAGGCCCAGAGTATTTCTGGAGAGCTGCTGGCCTTCAGTCTATGCTGGCATCCCAAGGAAGTTAGCTCTCATCCGGCCGAAGGAACGCTTCAGCAGCAGGATAGATGGACTTGCCAGCGAGAGGGAGGGCAAGCAGGCAAAAAGCAGTTCCCTTCTAGCACGTCCTTTTATGTGAGCTGCCACAAGAAGCTGCGGCCCAGAGTTAGGGTGGGACTTTCTGCTTCAAATAATTAGATTAGGTAAATCTCTTACAGGTGTGCCCAGCCACTTAGGTTTTAGTCAGTTCCAGATGTAGTCAAGTGGACAACATTACCGGGAGGAAGCAGTTTTAAGTCAAATTTACGCATACATACTTCCCTCTTCCTTCCCTCCCTCCCTCCCTCCCTCCCTCTCTCTTTCTTTCTCCCACTCTCTTTCTTTCCTTCTTTCTTTTAAAGATGTATTTATTTTATGTATATGAATATACTGTCTCTCTCTTCAGACACACCATAGCCCATTACAAATAGTCATGAGCCACCATGTGGCTGCTGGGAATTGAACTCAGGACCTCTGTAAGAGCAGTCAGTGCTCTTAACCACTGAGCCATCTCTCCAGCTCCTTCAGTCTTTCTTTAAACTAGTAGTATATGCACCGTATTTGTATACAGTACAAATTGAGCATATTCTCCCTTAATTTATCTCTCTCATCCCCCTCCGGTATCTTCATGTCACCACTGTGGTTGTCCTTGTCTCCCCCCTCCTCTTCTTCCTCCTCTTCCTCCTCCTCATTTTGTTTATTTAAGACAGAGTCTCACTATGTAGTCCTGGATGACCTGAGACTCACTATGTAGCCCAGACTGGCCTTGAACTCCTGGAGACATGCCTGCTTTTTCCTCCGGAACACTGGAATTAAAAGGTGTGCACCACTATGCCTCATGTGCATGTGAGAGTCATGTGCATAACTTGTGGCAATCCATTGTCTCTTTCTTCCATCTTGTGGAATCTGGGGCTTGAATTCAGGTCCTCAGATTGGCAGCAAGTGTTTTTATCTACATTATCTCTCTGGCCCCCTTGGGAGTATTTTAGAAGGCTGACCTTGAGGTTGTGCAGAATGGAGATGTGTCTGGTGTGTAGAGGCAACGCCTGCCAGCAGCTGCCCACACATGAGCATACAGGGCTGAGCCTATAATCAGCTTCATACAGAGTCACCCTTAGCCCCTCTTCTGATGCCAGCATCTCTGGAGATACTGAGGTCTGCATTGTGCTGCCGAGCAGTACAGCCACTTCACCGTGACGGACAGATTAAGTCACCTATTGTGCTGAGGGATGAATCATGCGCCGGTGGCTTTTGTGCAAGCAAATAGAATATCTATCTGCCTCCCAGGGAACTCGAGCACATCTTGACATTACCTGATGGCTTGAAGTGCAGTCAGTGGAAATCTTTAAGCTTCTGAGTTGGATGGCTTCACTCACAAATCACATGCTGTCAGTTAGGAGGGTGGAATATTTGTGTGTGTGTGTGTGTATACATGGTTGTCTGCATGTTCGTGTGCAGATGAGTGCGTGTGCGTGTGCGTATGTGTGTGTGTAGCTAGAAGACAACCTCAGGTGTTTCTCTGAAACTGTCCACTTCGCCCCTGCAAATAAATAAATATTTGAGGAAATATTTATTTATTTATTTAAAAAATGATGTGTATATATGTGTGAGTTTGTGTATGTAAGTTCAGGTGTCCACAGAGACCAGAATTGGTTCTCACATCCCTTGGAGCTGGAGTTAGATAGGCAATTTTGAGCCACTTGATGTGGCCACTGGGAACCAAACCTGGGTCCCTTGCAAGCACAGCACCCACTCGCAGTGGCTGAGACATCTCACCAACCTTTCACCTTCATTTTTGAGACAGGGTCTTGGTCTCCAAGTAGGCTAGGCTGGCCAGCCAGCAAGCCCCAGGGACCTTCCTGTCTCTGCCTCCTCAGTGCTAAGGTTGCAAGGATGCAGCATTACAACAGGGTTTTGAATGTTGGCTCTGAGAGTCAACAGATCTCATGTTTGCATAGCAAGCTCTTTATCAAGATACCGAGCTATCTCCAGGCCCCAAGGGCAGAATATCTTTTTTTTGCAGATTAACTTGGAGCAAGAAGCTTTGGGAATATGCCTGCTGGCCCCTACCTGCACACATTTGCATATGAGCACACACATATGTGTGTACATGTGCACACATGCACACAAACACACACATATACACATACACACCCATGTGTATACATTTCCCTTCCATTCTGAGTGCTCAGATACACTCTCTCAGTGGGTGTTTTGAGAGGTGGAATGTGTAGCTATTCAGGTTATAAACTGAACTAGACATGTATTTATTTATTTATTTAGCACAGTTTTAATTGAAAGAATAATTGGTGGAGCAGCTTCAGCTCATGTTTCCTTGGGAGCAAACAAAGTGTGCCTGTCGCTTAAAACACAATAACGCCCGGGACTTGTTATTGGCAATGAAAGGAAGTGCCCCCGGAATAATGCAGTTTTGAGAAATGTTTCTGCCACTCTGAGCTGGATAGCTTTCCAATTCAGAACAGATTTTCTGATTTGATTGCTGGGGATATGAACAAATACGGTTATCTAGTATCATACAATAAAGACTGTTGATATTCAGGAGACCCGTGTGAGGAACTCATGGGTTTTAAATTATATACTTATTTACTCTGTGTGTGTGTGTGTGTGTGTGTATGTACACGCATGTGAGGATGTGTTTGTTGTGTGCCTGTGTATATGTGTGTGAGTGTATGTTTTTGTGTGTGCATGTGTGTTTGTGTTTGTATGTGTATATGTATATGTGTTTTTGTATGTATGTGTTTATATGTGTGTGTTTGTGTGTATGCCTGTGTGCATGTGTGTATATGTATGCTTGTATGTGTGTGCATGTATATTTGCAAGTTTGTATGTGTGTGCCTGTATGTGTGAGTGTATATGTGTATGTGTGCATGTGTATATACTTTTGTGTGTGTATGTATATGTTTGTGTGTTGTATGTATATTTGTGTATGTGCCTATATGTGTGTGAGTGTATGTTTTTGTGTGTGCATGTGTGTATGTTTGTGTTTGTATATGTATATGTATATGTATATGTGTGTTTGTATGTATGTCTTTATATGTGTGTGTTTGTGTGTGTGCCTGTGTGCATGTGGTATATGTATGCTTGTATGTGTGTGCATGTATGTTTGCATGTTTGTATGTGTGTGCCTGTATGTGTGAGTGTATATGTGTATGTGTGCATGTGTATATACTTTTGTGTGTATGTATGTGTGTGTATGTTTGTGTGTTGTATGTGTATGTGTTTGTGTATGCGCCTGTATGTGTGTGAGTGTATGTTTGTGTGTGTGCCTGTGTGCTTATGTGTGCTTGTATGTGCACGTGTGTATACTACTGCATGTATATGGAAAGTTAAGGACAACTTGTAGGGAAATTGATTCTTGCTTTGCATCATGGGAAACTGAGGCATCAAACTCAGGTCATCAGGCTTGTGGCAAGTGCCTTTATCCACTTAGCTGTTTGCCCGGTCCTCTTGTTTTATTTTTCCTTCTTGAGACAAGGTTTTACTATGGACCTTTAACTAGCCTAGAACTTGCTCTGTAGACCAGATGGGCTTTGAACTTACAGAGATCCACTTGCCTCTGCCTCCAAGCGCTGGGATTAAAGGTGTGCATTCCATGTATCAGCCTGGTCTATGTTTTAAGTCCATGTTCAACTTTGTAAGTCATGCTAGTGAAGCTTTGGGAACACTGTAGGGCACAGTTTTTTTTTATTATTAATATGGGCATTTAAAAAAATATGTCATGATTATGTCTAACTTCATCTATATGTCAAATCTCTAGGCAGTCTCTGGGGGACTGTGTCAATGCTTTATGAACTTCAGTCTCTTTCGTGTGTGTGTGTGTGTGTGTGTGTGTGTGTGGTCATGCATGTATGTGTGAGTGCATGTGTGAGACCAGAGGATTATCTCAAGTGTCATTCCTCAGGCCCTGTCTTAGTCTGGGTTACTGTTGTTTGATGAAACACCATGACCAAAGCAACTTGAAGAGGAAAGGGTTTATTTGGCTTACACATCCATACCACAATTTATCATCAAAGGAAATCAGGACAGGAACTCAAACAGGGCAGGAACCTAGAGGCAGGAGCTGGTGCAAAAGCCATGAGCAGGTGCTTCTTACTGGCTTGCTCCTCATGGCTTGCTCAGCTTGTTTTCTTTTTTCTTTTTGGTTTTTCAAGACAGGGTTTCTCTGTGTAGCCCTGGCTGTCCTGGAACTCACTTTGTAGACCAGGCTGGCCTCAGACTCAGAAATCCGCCTGCCTCTGCCTCCCAAGTGCTGGGATTAAAGGCATGTACCACCACTGCCCGGCCTCAGCCTGTTTTCTTATAGAACCCTGAACTACCAGTCCAGGAATGGTCCCACCCACAGTGGGCTTCGGCTGTTCCCCATCTGTCTGGCTGTGAGTTTGCCTCACTGCTGTGGTGCCCTAGCCCAGGGGAGGCAGAACACAGTCCAAAGTAGGGGTTACCCTGGTAAGAAACAGAGGAGTCTGAGAGAGATGCTGTGGTTCCAGGAGCTCCTGTGTATCAGATGCCCCTGGAGTAGTCCTAGGAGTAGGGAACAGGTCCGAGGGTCTGTACTTCCTCTCAGATGTTTACACAGCGGGCAGGAAGGAGATGGCTGAGCCCTGGATGGGGCAGATCCTGACTTGGTTCCAAGTGAGTGCTGAGAGTGTTGTATGGACAGGCTGGGAGAGAGAAGGTCTGCTCTGGGATTTAGGTCTGGCTCTTTACAGTGAAGTAGTGAAGCCCCCCTCCCCTGCAGGCGATCCTTGATGAAGGGGACAGTCCTTGCTTGCCCAAATGGCTTTATTTGATGGTGAATGTGAATGTATACACCTTACTCAGGGTGGACCAGGGATTAAATACCCTTTTCAGGAAGGAATGTTCAGGAAGAGAAGCTCATTGGCTAAACGCTTGGGGCCTATGTAGCCTCCTCATTAGCATGGAGAATTCCAAGTTTTTACGTTATGTGACTGATTGCCATGGTTCTCTCAGTGGGGTGTCGTGGTTATGTGTTCCAGATCAGCTAGTTTGGCAGGGAGCTGACCCCCACGCCTGCTGTTCTCAATTCTGAGATTTCCTCGAGTTTGGGCTTGCTCAACTTTCCCAGGTCTCCTGTCTGGTGGCACAGTCTACCTGCTCCACACCCATCAACCACTAATTAAGAAAATGCTCTACCTCCAGAGCTTATAGAGGTGTTTTCTCAGGGTTTCTTTCTCTCAGATGACTACATCTCTGTGTCAGGTTTTCATGAAACTACCTAGCGCAGGCTCTGCCCATACTTGCTTGTGACAGGGTCTCTCACTGACACAGAGCCACTGAATAGACTAACCAGGCTGGCCAGTGAGCCTCAGGCATCCTCCTGTTTTGTTATCAGTACTGGGATTGCACATTTACAGCATCACAGCAGGCTTTTCACACAGTTTCTGGGGATTGAACTCAGGTCCTCATGCCTGCAGTCCAAGGGACTTAACAGCTGAGCCCTGTACCCAGCCCCTGTGTTTGCATCACAATCTCTGATTTGTTTCCTAACATTCCTTCCCACCCTTGGTGTTGGAAAACATCACCAAGATCCATCTACTGTGTCTCTTTTTGATGTGATTTTTTTTTTTTAAATCCTAGAAAGTTGTATCTTGCTAAGTCATTGATTTTCACTTCCCCTGTACTTTCTCTGGCTTCTTCTTTAGGGGGCCTCGCTAGCCCAGAGACGAGAAATTGGATAGCTAGCCCTCACACCAGTCATTAAATCCCCACTGTATGCTTCCGCTTGCCTTTTTCAATTTTACTGCGTTTACCTAATCTGTCATCCCTCCAGACTCTCTCCTTTCTTTCTTTCTTTCTTTCTTTCTTTCTTTCTTTCTTTCTTTCTTTCTTTCTTTCTTTCTTTCTTTCTTTCTTTCTTTCTTTCTTTCTTAAGATTTATTTATTTATTTATTATATGTAAGTACACTGTAGCTGTCTTCAGACACTCCAGAAGAGGGAGTCAGATCTTGTTACGGATGGTTGTGAGCCACCATGTGGTTGCTGGGATTTGAACTCCAGACCTTCGGAAGAGCAGTCGGGTGCTCTTACCCGCTGAGCCATCTCACCAGCCCCCTTCTTCATTTCTGTTTCCTCCTTCCTCTGATGTGGATAGTAACTCTGCTACCATTGTTAGCTCGCGTCCATTCGTTCTTCTCTCTGACAGCTTTGACATCGCCTTTGCCTACATGCTTAATCACTCAAAATGAGGTTCATGGTGTCTTAGTTTTTCCTCCCAGTGTATGTGTACATACATGTTTTCCTCTCTTTGCATATTTGTATATAGGTGCATGTGCAGGTGTGTGTGTGTGGGGGGGCTGGAGGGCGACTTCACTGAGTTTGGAATCACCTGGGAGACATGCTTCTAGACGTGCCTGAGAGGGAGTTTCCAGAGACAATTGACTAAGAAGGGAAGATGTATCCTGAGTGTGGGCAGCATGGGGGCTTGGACTGAATGAAGTGAGATAAAGGAAGTGACATGCATGCCAGTACGCATCTCTCTCTCTGCTTCCTGACTGCTCACACAAAGCAACCAGCTGCACACCATGATGTATCTCTAGATCCAGTCACATTGACAATCAAGCTTAGCCATCACTGTGATTGTGCTATCTCTGATTATAGCTTGTTCACAGGGATAGGCTTCTGGAGGTTCAATCAGGAGGAATCTCACCAGTCTCAGGTGTGTGTGTGTGTGTGTGTGTGTGTGTGTGTGTGTGTGTATGTATGTATGTGTATGTGTGTGTATTTGTGTGTGTGAGCATGTGTGCATATGTGTGTATTCGTGTGTGCATGTGTACATATTCATGTGCACACGCGTGTGTGCGTGTGCATGTGCGTGTGTGTGCACGTGCGTGTGCACGTGTGTGTGTGTGTGTGTGTGTGTGTGTGTGTGTGTGTTTGAGACAGGGTCTATGTAGCCCTGGCTGTCCTAGAGCTTGCTAGGTAGGCCAGGTTGCTCTTGAACTCAGGGAGCTCCTTCTGCTTCTAGTGGCCCACGTCTGATATTAAAGGTATGTGTACCAGCACACCTGGCAAGACTGCGTTTAACAATATAGATGTACTTTTGTGTATATGTGTGTCTCTGTGTGATACTTTATTTATGTGTGCATGTGGGTAACCTTAACCTTGGAGACTTGAAGAGGGTGTTGGATTTCCTGGAGCTGGAGTTATAGGCAGTTGTGACCCTCTAGATACAGGTGCTGGGAACCGAACTTTCCTCTACAATAGGAGTGACAGGGGAGTCATCTTTGTAGCCCAGGGACTGATAGCTTAATAGCTGAATGGAAACTTTTGGAGGTGTGGCCTAGTTAGGGGACGTATGTTCTGAGATGCCCACCCACTTCTTTCTCTCTCTTTCTGCTTCCTGGTTGCAGTGAGGTAAGCAGTTTTACTCCACCACATGCTCCCTCCATGCTGTCTGCCTCAGCACAGGCCTAGCAACAATGGAGTCAAGGGACTGTGGTCTGAAACCATGAGAAAAAACAAAACAAAACAAAACAAAACAAAAGAACAAAGGCTCCTTTTCTTCTTTAGTTTGCTTATTTTGAGACAAGGTCTTATTCTGTATAGCTCAACTTATGCTCTCTATGTAGCTCAGGTTGGCCTCAAACTCATGGCCATCCTCCTGCCTCAGATTCCAAAGGCAGAAATTATAAACGTGAGACACCATGCACAGCTAAACCTTCCCTCTTTTCAGTTGATGTCCTGTTGTCTTTTGTCACATCTGAGCAAAGTTGATGAACATAGATACACAGAAGTCATGTTTCCCTGGAAGAACCGTCAGTTGAAGGAAATGGAAAAATGTTACTTGGAATGCATCTGTTCTGCTTTCCTAACAAGGTTGACTTTAACTTCCTGAGCCTCCTACTTCTGCCTCGACAGTGCTGGGATTAAAGGTATGTGAAACCATGCCTGTCTTCTGCTCTCCCCATCACCTTGCTCTGTAACCAAAGATGACCTTGAACTGTCTCTACCTCTCATGTGCCACCACCCATGTATGCAGTGTTGGGGGTCTAGGCACAGGTTTCATGTGCTCTGCACAAGTTCCCTATCAATTGAGCTACATATTGAATCCTAAAGTCCCAGTTTTGTTTGCAGCTCTTTTCTATTCAGAAAAAAGATTGCAGACCTCCCTTCTTACACAACAGCCCACACATCGGCTCTGAATTATGTCTTCCTCATTGGCCCAATAAATGGTAGAAATAGTTGCTAATCACTGGATTTATCATGTGGATATATGACAGCCATTTGTTCATGATGAGATTTATTGCAATAAAATTGACTTGCTCCAGTGTCTTTTTGAATAAGGCAAAGGAGATCTTGTAACTCTTCAGTATTATGTGCTTGCGTTGATGTGACACTTCGGCTAATGCGCAGTTGGCTGGTGTCTGAGCTTGGCTCATGAATAAAACAAAGCACCCAAGCTGGTTTCTACTTTTGAGCAAACACCTTACTTAGCTGAGGGCAGCATCCTAGGGGTACAACTCAGAGTTGTACCGACTTCTTTTTCTCCAAATTATACTGAGCACGGCAATCCATTAAGATTCAGAATGTCTTAGGAACCAATTCATAAGTCTTAGGAAGTTTCTGAAACTTACAAGATTCTGGAAGCTATACAAGCAGTGTACACTTTCTGGGGAGAAGAGACTCTGGCCAAGTTAGCTACAAATCAGTGAGCTCAATTATGCAGATTTCATGGGTTGTCACCCATGCGGAGTGAGTTTTGGGTGATGTAGCTGCATTTGTGTGATTCCCTGTTACCCCTCATGTATCCTCTGTATGTAAGCACAATAGACTCATTGGTTTTCCAAGTTTGGCTTCTGTGGGACCGCTTCATTATTGCTGGTGTCTAATTGTGGGGTCATAGATACTTGTTGACATCCTGGCCCAGGAAAAGCCTCACAGTACTCAAGACAGGCCACAGAGACAGGGGTTTCTCAAGGACATTTTCAGTTTTATCCTTTCTTCAGCTGTTGTTTCTCCAGGAGACTCAGCTCAGAGCCCTTCAATGGGTGAGCTAGCACTCTAAGATGTCACCTCTACCTGCAGGGTAACTCCATGTAAGTCACTGCGAAGTTCCTAGGACTTGGCAAAGTACCATTTGAACATCACTGGTGTTGATGTAGGGCTTGCAGGTTGTGGCTTGCTCAAGCCAGTCTCAATCTGCCCTTCGTCTGCTACTGTCCTTCGTGTGATGCTAAATTCTGTGACGGTTCTGGCTTGCTTTCTGTCACTGTGACAAGCATCATGACCAGAAGCAATTTGCGATAGGAAGGAGGAGTTTATTCTACTTTACAGAATTACAATCCATTTTCATTGGAAGTCAAGAGCAGGAGCTCAAGGTAAGAACCTTGTGTCAGGAACTGAAGCAGAGACTCTAGAAGGATGCTTGCTTACTGGCTTATTTCCTCGGGCTTGCTCAGCTACATTTGCCACTGTTCTGCCTGGCCCGGGCACTTTCTACTCCTGGAAGTGTAGAAAAGCAATGGCGACCTGGCCTGCAGTTGAATCCCATTTATTTTGCAGTGTGTCCTAAAGGAGGATGCTGTGAAGCAGGTCAACTGTTTTATCCTAAGGGGAATAAATGTTATGTTAAAAACAAACAAACAAACAAACAAACAGCAGCAACAACAACAAAAGAAAAGAATTCCAGACTCACCAACTTAGGGACGGCACTGCCCACAGTCAGCTGTGGCCTCCTACATTATCAGTTAAGAAAATGCCCTGCAGACGTGGCCACAGTCCAGTCTGTGGGAGGCAATTCATCAGTTGCTTTTCCTTCTTCCTAGGTGTGTCTAGGTTTGTGTCAAGTTGACAAAAGTCAAGCAACTGTTTCTTTCTCATCCCTGTGACCAACTGAAGGGAGGAGGGGTTTCTTTTGGCTCACAGTTTGAAGGGTTGTGGTCCATAATGGCAAAGAAGACATGGCTCTCAGCTGTAATGGCAGGAGTGTGGAGGCGCTTGCTCACATCTGAGCAAGAAGTCGGTGGACCAGGAAGCAGGCAGGAGAGAGGAAAGGGGGTCAGGCTATAAACCTCAAGGTGTTTATATCTGTATGTGAGCCATCTATGTATAAATAGTTAAATGTAGGTTCTGCATTTGAGAAAATATGTGTGACATAGATACGTCTTTTTTTTTTTTTTTTTTTTTCCTTTTTCCTTTTGGTGATCCAGTGGATTTCATTAGGTTTGCTTACAGGAACATGGGTGAGGGAATATTTATAGAAGTATGGACATCTTATCAGTGGTTATAGTAAAGGAATATTTTTCCTTCCCTCAGCCACTGTTAACTGGTTATACATCTTCAGGATGGATGAAACCTAGTTAGTCCCTTCAACTTCCATGATGGATTGTTGGCAGGCCAAATCTGGTGTAGGTCTCATGCAGGTAGTCATCATGACTGAGCGTTGAAAAGTGCAATACTTAGGTCCCATGCAGGGGACAGTGCTCCATGACATTCTTTCCTTTCCTATGGCACTTACATTCATTCTGCACCCCCACATACTGCAGTATTCCCCTAGACTTGAAAGGAAATTTTTGTTTGTTTGTTTGTTTGTTTGTTTTCGAGACAGGGTTTCTCTGTATAGCCCTGGCTGTCCCGGAACTCACTCTGTAGACCAGGCTGGCCTCGAACTGAGAAATCTGCCTGCCTCTGCTTCCCAAGTGCTGGGATTAAAGGCGTGTGACACCACACCCAGCCTGAAAGGAAGTTTTATAGGTGTCCCATCTAAAAGAGTTTTATTTGTGTGTGTGTGTGTGTGTGTGTGTGTGTGTATGTGTGTGTATGTGTGTGTGTACATGCCAGTGCCTGAAGAGGCCAGAAGAGGACATCAGATCCCTTTGTGTCTGGAGTTACAGACCATTATAAACTACCTGAGCTACCTGACATTGGTGCTGGGAACTGAAGTCTGGTTCTCTGTGAGAACAGTAAGTGCTCCTAACTACCGAGCCCGGCCTCTCAGTGTCTCATTTAGAATTTATTCCATAGTCACTTATTCTCGACAACTGGACCAGTTATGAGCCTCTGCAGTAATCACCGCTCACATAGAGAGAAGCGCATATTACCAAAGCTGTCAGGAAAATAGATAGAGATTTCTTTAAAACACCTAGAAGATTCTAATGTGTATTTTTGGCTGAGAGTGACCAAGCTTATTTCTGACACAATGTAACTGGAAGGAAATTCCTGTTCATGACTATTATTAATCGTGTCTGTCGACCCGAAGGTCTCTACTCTTGGATATTATTCTTTGTTCATGGGACTGGGTTAAAGGGTGTCTAAGGGTCCCTTCAGGCCTCACCTGCTGCCTGTCTGTGACTCAGGACAGTTCGTGGAGCGTATCCTGTGAGCCAGAGGTGACATCTCGTGGTGACAGTGTTGGCAGTTCATTATTGGCGGGAGGTAGGCTCTTCAAAAGCCTTTGCAAAGCCTGTCATCCTCCGGGTGAGATACACCCCTGTGTCAGTCAACTCTACACACCTCTAAGGCCGGTTGAGGTGATAAATGTGCAGGCTTTGAACCATCTGAGGGAAGCTTTCTCATCTGTCAGCAGCTAAAGCATCTTACCCCTCAGATTCATGGTGACCCGTAGCACTTGTCAGTCTCAACGGCTCCTTACCAGTCTGAGAGATTGACAGCCCTGTCTTGTCAGTTTGTCAAATTGGATGACATTCTCTACAGATTTGGCTCTGCACCGACAAGGGAGCTGTCGTGGGGACCTTGTTGAAGCAGGCAAGCCGGTGGCAAGTCACTGCGGTTATGGATAAAGAGAACAGGGCAGGTAGACACTCTACATTATTGTTAATTCGAGAACATTTGCAAATTAGAGCGTGTCGCTTCCTTAGATGTCCCCCACAACCTCGAAACCTCATATGCTGAGATGCAAAGCAGAAGTCTACCGTCACGAGCGATGCGTGCAACTTTGCAGCCTCTGTTTTTTTTTTTTTGTTTTTTAATTTAATATTTATTTATTTACTTATTTAGTGTGTGTGTGTGTGTGTGTTTGTGTGTAGTGTATGCAAATGTGTGAGCAGGTGCCTGTGGAGTTCAGAAGAAGGTGTCAAATTCCTTAGGGCTGAAGTTACTGGCAATTGTCTGCCATCCTTGTGGATGCTGGGAATTAAGCTCTGGTCTTCAGCAAGAGTGACAGACATTCTTAACCACTGAGTCACCTCTCCAACCCTGTGGCTCTCTATTTCAGTTCACTAAAGCAGTGTGCACTGGAATAAACAGGAAGAGTCTTGATTCTCTCCTCCAGCTTCTGCTTGCTTGTTGGTAAACAGCCAGGATGAAGAAAGGATTTGAAGCCCTTTATGGCTCTAATAAAACTGACACATTTCTCTTCCAGGCCTGCATGCAAAGTGCTCAGTGTCTAAGTCTTAGGTTGAACATTTCATCATGGCTGTGAGCTTGGCAGCGCTCCTAGAGGCAGGACTTCATTCTCAGGTGACAGGATGAACCTTATCAAATTGTGTTGTAAATTTTTGTTTCATGGGGGACTCAAGAGATGGCTCAGTAGTTAAGAGCACTGGCTGTTGTTCTTCCAGAGGACCAGATTCAATTTACAGCACCCACACGGTGATTCACAGCTGTCTGGGATTCCAGTCCTAGGGGTCCAGTGCCTCCTTATGAACTCACCAGCACTGCATGCACATGCAGGCAAAACACCCATACACATAATTTCTTTCTTTCTTTCTTTCTTTCTTTCTTTCTTTCTTTCTTTCTTTCTTTCTTTCTTTCTTTCTTTCTTTCTTTCTTTCTTTCTTTCTTTTTTTCTT
>NC_034612.1:20785316-20789769 GCF_900095145.1 Mus pahari
TTTTTTTTTTTTTTTTTTTTTTTAATACTAAGTTATGGGGCTGAAGAGACAGCCTAGCAATTAAAAGTGCTTTCTGCTTTTACAGAGGATCAGAGTTTAGTTCCCACTGATTCACAACTGCCTATAAACCCTAGTAACAGGGGATCCAAATTTCCTCTTCTCACCTCTAAGAAAACACAGACAGACAGACAGACAGACAGACCCCCCCCAAATGTGTACATCTATCCACCCACCCATCTACCCACTCCAAAAAAAAAAAATCTTAAAATTTGTGGAAATAACGATTGCTACACACAGTACCTCATTTGGACATGTCTTGATCTGGGAAGCTTGGCTAATCTATTATTTTGCAGAAGGACATTGAGATCCTCTTTGGCATGGTAATACCGCAGCTTACATACCCTCAACTGAAGAATGTTGTCTGTATTGAGAAAGGCTACTCTCTTTGATGAAACACACAGCTTTGGGAATGATGTACATGTAGTGGTAAGGAAGGAGCTAGAGCCGTCTTGGCAGGAAGGATGATACTAAGGAGAGATACGATACTTGTTTCTCTCCTTTTAGCCTTGAGACTATTGAGACAATGAACTCTGAAAAGTTGGCCTTTCCCTGGGAAGATGAAGCTGGAGAAGGGAAGATCTGCAGCCTGGTCCAAGTGAGAAAGGGAATTGCTCACTTGGGAAGAGATTCTACACAGTTCTCATAGCTTGACAGACCACTAGTATTGTAGCCAGGATAATGATAGATCAGTGATGAGCAGAATCACACTTTGACCAGGGCAGCTTAGCTATGCATTTCTTTTGCCCTCTATTTAAAACTGAATGTCATGTCATGACCTCAAAGATGGACTTGAGGAATCACTTGGCCCTCTGTATTTCTTCTTCTTAATGTGGATACAATGAATAATTTTCTTTTCTTTCTTATTAGTTGTCTTAAAGATTGACCTATTTAGGATGAGTAACAGCCCAGTTTGTTAGGGCTGCCAAAGTCTACCTAAGCTTTGATGCTAAAACTGGTAACAGGGACATTCACTTAGCCAGCCAATCAGCTAAATTAACCCTGGCCATCAGCTATCACAGTTAGAGGAACATTATATTTTCTAACGGCACTTCAAATGATTTAATAAAATCAAGTAAGTTCCTCCTTTGCCAAGGTATATTTGTGTATCATGTATGCTTTGTGTGTCCAGGGCTGTTTATCTGCTTATTCAAATAATCCTGGTATCTGTTTGTCCATTAACCCAAAGTAGTCATCTGGTCAACCTCTTCTGAGTCCATGGCATAGAGATGCTTAGGGAGTTTCATTTATTTATTCCTTGAACTGCATTGGGGAGTTCATTACTCCCTCCAAGATTCTAGAGAGGCAACCAGGATGGTTATTCTTTGAAGACCTGTGGTCAATTGATGTTTCCACACATGTACACAGTGTCAGTTAATATTTTGTTGCTGTGAAACTTGGGTACTTACCCAAGAAGAAACCTAAGAGGGGAAAGATTGAACTTTGATTCATGGTTTTGGAGATTTCAGACCATGATTGTTTGGCTCTTTGGCTTTGGTTTGAGTCAAGAAAGAGTATCATGGTGCTGGATGATATTGTTCACCTCATGATGGTCAGGGAGCAGAGTGTGAGAGGAAAGGTTTTTTGGGGACAATAGGTACCTTTTAATGCGAATACCTAAGTGACCTATTTTTTCAAACACACCTACCTTTTATCAGTCTGAGTGTTCACCATATATCAGTGGAGTAACTCATTGTTGTCTGACTTTTCCTGGGGAGATTTAGACATTGTCTATTCACTCCAGATAGGGCACCAAGGGCAGATCAAAGAAATGGATCCACCTAAGTATAGATTAGTGAAATAGTCAGTCTATTAAAGTTACTGGCAGAAGTATAAAAGAGGTGTTATTTATAGGAACATGGGTGGCTCAAAGTCAATTACATCACCAAAAGACCACTTCATCATGGATGAGATCCCTGGAGCTCCCTTTATGACTTACAGGCAGTTTCACTGAACAGAATCTCCCATCGCTACCAATTGTTACTGCTTATGCAACCTTGGGGAGGGGGCTTTGTGAATCCTGTAAGTTTCAGGAGCTTCCTGAACCTTGTGAGTTTTATTTAATTTCCTATGCCTTATATATTTCATGTACTTCCAAAGTCTTGAGAATCTACCTATAGGATGGAACATTTTAGTTTGTAGGAAATACCTTCACAAAGTCTATTGATGAATCAGCCCATCATGTTCCAATTATTCCTCTAAAGCTCAGGAGTTGGGGAGCATTCCTTTAAATTGTAAGTCCTTGGGGACAAATTTAAGATTTAAATTATAACAGTTATGCTTTTCTGATGCCCGGATCTGAAAATTGCAGATGCATCCTTGTCAGAGGCCTTATGGTTCTATAATGGTTAGTTTTAACAGTTAACCTCACAGAATCTAGAATTATCTGGGAGACAGGCCTCTAGGCAAGCCTGTGGAAGGTTATCTTGATTATGTTGATTGAGGTGGGAAGACCCACCCATGGTGGGTTGTGTCACAGGAGGCTCTGTACTGTGGACCAGCTGCCCAGGTGAATGGGAAATTGAAGGACTGGGAACAAAGACAGGGAAGCCTCAGTGGAGGTGAAAACAGACATTAACTGAAGCAGAAAGCACCTTGTTGGGAAAGGGAGCATATCTGAAACTGGAAGGCCACCAAGTGGTCTCTGAGGCCATCTTTTGATAGGGACCACAGACCATTTCCCCTTTTGGTACCCTTTCTCACATTTTATTTCCTCACCAAAAATAGAAAGTATCTCACAAAAGTTGGTATTGTTTGACTGGAATAGTCAGCAAAACATGTTATTGTGCAAAGAATGGCCTTCACTTGATAGACGTCTCTGGTTGAGGGAGGCTTTGTTTTATAAACACAGTTGTCTTAGTTAGGGTTTCATTGTTGTGAGGAGATACTGTGACCATGGCAACTCTTATTTAAAGGAAAACACTTAATTGGGGCTGGCTTACAGTTTCAGAGGTTTAGTCCATTATTGTCATGGTGGGGTGCATGGTATGTTGGAGGAGTTGAGAGTTCTGTATCTTGATTCATAGGCTGCAGAGAGACTGTGCCACATTGGCCAGGTTTGAGCATATGAGACCTCAAAGCCCATTCCCACAGTGACACACCTCCTCTAACAAGGCTACACCTACTCCAACAATGCCACACCTCCTAATAGTGCCACTCCCCATGATCCAAGCATTCAAATACCTGAGTCTATGGGGCCCATTCTTATTCAAACCACCATACCACTCTATATGTTGTATGGGAAGATTATCTCCTTCCCATGGCAGTGGGTAGGGAGGATGATATTTCTTTTGTGTGAAAAAATTATTCCTCTTTCTCTGATCCCTTTCTTGACTGCCTTCCTCTTTACTAAGAGTTCCCTGACTGGGGCACTGGGCTTTATAGAAGCAGAAAGCAAAGCTGGGCACATGTGTGCTTCATTGCTCTCCTCTTCTGATGGTAGATGTGCTGTGACCACCTACTTCAAGCTCCTGATGCTCTGACTTCTGCCACCATGACAGCATGCACAAACATGAACCACTGAACTCAAGTAAGCCCTTCCTCCCTTCAGTTGCTTTGGTCAGAGTATCTTATCACAGCACCAGGAAAAGTAAGATAGGGCCTGTGGGAGAGATCAAGAGGATGGTAGTGACACTGGCCTACCAGAGTCCTTAACTCACTGAACTGGAGTTAACTGCTGCCAACCCTGGAGGCTGCTAAATGAGAAATAGGTCACCTACTTTAGCTTAGGTTTCTGCACTTTGCTTTGAGTACAAACCATGCATTTTAAGATTGCCAGGAGGATGCTGGATGATAAAGATGGGCCCCACACACTTGATACCTGGTGTGTTGGGTGTCTTTAACATGAACTTGACACAAGTTAAAGTCATTTGAGAGGAAATCTCAATTAAGAAAATGCCTACATAGGATCTGGCTGTAGGCAAGCCTGTAGGGCATTTTCTTTATTAGTGATTGATGAAGGAGGGCTCAGCCCATTGTGGGAGGTTCTATCCTGGGGCTGGTGGTCCTGGGTTCTATAAGAAAATGGGCTGAGCAAGCCATGGGGAGCAAGCCAGTAGCTGCACCCCTCCGTGGCCTCTGTTTCAGTTCCTCCCTCCAGGTTCCTGTCCTTCAATGATGAACTACAATTTGTAATGTAAGCTACATTTGGCAAATGTAAGCCAAATAAACCCTTTTCCTCCCCAACTTGCTTTTGGGTCATGATGTTTCATTGTAGCAGTAGTAACCCTTACTAGGACACCTGGTCAGTAGTCCTGTGTATTAGTCAGGGTTCACTAGAGTCACAGAACTTGCAGACAGTCTCTATATAGTAAAGGAATTTATTGATGACTTACAGTCTGCAGTCCAAATCCCAACAATGGTTCAGTAGTAGCTGTGAATGGAAGTCCAAGGATCT
>NC_034612.1:20789809-20848103 GCF_900095145.1 Mus pahari
CCTGCCTTAATCTTCTGGATTCAATCACCACTGTGTCTCAAGATCTCCATACCAAGATCCAGATCAGAAACTTCTATCTCCCAGTCTCCAGATTAGGTTCACTGATGAGCCTTCCAATTCTGGATTGTAGTTCATTTCAAATATAGTCAAGTTGACAACCAGGAATAGCCACTACATCCTGTTTCCTATTCTCAAAGCGAATCTTAACCTTCCAATGTTTCTAGAAGTTACTTCCTGTTTTCCAAGAAGACCAAAAATTCTTAAGGAAGAGAATTTCAGGGCTTGCAGCAGTATGGCTTTTTCCTCTGTGTATCACAAGGCCTTTGTCATTTCCAGCACCAGTTGTTATGTGGACCTCCAGAATACGTGGCTCTGCAGACATGGCAACACAATAATCAGAATAGTAGTCTGTGGCTGTTGGAGCTCACACCTCAAACTTTGTAAATCCTTAAGGCAGTTAAGTGGCCAGGCCCAATCTGAGGAGCTCCAGCAGCCAGTTCCTCAGGTCTCCCTAACTCTCATAAAGGTGTTTCCAGCCTCTGTAACATGTCACAGAGGTCATCTCCAGCCCCTCAATAGGACCCTCCCCGGGTTATACTAATTTTAGGTAAAAAGTCTGGACAGGAAAACCCACCAACCCCTGAACTCCTCCTCCAAGTTCAGGACTTGAAATCCCACCAATTCCCACCCAGGAGATCTCTGGCTTCGAAAGCTTCACCCCCTAAGAAACCCTATCTAAACGCTGCGTCTGGTCACAGTTCCCTGCAGAGGCAGCCATTCCTGGATTCATCCCTCCACAACCTGGGCCCTTCCAAGAAATCTCTTTTATGAACCTTGTTGCCTAATTTGACTCTCTTGTTGGAAGAAACCCAGAAGCAGTGAAAAAAAATGGAACAGGGCTGAGGCTCCTGAGTCCTCAGGGTAGCTGAGGATCCCCACTCTCTCGGGAGCTGCACCACCTCTGCTGAGGAGGCTTCCTCTCAGAGCTGTGTGATTCCTGGGCTCCTGAGTCTCACGATACCCCTCCCTTGGAACACTGTCTTACCTTAGAGCTTTGTGGTTTCTGGGCTTCTGCATCCCAGGACACCTTCCTTTCTGAGCAGGAAGGCAACAATGGTAACGATAACGGAGCTGTTCATTTTTCCTTTCTTTCTAGAAGCAGTGGGAATGGAGGAGTCACAGGAGATTTAAATTTCTGAAATTTAAGCCATTTCTCGCTTTTCGGGTCTTGGGAGGTGTTGGACTATTTGGGTGAGGGTTTGAGTGCAGGTGGGACTTCCATAAGTTTCTGTGAGGTCATCTCCTAGGTTAGGATGTCATTATTTTGGGTGATTATTGGTCCATGATCCTGTGAGTGATCCCAATGATTGGAATTACTCATAGCTTCATCTGGTTGAACTTGGAAGGAATGTTTCCTCTGGTCTGCACACCCTATCTGGGATAAATAGAGAGTTCTTCACACGTCCCCAGCAACAGCTCAGCAAGTCCATTTCCAAATGTCCCCGTGGTGCATGGTTATTTTTCTTCCCTAACTAGTAGCAGGTGTTTGGCTGTGTCCATTAAAAGCCATTTCATGTTCCCTCCGACAAACAAGTTTTTTATTTAGTGGTGTAGGATCAATAACGCAGTACTTCATGTGAACTATTAAAATGGAAAATGTCTGCGGGGCTGACTGTCGTAGTATTGATACCTACCGAACAATAAATTACGCCAAAGAAAATGGGGCAACTGGCCTTATAAATGGTGTGTGTGTGTGTGTGTGTGTGTGTGTGTGTGTGTGTATGTTGGCGTCATGTTTGGCTTTGTTATAGGCAGCATCTGGAGTTTCCCAGGGCATTTGGAAAAGTGACTGATGGAGCCTGGGCATCTTTCCATTTGCAGTAGGCTTGTGGTTGCTTGGCTGTTTCTGTGCTTCTGGGTTAGTTGAGTCCTATTTTCACTAAGCGCCTCTTTGCTCTTTGTGCAGGAGGCCCCGACGGTGAGATTTCTCTCCCAGTTGTAGAATCTATCCCTTAACAGATGCTGACCATTTTCCTGCCTGATATTTGGTGGCCATCAGTTCTGAGTATTGCATAGCAAACAATGCTGGAAATTCAGCTCATTATTTCTTAAAAAAAAAAAAAAAGAATTTATTTTCTTTGTAGTTTTCTATTTAAAAATATGTTTGTAAGCCAGATGATGGTGGTGCATGCCTTTTATTCCAGCACTTGGGAGGCAGAGGCAGGCAGATCTCTGTGAGTTCGAGGTTAGCCTGGTCTACTGAGAGGCAAGTTCAGGACAGCCAGCTCTATACAGAGCAACTCTAATGTGAAAACAACAGCAACAACAACAACAACAACAACAATAACAACAAAGTGTTTTATGTGTGTGTCTATATGCACACGTGCATATAGGTGCTTGTAGAAGCCAGAAGAAGGTGTTGGGAGTCCTAATTCTGGAGTCACAGGCAGTTCTGAGCCACCAGACACGGTGATGGAGACTGAACTCCGGTTCACTGCAATGCCCACTCCAGGCCTGATTTTTAGCTCTTTGGGGAGTCCTTAGGAACCAGAAATTAATATGGTCATGGCACTGCCCCAAAAGGAGTGAAAATGAGATGGGATCTAGTTGGGAAAGTCTCTGGTAAGTGGAATGTGGTGGCCTCACGCCCATCGATGGTGATTAAGTACACACACCCTTTTGTGTGTGTTGTGTATGCATGTGTGTACATGCACATGTGTATACATGCGTATGTTGGTGACCATGCTCATGTGCAGAGTTTCTGAACTGTGTAAAAGTGGAGAAATCAAGATCGCTCAAGCAAGCAGACACTCAAGAACACATGCGTTCATTTCTCCTTGTTGACTTAGGGGTGTGAGGTGCCTCACTCTTTCCAGTTCCTGTCTTGACTCCCTTATGATAATTGACTTTAGTTTGGAATTCTGAGCCAAAATAAGCCTCTTATTCCCTATGTTGTTTTTGGTAAGGGTATTTTATCACAACTACAGAAATGAAAGTAGAACACCATCTAAGCATGAGTTTGATCAGCAGTACCCATTGCATGTGTGCTTATAATCCTAGCACTGGGGAGGTAGAGATGGGTGGGTCCTTGGGACGTGATGGACAGGCAGTCTAACCTACTTGGCAACTCTAGCCCAGTGAGAAATTCTACCTCAAGAAACAAAGTAGATGTTTCCTCAAGAATGACACAAACATGTGCACACACATGCATATATATGAACATGTATATGTAGATACTTGCATATGAAACTTATAAAAATATTATCTTATGTGTATAAGTGCTTTTCTCAAATGTATGCTGTGCACCATATGTGTGCCCAGTGTCCCCGAAGGCCAGAAGAGGGCATTGGATGCCTGCCCTGGAACTGGAGTTATGGACTGTTGTGAGATGTTAATGTGGATGCTGGAAATCAAAACCAGGTCCTCTGGAAAAATAAATTCTCTTAACTGCTGAGCCATTTCTCCAGGTTTGCAGCACACGTGAAATTTGTTCCCATAAGCCACTGCATTTGGCAGTGGTATGTTCAATAGCAATTTATATTCATATCAGCCCATGTTAACAAAGAAGACATGACTTAGATTAAAGAAGAATGTCTGCTAATGGAGGGAAGAGAATGAGAAGGAGGTTACAAAGCGAAGCTGATCATTGCAGATACGAGCTTTTTGCTGCAGTTGCTAAAGACCTGCTTGATAGAGTGACTGTGTAACATCAAAGGATGTTGGTGAAGCTGGTACCCAAATGTTCTCTATCCCCAGGCTTTGGCTATCCCTTTATGTTCACTCTTAGCATCCACGCAACACTCTCTCCCTACCTTGTTTAAAAAGTACTTATTTAATAACTTATATGTGTGTCTGTGTGCATGTGCGTGTGTGCGTGGGTGTGCATGTGTGTACACATGTGTGAGGATACTTGAGGAGGCCAGAAGAAGGATTCCCTGCAGTTGGCTCTTACAGGTGGCTCTGAGCTTCTGGATGGGGGTTCAGGGAACCAAACTCATTCCCTATGCAAGAACAGCAAGTGCTCGTAGCCCCTGAACATCTCTGCAGCCTCATTACTTGTCTTCTTAGGAAAGATCCTATGCCAAGTAAATCATTTATGCCTTGTAAGTAACTCCCCACCCATGCTCATTGTAAGGAACCCTAATAAACTCATTGGTTGACCAGGTTATGCTAGGTTAGATTGTACTTTGTCCTGTCTGTCTGTCCTCTGTGTCTGGGATGTGTAGGTTTTTTCCTACCATCTCTCCTGGAAAAGTCTCACACCAGCATCCTGGACAGGAAAGCAATCCTCTGAATTCATTCCCACCCCCAGGGGACTAGCTCAATGTTAGATGAGATGCTCACCTCTGGAATCTTAACTGACTTTTTTTGATATAGGTTTTAAGGGGAAAATGCTCATTTTTACAGAACTTTGCAACAGATCTGTGTGCCAGCTGTTCACCCAGCCTACCGTTAGTGGAATACAGGTTGAAGAATCTTTATTTACATTTTTTGTTTGTTTGTGCCTGTGTATGGGTATGAGCACACATGTGTTATGGCTTGCGTGTGGAAGTCAGGGAATGACTTGCAGAAGTTGGTTTCTCCCCTCTACATGGTGTAGACCTAAGGATGGAACTCAGGATGTCATACTTGGCAGGGAGCACATTTACTTGCTGAGTCACATGACTAGCACCGGAAGAGTTAAAACTCTCTCTCGATCACTCTCTCTCTCTCTCCCTCTTTCCCTCCCTCCCTCTCTGTCTCTGTTTCTCTCTGTCTCTCTCTCTCTCTCTGAGTGTGGGTATGCCTGTGCCATAATGTGTACTGGAGATTAGAAGACAATCTCAGGCATTCGCCTTCCATGTTGTTTGAAACTCCATATACATAGTTGGTCTGTAAGAGTCTGGGGATTTTTGTCTCTGTCTCACCTCAAAACAGGAGTGCTGGCCTTATTGATGTGCACACTATCGTATCTGGCTCTGTAAGAGTTCTGGGTGCGGCACTCAGCTCCTCATGCTTGTTCTACAAGCTCTTTACCCATTTAGATATCACTCCAGGCCACAAATGGAAGAAAGTAAATGAAGCCCAACATCATAGACTAAAGGGGATCACAGCTGTTATCCCATAACTTGAGAGGCAGAGGCAAGAGGATTGCTATAAATCTGAGAACGGCCAGCACTAGTGATACCCTGACTCAATAAACAAAACAATAACAGCAAAACAAAACCTAAACTAGAAAACGGGATGATTTAATACCCATAGGGTTAATGATGTTGAGGTGCTGCCATCACCCCATGTTCATTATCACCAGCGTCCACTGACTGATCTTCTACCTTTTGCCCCTCCCAACCTCCACTCCATTGGCAAAACCCAGAGACTCTCCTGCAGAATTGGGCTTAATGTCTCCTATTCATTCCCTAAGTGTTGGAAAGGATAATTGGGAGGTAATTGCATTACTACACAGTTTGTAGTTAACCTTCTATTTTGGCTCTTAATGTGCGTATCTTTGCTCCAGGAGTACATTAAGGATAATTATAGGCAGTTCCCTGCCAGATCCAGGAAAGGCCTTTGCAATGAGTACAACAGCCTACCGGGAAAGATGTCTTAACAGAACTGAGCTTGAACTAGATCCCAAAGGGTAAATGAATGAAAGTCAACTTGACATGAACTTTGGCCAAGTAGAGCTGGAGACAGGAATGAGATAAAAATCCTTTCTTTTCTTAAAAATTTAAAATGTTTCTCTCTCTCTCTCTCTCTCTCTCTCTCTCTCTCTCTCTCTCTCTCTGTGTGTGTGTGTGTGTGTGTCTATGCATGAGTGTGGTGCCCTAGGAAACCAGTATTAGGTGGCAGTTAGCTACCCAAAGTGGATACTGGGAAATACTGGGAATGAATCTTGTCCTTTTTTCTTTTTCTTTTTCTTTCTTTCTTTCTTTCTTTCTTTCTTTCTTTCTTTCTTTCTTTCTTTCTTTCTTTCTTTCTTACTTCCTTCCTTCCTTCCTTCCTTCCTTTCTTTCTTTCTTTCTTTCTTTCTTTCTTTCTTTCTTTCTTTCTTTCTTTCTTTTTTGAGAATCAAATGCTTTTAACTACAAAGCCATCTCTCCAGTCTTTCATCTTCTCTTCCAATATATTTGAGGCAGAGTCTATAGTAGTCTAGGCTGTCCTCTAATTACTAGGTAGCTAGGGATGAACTCCTGATCCTTTTGCTTGTTCTGGATATGCGCTACCATTTGCTAGACTCCCCCAGTAAGGTGCTAGGGGTATGGCTCAGAGGTGGAGCACCTGCTTAGAAACTCTCAGCGGGGGAATCTAAGGATGTGACTAGGTGGTAGAACCCTTTTAAGAACAGCCCAATGAAAGACTTTGGGTATACATGGCTCAGTGGTAGACCATTTGCCTAACATGTGGAAGGCCCTGGCTCTAACCTCAACCACACATATATGCATGGACACACACACACACACACACACACACACACACACACACCTCTCAGTTATCAATACTACTGAAACAGTGAATATTTTCTAACCTCAACCACACATATATGCATGGACACACACACACACCTCTCAGTTATCAATACTGCTGAAACAGCGAATATTTTCTAAATACTTCCTTACTGCCCTTTCTAATATGTCCAGTATTGATTTTGATAGACAGTAGCGAATGAAGAATGGACTTCTCTATTGATCATCAGTGATTGACATCAGTTTCCATCTCCCATTGTAATTCAAGTTGAGAGGACATTTCGTTGTTCCCTGAGCAACAACTTAGTCAGATGGAGGATCTATTGCCAATTGGGGTTTACCCCCACCTAAGATAGATCTCACTATGTAGCCCAGGATGGCCTCTATGTCTTTTAAGAAAACGTTTTATTAATTTTTTGTTAGTTGCTGTTTACTACAAGAATATGCTTCTTTGATGAGGGCTGACAGAAGCATTAACGTATGACTGAACCACTGAGCCATTTGGAATTGCTTTAATACTATGATCATTTAGCAGAGTAATAGTGGTAGGCACTTTCCTAGGCTCTATGACAGATCAGAGTGCATGGGGTTTCGGTCCCATTAATGATGCCAAGTATTGGTTTCATCTTATGGAGCAGTTCTTAAATCCAATCAGAAAGGGTATGGTTACCCCTATAACATCTGTGCCATCATTGTATCAGCAGGCATATCTCGCCAGGCCAGTTGTTGTAGCTCCCAAGGACTCACGCTGAGTGAAACTGATGATGACATTTCTCCTCTAGTCGTGTGCACAGCACCTCCCAGCACTATGGAAACTAGCCAGTATGGATCAAGTTTCCAGATTAGCACCAGCTTTATTTCTCCACGTTCTATGATTCGAGTACATGGCATCTTCAGCAATAGGCTCTTATTATAATATTCTGGAAGGTAGCTGATGGCATCAGCAATTGCTTCCGATTGGAACCCTACTGGCCAACAAGTCCAATAGAAGTAACCCATTCCCAGCCCTGGGCTTTTTATTTGTTCTCCTGGGGTGTCTAGGAGAGGCATTGTTGCCCTGTTATAGGGTAATTCAATTTAAACTCTTTTTATATGTGTATGTCTATATCTTAGGAAACTTCTATAGTAGTAGGTACCCATATGACTTTTCAAAGAGTCTTTAGTGTTAGCTATCCTGTCTTACGCATTTCTTCCTTTACTCTCCCCTCATCTCCCCTTTCCCATTTAAACTATCTTCTTCCATGACCCCCTCTTCCCTCTTTAGGTTACCATGTCTTCTAACTTCTCTCTGTTGGAAGCCCCCATCTCACAGTCCCAGGACTTTTACTAGCAATCTATTTTCTTATAGCCCAGACCAGTTGTTTCTTAAAGGCTCTAGAGATATTGATGAAGATTAATGATCCTGCAAATAGGTGTTTAAAATAAATAAAAAAAATAAGATGAAAACACGGTTGAGGGAGAATCTACAGCAGGTTAATAAATGAGGTGTTCGAAGGCAAGTGCCTCCAAGATTATTTTAGCAATTAGTGGGAAGCGTTTTGTCACAAACAAAACAAATCTGTAATCAGAAAATAATTTGTAATCAGCTTTGCAAGTCAAATGGCTCTCTCAGTCATCAAAGGCAGCTTTGAGAATTAAATGATCCAGTCAAGAATGATACTTTCAGGGGATAAATGGTCAGGACAGATTGTCTAGGCAATTAGTCAATAGTTAGGTGCTGGGCTGTGGAAGAAAGCTCTCTAAGGCTGAGCCTGCTGGTGTTGCCAGCCAGCAGCGACCCAACAGGGAAGAAATTGCAGGAAGTGATCCTGCCCTTTTGAAGAAGCTATCTAACCACACCAGGATCAGAAAAATCTCTGTGGTAATTGCTTCTTGGAATTCACAAATGTACACAGGAAAAACTTTGCAAGCCTGCTGTAAGGGGTTTGGGGTATGGCTTGGTGGTAGAATGTTTGCCTAGGATCCCCCCATGAGGGGCTGGGGTATGGCTCTGCTCTAGAACACTTACCTAACATCCTTGTTTCTTGACATCTCACATAGCTGAATTCCCTGGATGATGTTTCTTAAGCCTTTAAAGACACTGAGAGAATGACAGGAAGCGTGGGAAATAAGACTTGACCATTGCCCGAAAACCCAGTCCCAAGTGACCAAGATATTGGTGTACAGAAAAAGTGTTGTCCCCTCGCCCCCAAGAGCAGACATGATTTTGACACACACTGTGAGGATTACTCTTCATACACAGCTAACATATTTTTAGGTGCTTCGAAGAACATTTGTCTTTGTTCTAGTTAGCTTTAACTGTCAACTTTACACAGCCTTGAGGCATCTAGTAAAAGTGAGTCTTAACTGAGGAATTGTCTAGAACAAATTTGCCTGTAAGCATGTCTGTGGAGAACCGCCTTGACTGTTAATTGATGCAGGAGGGTTCAGCCACTGTGTGGATGCTGAGAGGTGAACCCGAGTCATCTGAAAGAGCACCACGCATCCTTCACTGCTGAGCCATCTCCTCAGTTCCAGCCCAAGAAGACTCAGAAGGCAGCTCTTCTCAGTAGAGTTAGATGGTAGGCAGCGGGTTGATACGCACACATTCACTACCATTTTCTCCCCAACGTCTTAGACATTTAGAACGTTCGCTTAGGCTGAACAGATCCAAGAAATAAAATAGGATTATTTTAATAAGGGCGATGCTGGAATGGGCCCCTGTGATTTAGAAAGCCCATTTCATGGTGTATGTTGGAACAGGAAATAATGAATTTGGAAAGTCTTTGCTCTCTGGCTGAGGCTTCATTAATGATATTAGAATATTAAATATAATGGTCTTTCACATTCATTATCCTTGTGTTTGCTTGGAGCCCTTGTCGTTCATGGAAGAACCGTGTCCAAGGCTGTCAATGATTAAGTGGATAAGATTGAGCACTGAAGGCAATGATCTCGGAGCTGGCTGTTTGCTTTGGACCTTAGGCACTACTTGGATGTCTCTTTCTTCCCTTATTTCATTTTGAAAGGGTTTGGCTAACATCATTTACCAACTTTATTACTTTGACAGGTCAGAATTAATGTTCTACCCCAAGTCAATAAACGCGAACTCATTCTCCGGTGCATTAGACCTAATTCCTCTCATCTAGCTCCATTTTGGTACTCACAGCCCATGACCATTTATTATGGATTTCCAAATAATGGGAGAGGAAGAGTTTCAAGGTTCACATCGTGGAGAAACGGATTGCCCCCGTTTGATCATCACCCACTCTAGGTGTGTGGCGACTCTTACTTTACTGCACATGTAAGAACAAGGACATGCCCATTAAGAAAAAACCCGGGTTCCAGGTATGCAATCCTCGTGTTTTGAATGTGGAGGCAGGAGGATCATGAGCTTAAGGTTGTTTGTGACTGCATAGCAAATTTCAGGTTAGCCTGGGCTACATAAGACTCTATCTTAAAACAGCAATAGCACCACCACCATCACTACAAATAACATCACCATCACTACCACCACCAGCACCACCAGCATCACTGTTACCACCATCATCACCGCCATCACCACAAATAACACCACCATCACTGCCATCACCGTCACCACCACTATCACCACCACTACCACCACTGCAGCTGTCACCATTAAAAACCATAAATGATGGGCATAGTAGCTCACAGCTATAATCCCAGGACTAAGGAGGCCGAGGCAGGAAGACCATGAGTTTGAGTCAATTTGGGCTACATAGTGGTACTCTATCTCAAATAAAAGGAAATAAGACACTACCACTACCTCACCACAACAGCAACAACAAAACAATTCCCCCAAAGTCCCCTGGTTGGATTTTGTCAACTGGATAGAAACCTAGACATATCTGGGAAGAGGTCATTCTGATTGAAAGAATGTCTCCATAAGATTGGCCTGATGGGGAAGACTGTTGAGGCATTTGCTTAATTAGTGATTGGTGTTGGAGGGCCTAGCCCACTGTGGGAGGTGCCATCCCTGAGCAAGTGGTCCTGCATGGTATAAGAAAGCAGGCTGAGCAAGCCATGAGAAGCAAGCCAGTAAGCAGCACCCCTTCTTGGCCTCTGCTGCAGTTTCTGCCTCCAGGTTCTTGTTTGAATTTCTGTTCTTGACTTCCTTTGATGGTAGGCTATGATGTAGAACTGCAAGGTGAGCCACAATAAAATTTTCCCTGCTCAGGTTGCTTTTGGTCACGGTGATTATGACAATAATGGAAACTCTAAGACACAAAGAAAAACACAAAAGACAAGTTTGATAACATTTCTGTAAGCTGCTGACAGGCTTATAGATCTTTCTTTCTTTGTTATATTTTAGTTAGTTCTCTCTCTCTCTTTCTCTCTCTCTCTCTCTCTCTGCACTTGTGTGCGCGCGCGCGCACACACACACACACACACACACACACACACCTACCTCAACATGTGTGGGGGGCAGAGGACAGCTCTCAGGAGGCACATTCCCCCCCTGTCTCCCACATGTGTCCTCAGACTTGCCAAGTACCTTGACTCCTTGAACCATCTCTCTGGATCCATGTTTTTACCACCTCCCTTTCAAATTTTGAGACATGGTTTCAAGTGGTCAGGTGGCTCAGGCTGTCTGCAGGTCATGCAGGGAGCTCCAGGGAGGCATCATTCAGGCTGGGCTGGGCTTCTCGGGGATGCAGCTGCTGTTCTCAGAAGTAGTTTTAAGTACCCCAGCAATGTGGACTTAGCTGTACTCTCTTATTTGGCCTCTTATTGGTGTGAATAGACATTTATTAATTTTCTCCAGGCAAAGTCATCACACAAATATAAACAGAAGGAAACAGAACCAAATCCAGGAAGACAGCTGCTAGAATAGTGGTTCTCAACCTGTGGGTCATGACCTCTTGGTGTGTGTGTGTGTTTGTGTGTGTGTGTGTGTGTGTGTGTGTGTGTGGAGTGACCCTTTCACAGGGGTCCCATGTCAGCTATTCTTCATATCAGATATGTACATTATGATTCGTGACAGTAGCAAAATTATAGTTATGAAGTAGCAACAAAAATAATTTTATGGTTGAGGGTCACTACAACATGAGGAGTTTTAATAAAAGGTTAAGGAAGGTTAAGAACCACTGATACAGAAGTCTCTGTCTCAAGTGACTGAGACCACATTGTACACAAAGGATGCAGAAGCCCCAGCTCTCAGTGGGCACCCTGTTTGCACACTGGAGATAGTGTCCAGCCAGCTCTCGATCGTTTTCTAACAAAAACCCGCTGCGTACTACCTGGTTCCGCTGAAAACTGTTTTGTCCCGTAGGTTTGTCATAAGCATCTATATTGAAATGATGGTGGCCTTTGCTACTTTGATTTCAGTAAGCACTGCACTTGGGTTATATCTGCATGATAATTGAGGGACCCTATACCTCAAGGCTTACTCCCCAAGGTGTGGGGCCAGAAAGCCATGGAACTGGGAAAGCCATTCAGGAGCAAGAGTGAGGTCAAGGTGTGTCCAAACCCCGAAAATCTTGTCCTGAGACCAGTAAAATTAAGACTGTTCCCTGCTTGCTCTGGTGCACGTAGCCTCTGTGACACCCACCTCTGCCACCCTTGACGTAGTCAGGTACCCTAGAGGCCAAATTACAGGTTTAACTTCCTCTCTACCTATGAGGACAAGTCCACCAAGCTTCTAGAATTCCTCTTCATACAAATGAAGCGTTTGCAGCACCTCGGCCACAGCCAGTGATGTGCACTTACCCCCCCAAATCTCCCAAGGTTTAATATAGCCCTTGTAATCCCCAATAAAAGAGAGCTGTTTCACTGCAAACTCTTTCACGGAAGGCCTTTTTATCCCTGGAACTCAAGCCAGGCGAGATCCTGGGAATCTATCATGTCCCAATAAGCTTCATTTTCGTTCCAGCCAGGTGTACCATGGTGCCTGGATATCCTGAGGACAGAAGCAGTATTGAGCCAGCAAAGCCACTGGTAATGGCTATGAAACTGTTCCAGATTCCACAGGAAGACTGCTTTGAAAGCCTCTTGCTCTCTGTGCCTAACTCAAGACAAAAGTCACTTTTGTGTAACTGTTCAGTGTTTAACTCTAAACAGGGCATCTATATCACCTACTATAAGGCTCAAGGAACATGGCACAAGTCAGGGTGGGGGGTGGGACAAAAAGCATGCAAGAGCTGGAGAAGAGTGGAGTTCAGTAGAGGGTTGGCATCTGGATTTTACATAACCACAAATTCAAAGCAGTTGTGAATACCTACAAGACTTCCACAAAATCGAGCCTCTTAACAGTCTGTTATAGATGGGGGAGGGACTCAAGCTCCCTCCAGGATCTATATGCTTGTAGTAGGTGCTAGATGTCTTAAGAGTTTTGTTGCTGTGAATAGACACCACAACCACGGCAACTCCTATAAAGGAAAACATTTAACCGAGGCTGGCTAAGTTTTAGAGGTTTGGTTCATTGTCATCATGGAGGGAATCATGGTGGCATGTGGGCAGACGTGGTGTTGGGGAAGGAGCTGAGAGTTCCACATCTTGATCCGCAGACCAGCAGAAGTGAATTTTAGGGTACGAGGCAGGCTTGAGCTTCTGAGATCTCCAAGTCCACTCCCAGTAACCCACTTCCTCCAATAAAGCCACACCCACTCCAATGAGGCCACACCTCCTAATAAAGCCACACCCACTCCAATGAGGCCACACCTCCTAATAGTGCCCATAAGGCCATTTTCATTCAATCCACCACACTGGGAGAGGGAGAGTTGTTTTCTTGAGTCACGTAGCCCCTGGTAGGCTGCCCGTGTACCTTATGAGCCTGTGGGGACATTTTCATTCAGACTACTACACCGAGAAAGGGAGAGATTTTTTGTTTTTTGGTCTTGTAACCCCTGGTAAGATGCCCACGTACTTGTGAATATCCCCTCACCCATGCACCTTTCTTAAGTGACCCTAATGAAGCTCACTGAGTCACCAGAAGTCAAGAAAGGAGATGAGAGACCAATTGGGAAGAGGAAAGGGATCAGTGGGGCTAAGGGGGGAAGAGAGAGGGTGATGGTGGTGAATGAATATGACCAAAATGCATGCATATGTGAAGCCATGAAAACTGTTATTATGAATAATTAATATGCGCTAATAAAACAAATTAATAAGGAAGCTCTTGCTTGCTTCCGTTACTCACCCACCATTGACATTTGGCTTTTCAGTGGTAAGGTAAAGGAAGGACCTTTGCTGTTTACTTGTCTGTCGTATCTATAGCTGTCTGACTGTCTGTCTGTCTATCTCTATCAGCTATCTATGTATCTATGTATCTATTTATGTATCTATCTATGTATCTATACATCTGTCTACCAATCAGCTATCTATCTATTTATCTATTTATCTATCTATCTATCCAACTATCTATCATCTTTCTATCATCTAGTGTCTGTGTGTCTGTCTTCTATCTATTATCTATCAAGTATCTATCTATCATCTGTCTGTTGTTTCTATTACCTATCATCTGTCCATCAATCAGCAATGATATATATCCATTATATATATATATATATATATATATATATATATATATATATATATATNTGTGTGTGTGTGTGTGTGTGTGTCTGTGTGTGTGTCTGTGTGTGTCTGTGCACTCATTATTTATCTACCTATCCACACATCTGTTTTACTAATGTCCACATATGCACTCTGCCGAGCAGAGCAGGGTTCACATTGAGGTCTGTCTCATCCCCAGCTGGTGCTTTTGCTCTAACACAGGGTTAGCAGCAATTTTCTGTAAAAAGCCCCAAAGCAAATATGTTAGTTGCTATGGTCTCAGTAGCTCCTGCTCAGTGCTGCCCTAGCAGCGCAGAGGCAGCTGTACATAAACAAACACGTATGGACATCTTTTCGCAAAGTATTGTTTACCTCGAAAGGCAGGGAGCCACAGTCACAGGCACAGGATTTAAAAGACTCTGTTTTGTTCTGTTGTCCATTTCTGGGATGATCCTAGGTAGAAGAAAGTGTAGGGAGAGATAAATATGCACCATGCATGATGGCTTTGAGTGATGGAAGGTAAATCCACGAGATGGGAGCAGATGGTGTTCATGTGAGGTGTGGGAATTGAGGGACAGGTAAGTGTTGGAAATGTGATGGGGGATTGAGTCGTGTAGATCTAGTTGTTAAGCAGAATTCTACCACGTGGCCCAGCCTTTTCTAGGCTTGGGGCACATTCAGTGGAGGGAAAATTAATGCAGTTTTTGAGACTGGGAGATTGTTCCAGCAGTAGACTGTCTTCCTTGGCAAATGGACAAACAAATAACACATTAAAAAAAACCCCACCCCATTTCTTCAAAACAGGTGGCAATTTGGAAGAGAGAGAGAGAGAGAGAGAGAACGATCAGGAAGGAAATGATATAAATGGAAAATGGATTTTTTTCAAGGCTTTATTATTTATATCTGGGCTTCTGGAAGCTTTCATCCCCTCTTGGAAAGGTTCTGTCTTGCCCCTTAATCCTTCTTGGAAATTCCCTTCCATACCCTCCTGGAGGTATGCCTCCTGCCTGATTCCAGATCCAATAATGTCAACAAGATAAATCCTCATAGATGTTATTGGGAGGTGATGTGTCACTTAAGAATTTGAAGTTTGAGGGTGTGCCTTTAAGAGCTATTGGCCTTCGTCTTTCTCTGTTTTTTGCTCCCTGGATGTCATGAGATATGTTGCTATCTTTGCTGTGTATTCCCATGATGATGTCTTTCCACAGGCCTAAGACATTGGGGGTCCCACTGACCACGGATTGAAACCTCCATAGCCGTGAGCTCTAATAAATCTCTTCTAACCCTGCTTTTCCATTTTGCATGTGTGTGAGTGTGCATGTGGAGGTCCAAGGTTGATACCATAAATCATCCTCCGTCACCTCTCACCCTATTCAGTGAGAGACTCTCAATCCAAGGCAGATGTGTCTATTCTTGTTAGTTAGCTTCCTCTGGGAGTGCCTTCTCTCTGCTTTCTGAGGCTGGGATTACACGTGAACGTCCACGGCCGTCTACTATTTACTTGAGTGTTGGTGATCTAAACTCTGGTCTTCACGTCTGCTCAGCGAATGCTTAACCACTGAGCTACCCAACTACCTTTTCTCTTTTTAATGGAATTGTGAAAGTTCCTCTTGTGTGTGTGTGTGTGTGTGTGTGTGTGTGTTGTATAAACTTAAAAAAAATCAAATATAGTTATATCATTTACTTCCACACCCTTCGTATTCTCCAACTCTTCCCATGACACTATACCTACTCCTTCTCAAATTCCTGGACTTTTCATCATATATATTTGTGGTGTGTGTGTGTGTGTGTGTGTGTGTGTGTGTGTGTGTGTGTGTGTGTTAGTGTGTTTATTGCTGTGGTTCCTGTTCAGGTCTTGTTTAAACAGTCACGTTGTTGAGGTATCATGGCAGAAACTTCCCTGTCATTTCTAGAATATATTTTGGTCCTCTGGATCTTACAATATTTCTTCTTAAATATTACCTGAGTCTTAGGAGTAGAATTATGTTGTAGATGTGTTCATTTGGGCTAGGTACTCCCAAATCAAATGTTCCCTACATTTTGACCAGTTCTGGTGAAATGACTCATGCAAGATAGTTATTGAAAACCATGTTGATCAAAGTAGATGACCTAGAATAAAGGCTAGGATTCGGTGGCACTACTTTAGTCATTTCAGTGTTTTTCTGTAATGGTCTCTGTGGCAAAGAGAAGTGATGATTGTTCTTGATTGTCAACTCAGTTGGACCACGAAGGGTCCAGGAGATACAAGCTGCTTTGTTTTACCATGAGTTTCATATTATGGTAGACTTAAGCACCTGAAACCAGGAATCAAATGAACCTTTCTTCTTTTTAAAACTATTGTCTCATGTATTCTATCACAGTGATGAAAAGATGACTAATGAAGTCCCATACCAAGACAGCATTAAGTAGAAGAGTGTTATCAATGATCTGCCCTTCTTAGAGCCCCAAAGAGAGATAAGACTAATGATTGCTTATTGAGCAAAGCATCACCAAGTAAGTATTTCCCATCCTACCCCACTATAGCTCTTCTTTTGTGTGTTGTTATGTTTCCTCCTAATTGAAACATTCTTTCTTAGAAGGAGGATGGGGTCTCCTGAAACTCAGGAAGAAAACAAATGTCACAGGTCTGGGAAAGCTGAAACTAACAAGACACATAGGACCCCTCCCAAGGCTGTGGAAACAGGGAACAGCTGCTGAGGGCTGAGATGCTATCACTTAGGGACTGACTGGCAGTCACAGAGTAGCTTCAGGGATGCAGCTTTATTTCATGAGTTGTGACACATGCTAGGGTGGGCTTCTGATAATGTAGCTGCTTTGGTGTTATTCCTGATCCTGTAAGTAGCTCCCCATACAGGCTCTTGTTAGTAACTCAGGGAAATTATTGGTTTACCAAGTTGAATTTCGGTACAATCTTTCCTTTGGTTTGCCATGGTTCTGTATCTGGGATGAGTGGATGTTTGCATCTCTCTGGGAAAAAAATCCTCACGCAATATGCATATGTGTGTGTATCAGAGTGGTGAGGCCAGAGGCTGACATTGGATGCCATATCTCAGATACTTTCTACTTTTTTTTTTTTTTTTTTTTTTTTTGAGACAGTATCTCTCAGTGAACCTGGAACTCACCAAAAGGACAATCCAACAAGCACCAGGTGTTCTCCTCTTTGTCCCACAAATGCCAGAATTACGAATGTGCACCATGTGTGGTTTTAAAAAAAAAGTTAAACTCATATCTTTGTATATATAAGATGTTTTTAGCTAGTGTTAACTGTCAGCTTGACACAGCCTAGAGTCACCAGATCAGATGGACTTGTGGGAGTGTCTTTTGGAATTTGTCTTGATTGTTAATTGATGTAGGAGGGTCCATCCCACTGTGGGTGCCACCATTCCCTAGGCAAGTGGTTCTGGGCTATATAAGGAGTATATTTAAGTACAAGCCTGTGGATATTCCTTTATGGGTTCTGCTTCAAGTTCTTGCTTCAGTTCCTTCCCTGACTTCATCCGTGATGGAGTGTGGTCTGGAAATTTAAGCTGAATGAGCCCTGTCCTCCCCTAAGTTGCCATTAGCTAGTGTTTTATCAGAGAGGCAGAAAAGAAACTCAATTATCAACTCAACAATCTCTCTGCCCCCTACTCCAACCTCTGTCTCTTTCTTAAGAATTTTCTTTTTGTGGACATGGTTTTTGAGAGGCTGAATCTGGGTACCTATTCGAAAGAGTTAACATATTCCATTTGGAAGAAAGAAAGGGGGAGAAAAAAAAAACCCCAACATAACCATGTGGTGACAGAGAATTTGTTCTCTCCTTTGGGCAATAGCTACAGGATTCCTCGCCAATTAGAAGCATCTGGTCCTGATAGGAGATGCATCCCTGGTTGAGCTGGCAGGTACCTATGGATGTGACACTCCGTGAAGTTCCTGATGGCCCATCTGTGATGTCTTCCCTTCCCAGAGATGGGGGCCCTCCCTCCTCCTCTCTGGCTAGTCCTATTTTCATTTGAAATATTTTTACACACTTAGAACTAAAAAGGCAAAACCACCTCTAGTACCCTCCTCCTCACTTCTGTTCTCTCTGTTTCTGTCCCCCCCCCTTCTAAATAGAGATGAGAGTGATACTCCAATTTGTGTCTCCAAATTTATTTTGTTTACATTATTTTTAGATGCATTTATTTTTCAATTGTGTGTGTGTGTGTGTGTCTGTGTCTGTGTCTGTGCACCATATGCATGAGGGTGCCTTTAGAGGCAAGAAGAAGGCATCAGATCCCATGGAGGTGAAATTATGGAAGCTTATGAGCTTCCTGACATGGGGGCTGGGATCCTAATTGGTCCTCTGCAAGTGCTTTCAGTTACTGAGCCATCTCTCCAGCCCCTGTTTTTTTTTCCATATTTAATCAAAGGGAGCATCTACAGCCGTATGCCTCATGACTGGCATCTATTTATTTGTATGAGTGTATGTATGTGTACCAGAGGAACACATAACAAAACTTACAAGTATTGTACATTCCCTTCTACTATGTGGCTTCCAGTGGTGTGTTTGAGTGAGTGTGTGTGTATGTGTGTGTGTGTGTTTGTGAAACTCAGGTACTCAAGCTTGGTGGCAAGCATCCTTTTTTTACTGAGATAGCTGACTGGCCCACTGCCCATGATTTACTGAGCAGTTATACATACTGGGATCTGGGCCCAACACTTTACATGCATCATCTCACTTAACTATCAAAGCAACTGTGTGAGTGTGTCAAGGCCATTAGCAGCCCATTTACAAAGGAGGAATGCAAATTTCTAAAGATGTAACTTCCATAGTCACATGGTGTCTAAGGATTTCAACCAGGATCCCACATCATGCTGTCAGATTGCAGAATCTATATGTTTATATGTATACACACATGCACAAGTATATGTAAATGTACACATATATGTATAATGTATATGCATATATACATGTAATGTATACATAACATGTATGCATATGTGCACATATAATGTATATGAATATGCACATGTACATGCATATGATGTCTGTGAAGTATGTGATATATGCGATGTATGATATATATGTTGTATATATGTTTGTATATGTATCTGTGCATGCACATGTGTATGTGTGTGTATATGTATATGATGTATATGATGCATATGTTGTATGTATAATGTGTATGTGCATGTGCATGTATGTGTGCATGCATATGTGTGTGTGAGATTTCTTCTTACCTCTCCCTCCTTCTAAGCCTCAAGTCTCTGCTCCCGGATTCCTGAATCTAGCCCTTTTCCTGATCTCCCTGACTGTCCCTTGTGCTGGTTTTTTTTTTTTTTTTTTTTTTTTTCAGGCAGACAGGGCTGCCTCCTGGAATTCTTCTGTACCCTCTGTCCTCATTTCATTTCCATTGCTGTGATAAAACTCCCTGACCAAAAGCAACTCAGAGGAAGAAAGACCTTGCTTGACTTACACTTCTAGGTCACAGGCCAACATTTCATAGACTCAAGCAGCCAGTCACATCCCATCCACAGTCAAGAGCTGCCTGCTGCTTCTTGCTAGCTAGCTTTCATCCTGCTTTCTCCTGTCTCACAGTGATCGAGGCCATCTGTGGGGCCGTGAGAGGTATCCTGGTCCTCCGCTGAGCTAAAGGCTTTGAAGCCCTAGAGACCCTGAAGGGATGGTAGAAGCTTTGCTTGCTCCTGGGCACCAGGATCCTGTCACTAGCTAAAACCCCTCATAGATTTGTGGCCATCAGTCATGTAGGGACAGCACCCCAGGCCCCTCCATATGTAGATGAGGCATCCCTAACATCTCAGATCAAGACAATAGGAAAAGAGAAGTGACCTGTGGTGCAGGACAGAGATCTCTATGCTAACGAGGCACCTTCAGGCTTGGAGGGCATAGCCAATAGGCTTCCCTTCCCAGACTTTCCTCCCTGTAAAAGGTGTTTAATCTCAGGCCCTCCCTGAGAAGTGGGGTATGGCTTTACACATCCACTTCCCATCATGGCAATAAATGGGAACCACAGACCGTCTCTTTTTATCAGGATCCGCCATGGGGAGCCATGGAGAAGGCCTTTGTCTACAGAGCTGCTGGCTAATCTCCCATAGAAGGCCTGTTTGCACTCCTAGCCACGATTGCCACCAAGCCTGAGCCCACCAAGCCAAGGACTATCCTCGTGGGACCAGCTGGAGCTCCTCTTTCCATGGCTCCCAGAGGATCCTGGATGTCCGAGAGCCTGAGAACCAGACAGCCCCGGCCTCATCGCAGGCTGGTGGACCCTGAACCAGCTCCAGCAGTCCCATGCCTCAGACTGCTTTTCCTACCTCAGCATCCGCCTGGCGCAGCATGGGACAAGCACAGTCAAACTCCCTGAATTCTGCTTCCCCAAGGGGCCATGCCCTATGACAGAGCAGGCTCGGGACCCACAACCCTACAGCCATCTGCCTCAAAAAGTGCCACTTACAATGGACTGGGTTTTCCTATATCAATTAACAGACAAGATACCCTCTCTTCCCAGAGAGGCCAACCTCATCTAGGTAGTTCCTCAATTAAGGCTCTCTTCTCCAGTGAGGTTTTCTAGGTGTAAGTTGACATTGAAAAGTAACCATCACATTGGCTATTCATGCGAATGCAGCCTTTCATTTCTTACCAGTCTAAACCTTATTAACCAGCCTGTTCTCCAAATGGACTCTTGAATGAATGAGCAGGAAGAGAATGAGACGCAGCTGTTATTCAGACACACGGTGGTTTTCACTCATTGAGGGAAAGAAAAGGCTTGGGTCTTAATGGAAAATCAAGAATTCTACAGATGAGCCTTTCAGCCTCCTAGCAAAGGCTCCGAAATTGGAGAACTTTAGTGTTGCCCAGCTTGTGGTCTATTACTTTAAGCCACAGTGCGATTAAACAGGGATGGTAGCAATCGAATACATGCATTATTTTCCCTAAATAGGGGATGCGTCTGGCTACTTCATCCCCTTGCAATTTCGAATGTGATTTATCCATATTCCTCAATTTAAAGCAACAGATCCTCTCTAAATAATAGGCTACACAACCTCCTGCCTTCGCATGAAAAGACAGAGGTTGTGTGACTGTGTACAGGTCTGTGTGTTATGTGTATGTGTGTCCATTTATATTACATGTCTATGTATGTATTGTATATATTCATATAAATTTGTGTGCATGTGTATCTGTGTATTGTGTATCATAAATGCACATATGCACTTATGTGCTTGGGTATTTTTATTTGTTTATATGTGCATGCTTATATTTGTATTTGTGTATTGTGGACATATATGGATTTGTGTCTATGTATGTGTGTGTTTGTATGTGCATGACTGTGTGCATATTGTGGATGTATATGCAGTTGTATTCACATGTATGTGTTATATATATATATACATGTGTATATTTTTATCTCTGTGTGTCCATGCCTGTATGTACATATTTGTTTGCTTATTTTATATGTATGTGCATGTGTGTGCAGAATGTATATCTGCTTAGATATGCATGTGTTTGTGAGTATCTATGTATGTGCATATGCAATAGTGTGCATGTATAGGTGTGCATGCTCATGCCTGTGTGCATATGTGTTTGTGTATATATGCATGTGTGTGTGTGTGTGTGTGTGTGTGTATTACTTATATATAACTGTGTCTAAAATACCTGACAGAAGCATCCCTGAGGGCAGAGGTTTATTTAGGCTCAGGGTTTCAGGAGACACAGTCCAGCACCGAGGGTGTGCTGGTTAGTTTTAACTGTTCACCTGATACAACCTAGAATCACTCGGAACAGTTTAATTGACCAGTATTTTAGATTAGATTGGCTTATGGGCACATCTCTAAGAGACTGTCTTGATTCTTAACTGACTGAGCCTACTGTGGGTAGCACCATCCCATAGGTCATTGGGTTGGTCTGTAAAAGAATGAAGGGTGGATAGTGCCTGGAAACAAGCAGGCAGCATGGGTGCACTTGTTTTCCTGTGCTCCTGGCTATAGCTGCCTTGAGTACTTGCCTTGATTCCTCTTTCACCCCCATTTCATCCCCCATTTCAGTTCATCACCTAGGGAAAGTCAAGGCAGGAGCCTAAAGTATCATATCCACAGTCAAGAGCAGAGAGAGAGAGACAAACGTGTTCATGTTCCTGGCTTGCCTGTTACTTACACTCTGCTGGCTTTCTTTACTTTTATGTGGTCCATGTTCCAGCCCATGAAGTGGTGCAACCCACAATCAGGGTGGGCCTCCCCATCTCAGCTAACAGTCAAGATAATCCCCTCAGACACGCTCATAGGACAACCCGATCTAGATAATCCCTTAATTGAGACTTTCTTCATGAGTGACTCTGGTTTGTGTCAGGCTGATAGTGATAATCAACCAGTACATTGCCTTAATTAACCTGACCTACATAATCCCTAACAGGTATGCCCAGAGGCGTGTTGCCTAGTGATTCTAGATCCCATCAAGTTGATAATAGAGACTGTATATCGTTGACCACTGTCTACCCAGTTCCTACTGCTGGGATGATGTTCCTCCCGCTATTAAAGGAAGCACCCGCCTTTCCAGATTGATCAGGCACAGAATTTATTACTTTTCTCAAACCTTTGGGAGGATAAGGATTCTTTGAAGTTGGAAGATTTGCTTTCTGTTGCAACACTGTCTCTTCTCACTGCTGTGTTCTGTACCATTCTGCTCAGTCATGACCTTTTCAGGAAGTTGCTCCCTCTCCTGGAGAGTGGAGGTGCTTAATAAATGTACAGCAGACCTAACGAATGAGTAAATGTATGGGCGGAAGGGCTGTGACGGTTAATCTTGATGGTCAACTTGATAGGCTCTAGAGTCACCTAAAAGAGAAAACTCTGGGCAGGGCTGTCATGGCTGTCTATAATAGTTCCCTTGAAGACCACTCTCTATTGCTTGTAGCTGGCTGTCTTCTTTTTGTTTGGGCACATATATGCATATTTGCATGTACATTGGTACACATGGGTGTACAGGGGTGTGTGTGTGTGTGTGTGTGTGTGGAATTTTATTCCCTTTGTTCTTTATACAGGCTTCTCACTGGCTTGGAACTGGTTGAATAGATGATGCTGGTCAGCCAGGGAGACCCAGGGAGCCACTTCTCTGTTTCTTTAGCATGCCATTCTGCTCAGCTTTTTATCTTTAATGTGGACTCCTCCCAGGATCGCACTCCGGTCCTCACACTTCTGCAGTAAAATCTCTGCCCACTTAGCTGTCTCACAGCCCCCAGGTGGTTGTCCCATGTGTCCCATCTGTCCCTTTCTCCATTTGTATCTGTGTACTTATTCTCTAAAGGACACTGGGAAGGTTGGACTAGATCTCATATGACCTCATTTTATCCAAATTACTTCTTTAATGACCTTTAAAGTTTTGTATAGTCAGTATGCCCAAATCTGGGAGTTATCTATCCCTTTAGCATATGAATTTAAGGGGTTGTTATAGCTACCTCAGAGGGCACACATGCAGGTTTCTCTTTCCTTTTCTGTTTTTGTTTTCTGAGCTATTTGGAACACCTTGCCACTCTCATTTTCTTGGCCTGTGATGTGTTCTTAATGGCATTAATTCTTCCTCTGAAGAGCCTCTAAATATAGATACCATCTGCTGCCAGGCAGTATGTTATCACTGATCACCCACTTACCAATTGCTTCCTTACTTGAAGAGGAAGAGAAGCTATGGGAACCTGGGGAAGGCGTGCCTTCCATGAGGCTCTTAGCCAATGAGGATCCTCAGAAAATCCTGTAGTCAAATGAAACTCCAGAGCCTCCAAGAAGATGGACTGGAGCCCAGACTCTAACATTCTTACCATTCACGGGCTGAAGAGATGGCTCAGCAGTTAAGAGCTCATATGTCTCTCATTGGGGATCTGAGTTCAGTTTCCAGTATCCACGTTAGAGGGTTCACAACAGCCTGGAACTATAGTTCTAGGGCATCTGTTGTCTCTGAGGTACCACATTCATATGTACATATACCTGACCCCCAGTTATGCCAATATACATGAATAAAAAGAAAACAAATCTTTAAAAAGATCCTGCTGGAAGATGGCCTAATCGGCCATCACTGGGAAGAGAGGCCCCTTGGTCTTGCAAACTTTATATGACCCAGCACAAGGGAACACCTGGGCCAAGTAGTGGGAGTGGGTGGGTAGGGGAGCAGGGGTGGGGGGGTATAGGGAACTTTCGGGATAGCATTTGAAATGTAAATAAAGAAAATAATAATAATAATAATAATAATAATAATAATAATAAAGATCCTGCTGTTATTGACACTCTGGTATTTGTATCTTGCTCACTGACGTTGAGATTGGAGCTCTGTGCTGGCTAATTTAATATCAACTAGACACAGACTAGAGTCATCTGAGAGAGGGGAACCCCAGTTGAGAAAATGCTTCCCTAAGACTGGGCTGTAGGCAAGCTTGTAGAGCATTATCTTAATTAGTGGGGGCGGGCCCAGCCCATTGTGGGTATTGACATCCCTGGGCTGGTGATCTTGAGTTCTATAAGAAAGAAGGTTGAGCAAGCTTTGAGGAGCAAGTCAGTAAGCAGCGCCCCTCCGTGGCCTCTGTATCAGCTCCTGCCTCCAGGTTCCTGCCCTGCTTGAGCTTCTGTCCTGACTTCCTTTGGAGTTGAACAGTGATATGGAAGTGTAAGCCAAATAAACCCTTTTCTCCTTACCTTCCTTCGGTCATGGTGTTCCATCAGAGCAGTAGGAACCTTGACTGACAGGTTCTTCCTGTCCAGAGCTGCACATCTGTGCAAACAGCGGTGGAAATTATTGCTCATGAAGTAAAAAAAGCAAAATGGGGCTACGGAGACAGCTTGGTGTGCAACATGCTTGCCGTACGAGCACGAGGACCTGAATTCTATCCCTGAAACCCAAATACAAAAGCCAGGTGTGATGGTGCATATTGTAACCCTAGCACTGGGGAGGTGGGATAAGGGGGATTCCTGGGACTTACTGGTTATTCAGCTTTGGCAAGTTCCAGGCCAGCCAAGACCCTGACCAAAAAAAAAAAAAAAAAAACTACACAAACCTGTGTTTGGATGCATACCCCATATGTAACACACACACACACACACACACACACACACACTCCCTTCTTGTAGTATAGAGTGTCTCTTGCCAACTTGATTGGCACCTCTACATTAAGAGGACTATTCACTACACAGACATGAGTTGTCCCCATCAATGTTGTTTGTTCATATGTCGACTTCCTCAGCTCTTCGCTGGCTGACCTGCTACCTGTTGCTCTGTTTCAGCAACCCTCACTAAGAAGTACCATTTGGCTCTGACATTACTTCTCATAAAGTTCTAGACTTTGATTGCAGCATTACTTACTTTTGCTATATTGCCCAATTAAAGACATTTTCATCATTAAATCCATTTGTTAGAACCTCAGAGCTGTGCAAGATGTAAGAACCATGTGTCCAAGGAGCTTCCTGCTGCCAGTACATTTATACGGCAGATTAAAAAGCGTTGTTTTGGATTCCAATCCTTCATTCATGAATTACTTACTTCATGCTCAACATCAGGTGACAGAGGTCACAAAAGTACGCAGACATTTTGTCACTGAGACAAACATCTGAGGAGAGATATAAAAAAGAAGTATAGATTTATTTTGGGTCACGGTTTCAGGGATTTCCATCCTTCTTTGGCAAGTTCTATTGTTTCAAGCCTAAGGAGAGGCTGGCTGTCATGGCTGTAGGAGTGTCTGGTGGGCGCTGCTCACATCATGGCAGACAGGAAGTAGAGAGGAGAGACAGGAAATGGTCAGGGGTAAGATAGCCTTCAATGTGATCTATTTTCTTCGCTGAGGGTCTGTCTTCTAAGACTCTCCCCCTCCCATGTGGCCTTCAAGTTTTGACTTCATTAATGGATTCATCCACAGAAGGGAAAACCCTCATGAGCCAATCATGGTCAGTAGTGCCATCAGCTAGAGACTAAGCCTTTAACACATGTGCCTTTTGGGGAGATACCAGGTATCCAGAGGATAAGAGGTAAGTCAGGTGTAGTCTCCCTTCAGGGGTCACAATAGAAAATTAGGAAATGAATGGAATTTATCAGATGGGTGAGCACTACAGTCAGACGCGCCCCAAACGCCTCTAGTGCCAAGAGGAGGACAAGGTGATTAATTGGGAACAATTTACAGATGGAGTGCAAATTTAAATAGATCTTCTAGGATGCATAGCTAGAGGTTGGTTGTTGAGTTGGCTGTCTGTCACTGAGACCCAATACTGGAGAAGTCACTGCTTAAAGTAAGGAAGATGTATTTTGGTTCATGGTTTTAGAGATTTAAGTCCATAGTGGCTTGACCTCATAGCTTTAGGTCCGTAATGAAGTAGAGAGTTGTGATAGCCAGCTCAAGATGGAGGGAAATTGCTTATTTTGTAGCAGTGGGGAAGAAGAGAGGCAAAGGGGGAGGAGAAAAGGAAAAGAAGAGGGACAGAGAGGCCGGGAGGGAAGAGGGAAAGAAGGAATGTTACGCTTTTACATTATTATTATTATTAATTTTATTTTATTCACTTTACATACTGATCACAGCCCCCCACCTTCCTGACTTCCCAATCCCACCCTTAAAAATCCCTCCCTCCATCTCCCCTACTCCTTCCCCTAAGAGAAGGTGAGCCCTGCCTTGGATACCACTTCACCCTGGGGCATGTAGTTCATGTCTATGTCTATGTGTGTATGTCTGTTTAAGTGTTTGCCACATGTTCTGATGCCCGTAGTGGTCAGAAGAGGGTGATGAATCCCAGGAAACTGGAGCTATAGGCTGCGGTGAGTTGACTGCTGTGGGTGCTGGGAACAGAATGAAGGTCCTCTGGAGGAAGGCTAACTCAGCCATCTCTCCAGTCCCTAGAGAGTATTTTTTTTCAAGTGTATGTGTGTGGTGCATCCCCCCCCCCCTTGCATGTGTATGGGTGTGGGTGTGGGTGTGTCCATGTGGGTACCTGAGGTATTTTCCTGCATCCCTCTTAGCTTTATATACCAAGGCAGATTCTCTCACTGAACAGTGAGCTCATCATTTTGGATAGCTTCCTTATCCAGCTTTCACCCAGAACTCTCCCCCTTCCTGCACTGAGATCATAGACAGGCAACTATGCCCACCTGGCATCTGCGTGGCTTCTGAGCTCTGTTTCTCATTCTTGCACATGGGTTAGAATGGTGTCCCACGTCAGGCCCGCCACAGGGCTAGGGCCACTGGTGGAGGCAGACTCAGGAAGTTTGATGGTGCATACCCCAAACTGCCCCCTCCCCCAGGCTGTGAGAAGCCGCAGGACCCCGCTCTGGGGGGTAGGGAAGCACAGTCTGAGGTCCCCGAGGAACTGCCAGAGTCGGGCTGGGAGGGAGTGGGTTGTCCCAGCATGCACAGAGGCCGAGACCTGCTGGTTCTCTTGGACACCCCAGATGCTACAGAAGAGCTGAGAACAGTGGGGGCCCGCAGGGCTGGCTTTAGTTCAGGGCAAGAGGAGATCTGGCTGGTTCCCATGGGGAGGAGAATATTCCTGGCTTGCTCAGCAGGCTTGGCTTGGTGAAGACCAAGGCTGAGAATGCTCGGAGGCCTCCTGTGTTTGATTAGGCACCGCTCTTTAGAGGAAAACCTGCTCCATTGCTCCAGCATAGTGGGTCCTGATGAGAAGTGGCAGTCCATGGTTTTCAGGCATTTATTGTCATGGCGGAGAGTAGTGATGCGTGAGACCATGCCCCCTTTTCTCAGGACGAGCCTAAGGTTAGGGAAGGGGACCTAAGAGGGTAGTAGAGGCAGAGAAAGGCAGAGAGAGAGAGAGAGAGAGGGTAGAGAAGTAGAGGCGGGCCATGGCCACGTGGAGAGACGGAGGGAAGGGAATGCAGAGAGAGGGGGAGCAAGAGGGCAAGAGAGAGAGAGAGAGAGGCAAGAGTAAGAGAGTAAAAGAGGGAGGAGGAGGCAAGCAGCCCTTTTTTTAGTGGGCCAGCTTACCTGTCTGTTGCCAGGTAACTGTGGGGGTGGAGTCTAGACAGAATACCAAAGGCTTGGGGCATTGCCCTACATGACTGATGGCCACAGTCATGAATTATGGAGCTGAGGCCTCGTGTCAGGAGCCTGGTGTCTGGGGGCGTGGCAAATGGCCTTCTGTCCCTTGTAAGAACACCTGCTGGGTCTCCAGGGTTTAAAACCTAGCTCAATCGGAAAACAGGCTGCCTTTCACGGTCCCACACTTGCACACCTCATGCTTGCTTGACAGAAGTCTTACCCACTGAGACATATGGAAAGAGAGCATTCTTATGGAAGATCATATTGGTTCTAGGGAGGCTAAGCAAACTTGACTTAACTGTTAATTGTTTGTGGCATTCTAGATTGTTGATTTTCTATCTGATGCTCCACACATATGCTTAGTGTACCTACTGGAGGCGATCTATGCATAAAGCACGAGAAACACCGTTGTCAACCATCTGTGCAGACTCCGACATCTTTTAAAAAATGCTAAACTACATTTGTTTGCCAGTGTATTTATTTTTGTGTGAACATGTGTGTGCAAGTGTGTGTGTGCACGTGTGTGTGCTTGTGGAGGTCAGGGGACAACTTGCAGGAGTCAGTTCTCTCCTTTCGCCCTGCGCATCCTAGGGGTGGATCCCCAGTTCTCAGATCTCTAGCCATCTCTCTTCCCCTGACCTTCTCTTTTTAATGGCTGTGCATTCTCTCTATGGCGTGGGTGGACCATTAAGTATTTGGCTTCTTATTCACCTATTTATTCTGCGTCCAGATTTTTGCCACAGGGTAAGTACTGCTGTTCACAGATGGTGAGCTTCGTTTCTATGCCATCACTTTGTAGGGTAGAAATCTGGGTCACAGGAGATTCAGTTTTAATTTTGTGATCAATGCTACCAGCTTGCTTTTCCCAAAGGCAGAAACACCTCATGTTGGACTCTCTCCCTTACCGGAAACTCATACCAGGTGTGAGTAATGTCTGCAATTTTAATTTGCATCTCTTTGACTAGCAGCCAGTGTGAGTATCTTTTCATACACCAAGCAGTCAGGTGCCTTTGCTCTTGACATATACAGTTGCCTCCATTTTTCATTCTGGTGTTTACCATTTCTTGTTAATTCCCAAGAGCTCTTTCCTTATTATAGATATTTGCCTTTGAACTAGCATCAGTGCTATAACTACTATTCTAGTTTCATTCTATTGCTGTGCTTATACCATGACTAACAGCAGCAGAAGAGAGGAAAGGGTTCATTTGGTTTACACACTAGTTCATAGTTGATCATTGCAAAGAGTTAGGGCAGGACCTCAAGCAGGAACTTGAAACAGAAATCATGGAGGAATGCTCTGGCTGGCTTGCTCACAGGCTCATGCTCATTTATCTTATAAAGTTCAGAACCATCTGACTAGGGAATGGTGCTGTTCACAGTGGGCTGGGCTGTCCTGCATCAATTAGCAATAAACACCCCACCCGAGACATACTCACAGACCAGTTTGATACAGGTAATTCTTTTTTTTTATTATTAGATATTTTCTTTATTTACATTTCAAATGTTATCCCTTTCCTAGTTTCCCCTCTGAAAATCCTCTATCCCCTGCCCCTTCCTCCCGCTCCCAAACCTACACACTCCCATTCTTGGTCCTGGCATTCCCCTATACTGGGGCATAGAGCCTTCACAGGACCAAGGGCCTCTCCTCCCATTGATGACTGACTAGGCTATCCTCTGCTACAAATATAGCCAGAGCCACAAGTTCCACCATGTGTTTTCTTTGATTGGTGGTATAGTACTAAGGAGCTCTGAGGGTACTGGTTAGTTCATATTGATTTTCTTTCTATGGGGCTTTAGTTCCCTTCAGCTCCCTGGGTATTTCTCTGGCTCCTTCATTGGGGAGCTTGTGCTCTGTCCAATGGATGACTGTGAGCATCCACTTCTGTATTTGCCAGGCACTGGCAGAGCCTCGCAGGAGACAGCTATATCAGGCTCCTCTCAGCAGGCTCTTGTTGGCATCTGTCTGGGTTTGTTGGTAGTTTATGGGGTGGATCCCCAAGTGGGGCAGTCTCTGGATGGTCATTCCTTCAGGCTCGATACAGGTAATTCTTAACTGAGAGTCCCTTCTCAGGTTGACTCTAGTCTGTGTCAAGTTGACAAAGCTAACTTAGATAAATATTTCATCTTTCCCATGTATGTTTTCATTTAGAATTCTTTAGAATGTACACAATCCTTGTGTTTAACTTTGTTTTATAGCTTTGAGGTTTTTTTGTCTAGGTTAGAAGAATTGCTTCAATTCTCAAATTGTGAATGAGATCTCAGAATTTCTTGGAAACTTTTTGTTTTCCCTTCTGGGTTTTTTGTTTTATTGGTTCACAAGTGATGACCAGGGAAATGGTTCAGTTGGTTAGGAGCTTCTTGCTTAAACATGAGGACCTGAGTTAGATTCCCAGACCCACATAAAAAGCCAGTGTAGTAACAGGAGCTTGTAATGCCAGGGCTGGGAGGCAGAGGCAGGTGGATCCTGGGGCTTGCTATCTAGCCAGCCTAGTTTCATTGACAATCCTCATGCCTCAGTAAGAGACTGTCTCAGCATTCTTTAACTGCTCTAGGCTCAGCTTCATTTTAAAGTAAGGGAGGAAAAGATCACCCCAACCCAACCCTTCCCACCACCACTCAAGGCAACCCAACCCAGTCAAATCCAAGCCAAGCCAAAACCCCTTCAGGTACCACCACTGTTAGAAATAAGTGTTATGTGTAAAGTGACCATGGAACATGGTCCACAGTGGGCTCTTCCTGAAAGATGCCTCTCTATTCCATTCTCCAGAGGACTGGGAATTTGTGCGTGGAAGGTGACCTCAGATTCTCTGAAACGTTCTCATCGAAAAATGGGAACTGTGGCAGGTCTTCCTGTATGAAGAGGGTGCTGTGACTGATGGGACAATGGAAATGTAGACGGGATCCTGTACTTGTGTCTGGGTGCAAGTTTCACTTCTTGCTAGCAAGGTGCTTGGAATGTGCCTTGAGCTTACAGGCAATGAAGAGCCCCTAGCAGCCTTGTTGAGACACCCATTTGCAAAGGAGTCAAGGCCCTTAGATAAAAGCCCTGTCTGGACTGCCATCTAATAATAACAACATTTTGATTTGTGAAAATTTATTTGTTTAATTAGCCATCTCTCTAGCTCAGCTTTTTAAAATTATCTATCTATCTATCTATCTATCTATCTATCTATCTATCTATCTATCTATCTATCTATCTACTCATCTATCCATCCATCTGTCCGTCCATCCATCCATCCATCTATCTATCTATCTATCTATCTATCTATCTATCTATCTATCTATCTGATAAAATTTCTTTTGGTAGCTCAGGATGGCATGAAACTTGCTATATATCCCAGGCTACCCTCAAACCCTTGAATTCTTAATCTTTCTTCTCAGACTTCCAGATGCTGTAATTATAGACGATCACCACCAAGGCTGGCTACGCCCCTCTAATTAAAATTTCTACAATTTGAGGAAGCACCTGAGATATGAAGTTCATTTGAAAGAGAGAGATACAAGTCATATTTAAACCACCACAAGTCTTCATGTCTTGGAGAGTCTGTTGCGGAGCAGTGGTTAACAGGAACATGTGTATTTTCTGGCATCACAGTGTAGGGAAGGCCACAGAAGTAAACAGAAGCCATGATAGGTGTCAGTTTCTAACATTGTTTATCTATTCTTGGGTGCAACCCTTCTGCTGTTTCTAGCCAACTGTTATGGGTGGTCAGGGTCAGGGTCCGAGTTATGTGTTTCCAAGGAATTGAAAGTATGGCTCAGACAGATTTACCAAAGTAGCAGAGTAGGGACTGGAGAGATGGCTCAGTGGTGAGGCCCCCCATCTCTCTTCCAGAGGACTCAGATTAGAGTCACAGCACCCACATGGCAGCTCACAACTGTCTCTAACTTCATCATCAGATCTCTAACAGGAGCTCTGATGCCCCTCCTTGGCCCCTGTGGGCACTGCATGCATGTGGTGCACACATGCAGGCAAAACATCCATGCACATTAAAAAAAACCAACCAACCAACCAACCAACCAACCAACCACAAATAGAGTAACTTTATTCAAAATGATAGAATGAGTCAGATATGCTGTCGACGACAGTGGGACGATGAGTAAGGATACTCAAAGGTTCTGATTGCAGTTTAGGGGCTTCAACCAAGAATTCCCTCCCTCAGTAGCTACCAATTGCCAGTAGCTCATCAGAAAGGGGAAGGTCCTAGTTATCACCTCCCCATCTATGCCGGCATTTTGGCTGGCTCCATCTGTACAGATAAGCACAGTTGCTGTGAGCTCACGACTGGGATAATGGGATCGCTTCATCATGTCCTAAAGAGCAGTTCCAAGCTCTCCTCCCCCGCCCTCTGGTGCTTATCATATCCATTCTCATGCTCCTTCTGTGATGTTTCCTGAGCGCTGGTGGGGTGTGTGTGGGTCTGATGGAGCTCCCATTTGGGGCAGGCACTCAGTCTTCTATTCCCAGCACTCTGAGAAATGATGTAACTTTCTGATGTCTGATGCAAAGAGATCCTCAGAGCAAGGCCAAGGTCTTCGGGTGTAAACATAAATAGTTAGAAAGCACTTGAACAGCATGGCCATTTAGCAAACTAATCAGAACAGTTTCTACCCTAGGGCCCGAGTCTCTGTTTTGATCGACAGGCTTGGCTTACACAAGCCTTCGCTCACTGTGCGTGCTTACATACTTTCCCATGATGCATCTGCTTTTACTCACATGCATGCCCAAGCTTATGAATAGGCATAAGATGGTTAAAAAGGAGGTTCTCTCTAAATGTTCACTTAGAGGACATAGTTTGCCTTATTGCCCACACAACCCCAAACCAGTCTAGGCTTATTTATCATCCTCAGCTTCCATACAAATGAATACAATTGAATAGAGGCTGCTTAACTTTGATGGTTGTTAAAGAGAGGAGAAACTTGCTGCATTGTCCTGAGAAGAGCGTGCATATGGCTTGATGTGAGTAGGCATCCTTAGGTGCTCACAGGCTGCTTGGCGCATCATTCAGAAAGAGGTGTGTTTGCACAGCGCCTGCAGATAACAGACAGGTGCTAGGTTTGTGCATAGCTCATGCCACGCACGGTCTCAGCTTCCTAAACTAGTTCTTATCCTTGTCTGCCTCAAATTGGCCCACTGATACCTTTTTACTCCTAGGCGATAAAGCAGATTGGCATTCATTAAAAGTTATTTATTATTTAAAAATATTTATTTATTTATTTATTTATTTTTTAGTATTTTAAAATTATGTGTATGTGTCTTTGAGTGTGGGTGTGTGCACATGCGTGGAAGTGCCTGTGGAGGCCAGAGGCATTGTGTTCCCCTGGGGTACTGGGAGTTGGGTATGGAATGCAGGTTTTCTGGAACACACACACACACACACACACACACACACACACACGTATATGTGTATATGTATTGTGTATATATGTGTGTGTATATGTATAAATACATATTTATATATTTAAAATTATGTATCTCTGTGTGGGTATATGTCTTTGCCAATGCTGGTGCCTGCAAAGTCCAGAAGAGGGCATCAGGTTCCTTGGCTCTGGAGTTATAGGTAGCAATAAACCTTCATGGAGTTGGAAATCAAATTCAGATCCTCGGCAGTACAAGCTTTTAACTGCTGAGCCATTTCTCCAGCCACAATCGGTGTTTTGAAGGCATCTCTATATCTGTAGCAGAACTCCTGGGCTCACTATAGACCAAGGAAGAGCCATCTCCTGGACCAGAATAGGAAGCAGCCATTATTACTTAGCTGTCCTTGGAGGGAGGAATCCTTATCCCCGACTCTTTTCAGGGACCAGGTGGAAATGCTCGCTTCTTATAATTAGAGGCCCTCAGACAGGACACCCTTGGGCTTTGGCATCTCCATAAAGAGCTCTTCAGCATAGAGGGGCTGTTGACAATGACAAAAGAGGTGCCTTGACAGAGACTGGAGGGGTCATATTACCTCTAAGAAGGGAGGCTGTAAACATTTCACTGTCACTTCCCACCTACCAAATTAGCTGGAAAAATAAAAGAGAATTGAGCAGTTGCTGTTAGCATCCTGCTCTTGAGATTGGCTTTGGTGATCTGTCACTAGCAGCCTCTCCTTCCTGTCTCAGGGAGCCCTGGCTGATGAGAGGCTCGGGACATTATTAACGCCACTTTGTGGAAGAGGCTGCACTCTCAGACTAATGCCTTATGGCATTCATTGCTTTCCTGGGGCTCCAAGGATGGAGAGAATGTCCTGAAATAGCAACTCTGAGCTGGTTGTCAAGGCAACAGGATCCATCAGGAGGTACTGTCAGGTGCTGTGCATAGCGTTGTAGAGGGATGGGCTGAAAGAAATTGCAAATGTAGACTTTGCCCTCCATGAGCCTACAATCTGGGGAAGACAGGGGTTTGCTTGTGAATCTATTATGGCCACAGTTTCTTACCCAAGGAACAGGAGGGTACAGGTGTAGGCAGATATTAACTAGTGTTAATCAGTTGTAGCAGGTGCACAAGGACAGATAATTTCACAAGGCACAATGGGCAAAGCAAAGTTAAACATTGCTGGGCTTCTTGATGTCTTTATGAGCTTTTGTGTAGGGTGAGAGTCGGCACTACATTTCACAACATTATTTTATCAGAGGGTTCTCAGGGGGCTGGCCAAATAGCTGGTCAGTAAAACACTTGCTTTGCAAGGATGAAGACCTGAGTTCAAACCCCAGGGCCTGCGTAAAAAAGAGCCAGGCATGGTGATGTACACTGGTGTCACGAAGGTGGAGTAAGGCAAATTCCTGGGGCTTACTGGTCAGTCAGTACAGCTTACTTATCAAGTTCCAGGCCAATGAGAGGACTTGCTTCAAAACAAACAAACAAGCAAACAGTGGATGGCATTGGAGAAACGACACTTGAGGTTGTCCCCTGGCCTCCCAAGCATGGACATACATATGCACACACACATTTGCATGCCCACGCAGACATGTATGCACATATGCACTCACACAAAACTCATGTGCACAGGACATTACAGAGAGGATTAGGGGACCACAGAATATTTTTGGGTTATTAAAGTATGACATTTTTTTCAAGGCAGTGTTCTTAGAATGATGGGAGAGCTCAGGAGTGTGGTAGGATTCAGTTCTTGGCTCAGAGAAGTGGGCAGAGGTTGGGGGTGGTGGTGGTAGTGAGGGGGTCCTTTTCTGGGAGAGGGAACTGAGCTGGCTGCACATTCTAGATTTTGACTGGGTGGTGAGAATGGAAAATTCACTCTTTATAGGGTGTGGCTGGTTCTTCTCTGAGAGGGAGGGGTGAAAGGAGAGTGGAAGGGGCAGGAAGGAGAAGCCTATGTTGAACCCTAAAAGAACGCCTGTGGTTCAGTAGCGTGTGTGTGTGTGTGTGTGTGTGTGTGTGTGTCTGTGTGTCTGTGTGTGTGTGTGTGTGTGTGTGTGTGTGCAGGAGTGGTTTCTATTCTTCCAGAGGACCTGAGCTCATTGCCCTTCCCCAAAATGGTGGAGAAAGCATATAATTCCTGGCAGAGGACATTCATCCTACAGAGACTCATCGTTTGGTGGTAGACTAGGAAGGGAAGAAGCCAGCATGGAACTGGAGCCTATAGATCATTCAAGGACTCCCTCTTGGTGACCTTCTTCCACAAGACAGGCCCCACTTCCTAAGGGTTCCACACTCTTCAATGCAGTGGTCCAACTTGAAGACCAAGTGTACAAGATAGGAGGTTCACAGGAGACATTTTTTTAAAAAAGATTTTTAAATTTTATTTTATGTATATGAGTACACTGCAGCTGCAGATGGTTGTGAGCCATCATGTAGTTGCTGGGAATTGAACTCAGGCCCTGCTTGCTCGCTCCGGCCCTGCTCACCTTGGCCCAAAGATTTTATTTATTATTATATCTAAGTACACTGTAGCTGACTTCAGACACTCCAGAAGAGGGCATCAGATCTCCTGGGATTTGAACTCAGGACCTTTGGAAGAGCAGTCGGTGCTCTTAACCATTGAGCCATCTCTCCAGCCCCCACAGGAGACATTTTTAAACCATGGCAATATCTCATTGAATTCTATCAAGAAGGGAAAACAGTTCTGTGACATTCATGTTTCAGAATGTCATGAATAATATTTGATATTAGTAGTAATATTTGATCTTCTTGATATTCTTTTTATTCTTCTCCTGTTTGCATAAACTGACACCATTAATAGCACCTGTAGTTACCACCACTCCCCAGAAGCCCTTCTTTACTCCCTCTGTGTGTGTGTGTGTGTGTGTGTGTGTGTGTGCAAGTGCATATATGTGTGTGTAAGCTGGCCTTGAGCTCACAGATATCCACCTGTAGTCTCCCTCTCAAATTCAGGGATTAAAGACATGTGCCACCATGTCCTTATATAGTCTTCAAGATTTATTTTGATATCTTATTTATGTATGTGTATAGAATTGTACATATGTGTGTACATGCATGTGTGTGTATGTGCGTGTGCATATGTATGATATGTGTGGGGTACCTAAGAAGAGGACATTATATCTCTGGCAGCTAGAGATACAGGTGATTGGGAGCCACTTAATGTGCGTACTGGGAACCAAATTCAAGTCCTATGGAAGAGCAGCACACACCCTGAGACATTTCCCTATCCTTTTGAGAGAGAGAGTCTTTTTATTTTTTGAGGGAAGGTCATTATATTTGGATATCTATATATAATTTTGAGACATAGTCTTTATATGCATGTAGATATTATGTAAGATATACATATAATATAATGTATATAAATGTATATTTTATATTTTGACACAGGATCATCCTGTATAGGCTATCCTTCAATGCACAGTCCTCTTACCTTAGACTTCCAGTTCTGGGACTACAGACATGGGACATCATGCCTGGCTTTGCTTATTTATTTATTTATTTATTTATTTATTTATTTTATTTATTTATTTTTAGTTTTTCGAGACAGGATTTCTCTGTATAGCCCTGACTGTCCTGGAACTCACTTTGTAGATCAGGCTGGCCTCGAACTCAGAAATCCACCTGCCCCTGCCTCCCAAGTGCTGGGATTAAAGGCGTGCGCCACCACCGCCCGGCTGCTTATTTATTTTTAACACCCAGTGCTTAGAGTCTATTATTGCCAACATCATTGTGATGGTTAATCTCCATTGTCAATCTGACTGCATTTAGCATCACATAGGAGATACACCTTTAAAAAGGATGTATTTATTTATGTATATGGGTGTTTTGTCTGCATTTACGTACACAATAAGAGGGCATTGGGTACCATGGGACTACAGTTATGCACAGCTGTGAGCTGCCACATGGGTGCTGGAATTGAACTCAGGACCTGTGAAAGAACAGCCAGTGTTTCTTACTGCTGAGTCATCTCTTCAGTCCAGGCAGACACACCGTTGTGGACCTCTGTAATGGTGTTTCCTGAGAGACTAAACTGAGATAGAAAGACCCGCCTCTGTGGGCAGCAGCATCCCATGAGCTGAGGTCCTAGACTGAAGAAAGAGGAGACAGTGAACTGAGCACCAGCATCCATCGCTCTGTGCTTCCTGACTGTGGATTCGATCTGACCAGCTGCCTCCCGGTTCTGCCTCTACGCCTTCCTCCTCATCACAAACTATATGCGCCATCAGGTTGTGAGCTACAATAAAGTCTTCCTTCCATAAGTTGCTTTGTGTCATGAATTTTGCGATAGCAATGAGAAAGGAAACAAATACAGCCACTGTCCATCAATTCCTGATAATTTTGTTCTGGCTTTAAAAAACAATGTATTAAAACAGATAACATTTGTCAAACACACCATTTTAACTACAATTCACTGATATTTAATACATGTACAATGTTGAACAACTGAAACCATTATCCAGTTCCAAATTTCCTCATCACCCCAAGCAGAAACTTGGCATTCACTTGGCAATGACTTGTAGTTCTCCCCCAGCCCCTGGGAACGTCAGCTTTCATTCTGTATGGATTTTATTTTCTAGGTGGCACATATAAATAGAAGTATGAGGCAGTTCTTTTGTGACTGACTTGTTTCACTGAGCATCTGTGCAAGCTTTGTCCATATTGCATAGTACATCAGAATTTCATTCATTTGTATGAATGAATGCTATTCTTGTGTACGGATAGACTACCTTTCTGCATATGTATTTATCTATTCATCCGTGTGTGGTCCTTGGGTTGCTTCCATCTTTTGACTCTTGTGAATAATGCTGCTCTGAATTTGGGTGTAAAAATATTGGATTGAGCCTTTTCTTTGGTTTCTTTTGTTGTTGCTATTCTGAGAATTGAATCTAAGGTCTTGTGCATACTAGCCAAATGCTTTACTGTTGAGCCATGCCTCTAGCCACTCATTGGTAGGTTCTAGGCAGGTGCTCCACCACTGAGCCACACCCCTATCCCCTCACTGGGGGATTCTAGGCAGGTGCTCTACCACTGAGCCATGCCCCCAGACCCAAACTGGGCAATTCTAGGCAGGACTTTTTCCACTGAATTGTTAGTAAGTGCTCTAGCACTGGGTTACCCTCTCAGCCCCAATTTAGTTTTTACTTTATTTGGAGGCAGAATGTGTCCAAGTTGCCTGGCCTAGGTGTGTAGCTTGTAATGTTCCTTCTTTATTCTCTATGTAGATAAGCCCATATGGTCCATCCTGAACACTGTCATTGCCCCTCTCACAGAAATGCTGCTGCTCTCACAGAACCTATCTCTTTGCCTCTCCATTTCCATCCTGGAATGCCAACACGCATTTGGTATCCTACAATTCACACCAAGATTCTAGCACGTGTTCATATAGTAGCTGGATGGATTGAGGGAAGGAGCTCAGGCCAAGTGCAGACATCAGAGTAATACATATACACGCGCACATACATACACACACACACATACATAAATGTATACACATATGTATATAAATATATGTTTTTTATGTATGCACATGTATGCATGTAGGTGTACATAAATGCACTTTCATTTAACGGTCAGAGGTTGATGTTGGGTAACGTACTCTATCTATATTCAACTCATTTATGAGACAGTTTCTCACTGAACCTGGAGCTCACTACTTTGACAAGAGCAGCCGGCTAGCAAACACCACCCCTACCCCAGTGTTAGGATTATAGACACACAGCAGCACAGCAGCCCTTTTTGTGCGTGCTGAGGATTACAGAGCAACCCTTTTACTGCCTGAACCATCTCTTCCACCCTGCCAGGGTATCATTCTCTCTATCTCATCTGTGTAGGAAATAAAGCTTATGTAGTACCATAGAGATTGATGGACCAAGTTTGTTCCCAAAGTTTATCAAATGGAGCAGCGATGACTATCTCCACATGAACATAGCCACTACTAAGACTTCGTTACAGACAGCAATGATGGGACTGGAGCGGCTGTGAGAGTGAATGTTACCCCCTTGTAAATCCTTGTGATTGGCTTCTGGTACTTGCATCGTATCTTCATCTTTTCCCCTTATGTGAGAGTTAAACACACACAAAGACTAACGTCTTCTCCTGACCCCATGTCTGAAGATGTGCCTGTCTCTGTGACACCTTTCTGTTGTATGTATTTCCTGAAATACATCACACAATTTCCTTAGCTTCTGGATGACAGGCTTAAAGCTTTGTTGGTTAGAGGAACACTGAGGGGTCTCTAGCCAGCCCGAACACGGAAGACACGGCTCTGGCAGGCCCTTGCCCTTGTCTTCCATTAGCCCTTCCTTGCTCAAAGTTAGATTATGTCTCTAAAGTTAACCCTAAATGTCCATCCCCTCTTTTGGCTACTTTGTCCTCTGGAGGCTGACTACCAAGGTCTAGCTATCAAAGTGCTAAAGTCTAGTATTCAAAAGCCCCCTTTGGGTCACCTAATCAATATGCCCAATTAAAATGAAAACACCTCATCCAAACATGGGGTTTCCACCTTTACCTTTATAAACTGCCATTTTCCTGTGGGTCATGTCTGTTTCCTCTCTATCCAGAGGCAGTCCTTTGGGTCCCCACCCCCAGGGACAAATTCCCCTCCCCAACCTTGTTCCCTTCCTCTTCTCCCTCATCCTTTATCTCCTGTCTTATTCCCTACCCTCTGTCTCTCTGGGACAAATAAATCTCCTTTGTGCTGAGAACTTGATGCTGGGGATCCTGAGCTGATACCAATCCTTTCAAACACGCTATGATCAACTTTCCTGCACTGCTCAGGGGTAGGTCCATATAGGTTGTTCTTGGTTCCTATCATCACTTAAAGGGAGACTTACACAATGTCCTGAGCCCTTGATGTCCTGCAGATGAAGGAGGAGGATGTCCTCAAATTCCTTGCTGCAGAAACCCACTTCGGTGGCACCCACCTTGACTTTCAGATGGAGCAGTACATCTACAAAAGGAAAAGTGACGGTATCTCCATTATAAATCTGAAGAGGCCCTGGGAGAGGCTGGAGCTTGCAATGTCATATCCTCCAGGAAGACTGGCTGTACTGAAGTTCACTGAAGTGAACTGGAGCCACTTCAATTGCTGGCTACTTTATACCTGGGTCCTTCACTAACCAGATCCAAGCAGTCTTTCAGAAGCCATGGCTTCTAGTGTTGACTGATTCCCAAGGCTGACTACCAACCCCTTAGAGAGGTCTCTTAAATCAACCTGTCCACCAATGCTCTGTGTAACACAGATTCTCCCCTGGGCTATGTGGGTATTGCCATCCCATGCAACAAAGGAGCTCACTCAGTGCGTTTGATGTGGTGGATGCTGGCCTAGGACATACTGCACATGTGAGGTACTATCTCCCGTGAGCATCCATGGGAGGTTATTCCTGATCTTTACTTCTACAGAGTCCCAGAGGAGATTGAGAAGGAGGAGCAGGCTGCTGTTGAGAAGGCTGCGACCAAAGAGGCATTTCAGGACGAATGGACTGCACCAGCTCCTGGGTTCACCTTTGCTCAGTCTGATGTGGCGACCTGGTCTGGGGGTGTGCAGGTACCCTCTTGTGCCCATCCAGAAGTTCCCCACTGAAGATTAGAGTGTGCAGCCGGCCACTGAAGGTTGGTCAACAGCTCTCACAGTGCAGGTCACTGAGTGGGTTGGAGTTACTGCTGAGTGGTCCTGAGCCCCTCTGCAGACATCTAAGCAAAGGGAAAAAGGGTCGAAGGAAAGTTCCTAAAAGATGAAAAACAAAACACGGTATAAGTAACTCAAACTGCCCTCTAGCTACCCTTTCCAGTCTTTTCTCCCACACAAGCTCCTTTCACACCAACAATGGTTAGCAGCTGTCATGGTGCCATAATGTTGTAACACATCAATGTGTTTGCTTCCCATGACTGCTTCATAAATCTTCACTCAACTTAAGTGATTCCCTTCTTAGGAAATCTCCTGTGTTCTTCTCTCATGAGGCAGGTATGATTACTTACCTCACCAGGCAACTACTTGGTCTCTGTCAGGTCTGTGAGTCTGTGGTGTTTTCTTTCGTTGATCTGCTTTTAGATCTGTCTTCTTGTCAAGTTAAGCAACATTGTGTAGCAACTTCCTCTGAGTGGAAATGGCCCTTCCTGTAGGGAGGGGGAAAGCTCATACAACTTACAAGGCTCAAGAAATACATGCAATTTGTAAGCCTCAGGCAGCACACTTAATTTACAAGTTTCAGGAAGTTCAGGAAACCTACAAAGCTCAGAAAGCTGCAAGATTCATAAGGCCTTTTCCTAAGATTGTATTAGCAATAGCAATTGCTGACAAAGTTGGCTCCTTTCCGTGGAGCTTCCTGAAAATCGTTCAAGGAACTCCAAAGATACAACTCAGTTGTTACAGAGCTATGCTGGGGTTGGCTTTTTGGTGTCACAGCTGTCTATGCTCTTTTAAGGAAATAAATGCTCATCACTGCTCCTGTAAGTAACTCAAACAAACTCATTCTTTGGTCTGCCCTTAGAGCTCTAATAGCTGTCATTTTGCCTTACATGTAAGCCATGTAGATGTTTTCTGTTGATTGAAATATTCTTTCATGGAATGGGGGAAGCTCCTAAAGCACCCAAGCAGCTTACAAGATCCAGAGGCTCAGGAAACTTATCAGACTCGTTAGGCTCTTCCCCTTTCTTATACAAGAAACAAATAACTGGTAAGTGACAGGCAACTCTTCAGTGATCTAGCTGCCTGCCCATTGTGCGGGGATCTGCCTCCCAGTGTGTGTGGCTTTTTGGTAGTGAGGGTGCTCTTATAAGTAACCCCAATGAAGTCACTGGTTCCCCGAGCTTCAGTTGAATGGAATTACGACTTTGATCTGTTGGTAGGATCAGAGAAAGTCCTGATCCAGTGATGTTCTGTGTGAATGTGTACCGGTGACATGGGAATGACCAGGCCAAGGATCTCAGAGCCTCACACCCACAGATAAAAAGCAAAGCCTTCCCCAGGCTAGGCTCAGGAAAATGGTGACGTCTTCCTGGACCAAGTGTGAATTGTTGATATTGCATGAAGAAAATGTCTCTGGAGTTTTCTTCCTCTGGATATTTACAGTCTGAGTACTGCTCCCCTTTAGAGACCTCTCCAGCTGAGATTAGCTAAGTCTGCCTCCTTGGCCCAGCTGTATACCAGAGACTTTGGCTCCTTATTTACCCATAATAACCTTAATTCCTTGTTCAGCTATGCGATAACCTATCTCTCTGTTCAATGCTAAATAATAAGCACTGAGCTCCTGGGGTGCTTTTGTTTCCCTCTCAGAGAATCCAGTCCACATAATCCCATCATTTTTGTGTGTCCATGTGTCAGTTCATCTGTTATTTCTTAAGTTCTCTTGGGTCCTCAGTTAGGTCCATCTCTGGAGCCTTGAAAGGACTTGGCCTTCTGTCTTAGCCTCTCTTATCTAATGTGAATTGATAGAGTCCACCTAGGCAAAGGCTCACAACAATATTTTATGTTCCAATTATTCCCAAATGTTCCTAGCATCATGTTCAGTGATCAAGTTCTTTGCAAATGTTCCATTTCTAAAGATCAAGTAAAGGAAATGAATTATGGATGCTGAATGGCATGCCATGTCTTCCATTCATCAGCCCTAATCTACTGCTGCTGAGATCCTAGACTCCTAGGACATAGAGGAATAGTCTCATTCTGCATTTCTGTCTTCAGCACTAGGTTGACATTTCTCCAAAAGTAGGTCTTTTCTCCTCACCTGCAGTGAGAGTCTTTCCCCCATTACAACACAAAGTAAAGAGAAGGCTGGAGTGTGACTACTTATACCCCAACCAACCAACAATCTTTTTCTAAACCCATGCACTAAGGTTGGAGATTCTATTGTGATTATGCCTATGTTTATGTTGTGGACAGAAATATGGATACAATCATTGTTATAGAAGGGTGAGTGGACTCCTGAAGACCAAAATTTGAAAAGGAGGCAACACTAGGACTTGGATACATTTTTTAGGTATCCCAAGGCCCTTCTTAGAGACAGTGGCTCCCATCTCTAGTGTTCCCTTATGTTCAGAGAGATGTAATGTTTGCCAGTAAACATCACTTCCACTTTTCTCTGAGTTGCTTGCCATTCTTCTAATTAATTAGTGGAGAAAATGAACCCAAAGCCTAGAGTGATGTCCACTCTTGCTTGCTGTCTTAGTTAGGGTTCTATTGCTGTGAAGAAACACCATGACCAAGTCAACTCTTATAAAGGCAAACATTTAATTAGTCCTGGCTTAGAGTTTCAGAGGTTCAGTCCACTATCATCATGGTGGGAAGCATGGCACCATTCAGGCAGACATGGTACTGGAAGAGCCAAGAGTTCTACATCATGATCCAAAGGCAACCAGGAGGAGAGAGAATGCCATCTGCAGGCACCCAGGAGGAGGGTTTCATTCCATACTGGGCAGAGCTTGAGAATAGGACCTCAGAGCCTATCCCACAATAACACCAAGTAGGTGTGGCCTTCTACCACCAAGGCCACACCTACTCTAACATTGTCACACCTCTTAATAGTGCCACTTTCTGGGCCAAGCATATTCAGACCACCACACTTGGTGATGTAGAAGGTAAGCCAATGCCCTGAGAGGCAACAGATACAGAGGCAAAATGCCCCAGTAGAATTCATTACCTTTACTTGCTTGGATCTGGCATTGCTTTAAAGTGGATGTGCTCATGGTTCCTGTGCCAGGCAGAGAACTCACTTCCTGGGCAACCAAACTCCTTCACCTGCAGTGCTAGAGAGTCCTAATGCGCTTGCCTGCCCAGTGGGATTTTTGCCTGTTGAAAATTTTCACATGTCCTCAGTGTAGTTCTGCCTGGAATTTGGAAACCATATGATAAACAACAGTTGGTCATGAGTTACTGAAGCCTATTGGCTAACTATGGAACAGAATGTTTGCCAAAGGAGGCTTTTGATTGAACCTGGGCCAATCAGGATGAAAATGGGCAAGTCAGGATGAAAATGGGTTGCTGTTTTGTCTCCAACTTGGCTCTGAAGTTAGGAACTCCATATCAGGCAAGCCCACAGTGATTCTTCACACCTTGATCTGAAGGCTACCCGGAGGAGAGAGACTGCCATCTGGAAGCAGCCAGGAGGAGGTCTGGGAAAACCTTCCAGATTCAGTTCCTGATTCCTGAGTGATGTTCACATGGCTTCTGGGTGGGAGGTGCCATCTCATGTCCTATCTTATTGAATTCTTCCATGAAACCTGTGACAGACATGGAGCTTGGTTCTTATTTTACAGTTTTAAAAATTAAAGTTGAGATATGAAATGATAGGATCAAAGCTGGAATTAGATTTTTTCCACTCAAATTCGAGAATACATTCTGTCAATGTCCTTCTTTTCTTTCTTTCTTTCTTTCTTTCTTTCTTTCTTTCTTTCTTTCTTTCTTTCTTCCTTCCTTCCTTCCTTCCTTCCTTCCTTCCTTCCTTCCTACCTTTTCTTCCTTCTACCTTTCACCATCTCCTCTCACTCTCCAAGTCGCTCTTATTTCTTTATCTCTTCCTGAAGGTCTGGCAGGTATTAGAGAAATCCAGGAAGGGAAAATCTCAGGTCCCAGCCATCACTCTTGTCTTTACCTTTTTCCCTTTTATAGTTTTGCAGTGCTGGGGTTAGAATCCAGGGCCTTGAATGTGCTGTATAAGTGCTCCACCACGGAGCCAAACCCCCAGCCAATCACTGGGGGATTCTAGGCAGATGCTCCACCACTGAGCCACGTTTTCAACCTATCACTGGGGGATTCTAGGCAGGTGGTTCATCAATGAGCTATGCTTTCAGTGTTTAGATGAGCAGGGATTTAGACATGCATGGTTGTGCCTTGTTTGTCTTATATGGGTTCTGGGGATCTGAACTCATGTTCTTACACTTGCATGACAAGGACTTTCCTGATTGAGCCAATCCTTCAATCCTTCTTTTGCTGTCAAGAGCCAAAAGTGGGCATCTCATGAGATTAATGGCATCATGTAACTAGCCTAAAATTGGACACATTTAATTTTACAAGACTTATTTTATTTCTTTAATGCTTCATATGGGAGAATCTGCAAAACTTCTACGTGGCATTTAGAAGGAAAAAGTTTCTGAATGCTTATATGTATGTGTGTGAATGGTTTATGTGCACATGAGTGTAGGTGCCCAAGGAGCCCAGCAGAGAGCACCACATTCCCTGGAGCTGGAGTTACAGGTGGTTGTGTGCCATCTGGTGATACTGGGATCTAAACTTGTGTCCTCTACAGGAGCAACCATACTCATAGCTGCAGGACCACCTCCCTAGTCTTTGCCATATCCAATTTTAATTGGAAAATTTACATCATGGAAGGTCTAGACATGTGTACATATGCAGGTACATAGACATGTGTGTATGTGGAGATCAGGTGAGAATCTCAGCTATTGTTCCTCCAAGTGTCATCTGTTTGTTTTATTGAGGTAGGGTCTCTCACTGGCTTGGAACTTACCATGTAGCCTAGGCTGTCTAGCCAGTGAGCTCCAGGGACCTACCTCTCTCTGTCTACCTAACCCTGGGATACACATACTTTTCCACCACACTTGGCTTTTTTATTTTTATATGTATTCTGGACATGAACTCAGGTCCTTATGCTTACAGGGCTTATCTTTTGATAACTTCATTGATATTGCTGTCTGTGTCAAATGAACTTCCTCCAATCTAGCTCTCCTTCCACAAGACAGGATCTAGTCATGTGGTCACCTAGCAAAGCCCCTAAGCAACATTTAGAAGGAAGAAGTTTCTGGATGACCATGCCTCTGCCATGCTGATCTACAAGATTTACAAAGATTCCTGTCTGCTCTAAGAGCCGGTGAGTGTCTTCCTTTCATATGGTTGAACTAAACAAGCATAGTGTTCAAGGCTGATGGGGTTCATGTCTTGTTCTTGGCCTGGATCCCAAGTGTCTTTCATTTGGAAGTAGAGCCAGCCCTTTACAGTTTAGTCAGCTCAAAATGCTAATGAGAGTATTAGCACCTCCTCACCTCCCTGGAAACACCATCCAGAACTACCCTCCCCCCCCTTCCAAATCTTTAGAGAGGCCAAATCTGAACTTGTTTTATCAAGGCCAAATGTCAATCATAAGAAGAAATCTATATGAAATTTTAATTGCAGGATGTGCTGAGCAAATTTAATGAGTGAAATAAGAGAAGGGAGAATTTCCCCCCCTTCTCGGCGCATGCATAATGTTAACTTAAATGGACTCTCTGGGGGTGCAGGGAATTGCAATTTTGGAATTTACACACTGAGAGAGCAAATCGAGTGGACCCGGAAGGTGAAGGTCAGAAATCAGAACCATTTAACCAGCTTTGAGTGATTGCTCCTGCTTGAATGGTGGAGAGTGTTGGCTGCAGCCCCAGCCATCACTGTGACTCCAATTGCCGAAATGCCACTCGGTATTCATAAATCAGCAGTCATTAACCCTCTGAATACTACCTGTCGGGTTCCTAAATACATTTCCGACCTGCTAATGGAGGTTTGATGGGCAGTCGCTCTCAAGGAAAACAAATGGCAGCACCACTTTGACGGATCTGGAAATGTGTCTTTTTTTTTTGGAACACCAAGTCGCTCTGGGGTGACGATGTCTCTGCAGAAATCACTCTTTGCACAAAAAAGATCATTATTGTTTTCCCCTGACACTTGTCATTTCCATAGACGACAGCTTTGATGTTTATGTCTCAATTGTGGAAAATTTGCGGAAGATCTGATCCAGAGAGTCGAGAGCCTCAATTCAATTGCAGGTTCATCCCCGTTTACCCACAGTAATTGGGAAAATAAGTGCATGGCCCAGCAAAAGGCCACGGCTTTTACTGGATGGCAGGGGAGGAAGCCAGGGGAAGAGACGAGGGAAAGACATGGTAAATGGGAGCGTCCGTCACTTGGGTAACAAATTTGGGAAGAAATGGAGAAATGGAAATGAGAGCCTGAACTCAGAGGGACATGAAACCAGAAAGCGATTTCATTACCACAGACACTGGAGTCTGTGTTCATTTTCTCCGTAGCTTGTCTCTGGGCTGGATTCATAAATTATATATAATGGTGACCAGACTTGTGGGGAAGAGCATCGTGCTGTCGCGAGTAATAGGTACCACTCCACAATACTGCATTTTAAATCTGCCTTAAGTGAGATTTGTTATGTGGGTGTTGGGAGAAAGGCTGGGAGATTTATCTCATGCTTGCTTTTGCCTTGAAAAAAAAAATGGACCGAAGGAAGGGAAAGCCAAAAGAAATGTTGTTTTCTAGGACCAGTCACTCAGAGAAATAGAGGACATGCCTTACACCTCCAATTTATTAGTCAAGGAGAGCAGAAAACATTTTATTTTTTTTTAAAGATTTATTTTATTGATTAAAAAAATCATGTGTCTCCCGAGTGCTGGGAGGCAGAGGCAGGTGGATTTCTGAGTTCGAGGCCAGCCTGGTCTACAAAGTGAGTTCCAGGACAGCCAGGGTTATACAGAGAAACCCTGTCTTGAAAAAGAAAAAAAAAAAATCTTGTGTATTGATGTGGGTAGGTGCACATATGTGTGAACGCCTGGGGAAGTGAGAGGAGGGTGTGAGGCCCCTGGGGCTAGAGTCAAAAGTGGTTAGGTGCTACTTGCCAGGAACTGAATTCCATTCTTCTGCAAGTGCAGTGGGTGCTCTTAACCTCTGAGCCATCTCTCCAGCCCCTTCAAACCATCTTAGATGTAAAATCCTCCCGTGTCCTGCTCCAGGTAAGAAGGAATGGCAAAGAATGTCTGTCTTGGGTGCTCCGATCTCTAGATCTGAAATCCAGATGGATTTTTCATGAGAGGAATAACAATTAAAAGCAAGCAAGCAAACAAACTCTAGAGTTGGGGACGTGGCTCAGTTGGTAGAGTGTTTGTCTAGCATGTCAAATTCCTGTGTTTGATCCCCAACACTGCATGAACTGGGCATGGTGATGTGTGCCTTCAATCCTAGCATGAAATTCTATCTCTAAAACAAAGAGAGCTGGCAAAATGGCTAAGTGAATAGAAGCCCTGTTGTCAAGCCTGATGACCTGAGTTTGGCCCTACCAAACCTACATGTACACAGACATGCACACACATACTCTCACACATGTGTGTACACACATGCACACACATGCACTCCCCCAACACCATACCACACACACCATACACATCAATACCCATTTACACACACACACATACTTTCCCTTAGAGGAATCTGAGATTACAATGAAGAAAGCAAAGGAGCCTGTTGTCGCTACTGTGGAATTGGCAGAGGGAAAAGGTGGCATTCTTTTTCTGTAAGAACCTGTTGAAATGTATAGGGGGAGCTAAAATGTGCCAGAGGGGTAAAGAAGAAAGAGAGATGGTGACATGGTTTGAATGTAAAATGTTACCCATAGGCTCATGTGTTTGAATACTTGGTCCCCAGCAGATGGCAGTGTTGTGTGTGTGTGTGTGTGTGTGTGTGTGTGTGTACAAGTGTGTGTGCGTGCCTGTGAGTGCAGGTGTGTGTATGTACATGTATATTGTGAATCTTTTTCTGGGGAAGGACACACACACACACACACACACACACACACACACACACACACTTCACCCAAAATAAGCATCCCAAGACCAAAATAACGCCCTCACTAAAGTCCAGTGTGGTGGGACTTTATTGGAGTTACAACAGAAGTGTACGTGAGAAGTTAATTACAGAAGTAGGGGTGGCTGAGAGGCAGCTATGGTACTGAGACGCTAACTCTGCCCAGTATGGATGACGACTCCTGAAAGCTGTGTCCCTCAAGCTCTTCTCAGGACTTGCAGCCCATTTGACAAGCTTGGGAATCGCTTGATAGGCTCTGTTCCCAACCCCCTAACTGGATTTACAAGCTCCCGCTATCACCTCCAGCTTTCTACAAGGGTGCTGTGAATATAGACTCAGGACTTCATTATAGTGGAGTGAGCACTTGCAAACAGAGCCATCTTTCCAACCAGGTAGTGCTGCTTTGAGCAAGTCATGGGAACTTGGGAGGTGGTGCCTCACTGGAGCAAGGGGGCTGAGACTTAAGTTTCCAGAGCAGGTCTCTAGTTTTTGCTTTGCTCTTTGCTTCCTGTCTGTGGACACAATGTGACCAGCCAACACAGGGTTCTCATGTTGCTTGGTCAAGATGGATCGAATGCTCATACTGTGAGCCAACACACCCTTTCTTCTTGAAATTGTTTCTTGTCAGGTTCTTGGTCACAACAGCCAGAAAATTGATAAGTACAGAGCACATGTCACACCCGGTGTGACACACTGGGCCATCTCAGAGGTGCCAAGGACTCTGGCTTTGAGTCATACAATGGGTCGTCCTAGTCGCAGCCTAAACTCTGCCACATTCTTCCCCATTTGTAAAAGAGAGACCTCACAGGCTTCACGCGCGGGGGATCAATCCGACACTGACTTTCTTGTTTTCAACTCCATTTCATAAAAACAGCGTTGAATCGATGCAGTTGCCTTCACTGATGATCTTGTCTGAGAAAAGGCAGAGGGATCCTGAGCACATGGAGTCCTGTGAAAGATGTATTCTGAGACTCTGGAAGACAGAACCATGCCAAGAAGAGGTAGAAAAACTACAGAGTATATATTTTTTTTGTCAGATGTTTTGACTCAGTAATGAGAAGAAGGAGAGAAATACCGGGTCTAAGGCATAGCCACTCTTCTTGACCACTTTTAAATTCACGTCTGTCACTTGTGTAAAAGAATGGGTTCCATTGTGACATTGCTGTAGTGGATATAATGGGTTTTTATGACTGCCCTTCTATTATGATTGTTGTTGTCACTCTGAGACAAGGCCCCATGGCGGAACCCTGGCTAGCCTAGCATTCACTGTAGACCAGGCTGGTGTCAAACTCCCAGAGGTTCGCTTGCCTCTGCCTCCCAAGTGCAAAGATTCAAGGTGTGCTCCACCAGATGGCATAGTTTTATAATTAGTTCATTGTTATTATTTGTGTGTGTGTGTGTGTGTGTGTGAGAGAGAGAGAGAGAGAGAGAGAGAGCATAGGTACCTGTGGGAGCTAGAAGAAGGCATTGAATTCCCCTCTGGAGCTGGAGGTGCAGGTGGTTATGAATCACCTAATATGGGTGCTGAGAACCAGACTCGAGACTCAGGTCTCTTGCAAGAGCCCCAAGAGCTGAACCAGCACTCCATACCGCACAGTATACAACCTCTTATCCTCCTTGAAGTGAGAGCTGTTTTTGCTGAGCAGACATCCTCACTCATATCTCTTAGAATCCATTCATGAAATCCATTAATATCTGCTAAGCTCTTACTGTATAGATAATGTACTGTGAGACACGAAGTCTACAGCAGTGTGTAAGAAGTTGTTGATGAGAGAAAATGAAAACAGGGAGAGCTGGTTTTTTTTTTTTTGGTGTACTTGTTTGTCTCATAAAGGGTTAAAGGGAGAGGTGTGCAGAAAGCTGGGTATGGAGATTCTTCTGGGATGTTTTTGTGGCGTCTTCGATACCTTTCTGTCTTCTAGTGCTGAGGTTGGTTACAAGTGCAGCCCACCATGCTCACCTTTTGAAGGTGTGTGCTCTGGAGTGTGATCTCAGGTCCTTATGCTTGCATGGCATGGGCTCCCCCCCCCCCCCATGAGCCATCTCTCAAATCTTGTCTGTGGCTTTCAAAAAGGATTTAAAAGAATTATGCGGCTGTGTGGGTGTCTGCGTGGGTAGGTGCAGGTACCTGTGGAGGCCAGAAGAGGGCACCAGATCCCCTGGAGCCAGAGGTTGTGCGTTACTTAAATGTGAGTTTCTCGATCCGAACTCCATCCTCTGTAAGAGCCGCAGCCATGCTCAACCACTGAACTATGTATCTAGTCCCTGTGGGTAAGAAAAACAAAAATTAATGAGATAGGCAGCCCCGAGCTGAGCCAGGCCTCCAGTTACTGCTTCCATCTGTACATCTTGGTCCACTGTGGTGTGAAGACATCTGCCACACACTCCTACTAACATGAACGAAGCTGTCTTTACTGCTACTCTAAGATTCTCTGAAACCATGAGCTAAGTGAATCCTCCTTTTAAATTGCTCCCGTCAGGTGTTTGGCCGCAGCCAGGGGCTTCTTGTCTGAACGATGAGCTTCATTTCTTTACATTGCACTGGGACGTATGCACCTGCTTCTCTTATTTAAAGAGAAATAGAATCCTGGAATACGAACCTGCTCGTCTCCTTGGAAACGAAAGGAAGATGAAACTTTGGATTTTTCATTTTCCACCCCTTTGGGGTAATACATAAACGCGGGTAACCTTTTCTAAATTTCAACATCCGCTCCTTGTTTTCTCCGGATTGCAAAAGGCAAAGATCTGTGCCCCAAACTCTTCTGTCTATAATATGAAAAATGCTCCAGTATATTTGCTCCTGACAGGAACATATTACTGCTTTTATGGTCAATTTCAAGGAGTGACTGGTGTTGGAACTTTCTGAGAGCCACTAACACAATTTAGTCAGAATGAAATGCAGGTGTGTGTGTGTGTGTGTGTGTGTGTGTGTGTGTGCACTCATGCGCCTGCACGAGTGTGTGTAAGTAATTCAGGCTTGGATGCATTTCTTTTTACTCTGACAAAGGCTGTACTGGCTTCTGCCACACACCTCACTCTGGGGATCTTGACTTTCTATGAAGCCCAAGTATCTTGGAGTCCAGAACCCACTTAACATTCTGACATATTTGTCTGGTCCAACTGACAGCGTCTGTCACTCTGGCCTTTCATCATTTTCTCTCACTCTACATTTCCTTCTCTGTTTATCTTGGCCCCAGTTGTACCCTCTCTAGTTCTCGCCCTGAATCCTCAAACCTTCAACATAGTCTGCTTCCCCAGTGAGGGCTGGGGGGGGGTGTTCTTAGTTTCTTTTCCTGTTGCTGTGATAGAATATCCTAATAGAAGAATCTTGATGGAGAGATGGTTTATTTAGACCCACAGTTAAAGGGTATATTTCATCATGTAAGAGAAATCAAGGCAGCCATGTCTTTTATTTATTTATTTATTTATTTATTTATTTATTTATTTATTTATTTATAATATTTAATTTTACTTATTCACTTTACATCCTTCTCATTGCCCCTTTCCAATTTCTCCCTCCCACAATCCTTTTTTACCACACCCATCCCCTTCTCCTCTGAACAGGTGAGACATCCCCCACCCCATCCCTCTACCCTGGCCCATTAAATCTTTAAGGCTAGGCGCATCCTCTTCCACTGAGGCAGACAAGACAGCCCAGCTAGAAGAATGTATCTCATGTACAGGCAACAGCTTTTGGGATAGCCTCCACTCCAGTTGTGTCAACTTCATCATCAGGCTGCAGGGGGATGTGGCTGCAGGATGCTTTTGCTACTTTTCAGCTCTCTTTCTCAGTGACATTGTTCAATCAGGGAATGGTGCCACTCCTAAAGGTATTCCCATCTCAGTTGATGCATGCCCAGAGGTTCATCTACCAGAGGATTCTAGACTCTGTCAAGTTGACAGCTCACACCAGTAATCACAGCCCCTTCCCCACATCTGCTTGTGGAATTGTCATCATCTGATCTTCAGTGCTGTCTCATTAATACCAGGGCTGGATTAGACAATTCAGACTAAAGGCATATAGGACAGTTCTCTCCTCCAAACTGAAGCATTCCTTCCTTCATGTAGGGAATCTAAGGCTCAGAAATAAGATGCAACTTACAAGTCTCAAAAAGTTCTGGAAATTTACAGGTTTCACAAAGTCTCTCCTTAAGATTCTATAAACAGCAGTTGCTAGGAGGATACTCTCATCATCAGAACTGCCTGGAAGTCATGCATAAAGCTTTGGGGATATAGTTTTTATAAGTTATTACCCCTGCTTTGATGGGCTTTTCAGAGATACAGCTTTCTTTTATTCGTCCATGCTCCTGTATGTAACCCTTTGTCCATGTAAGGAAGCCCAACAAACTAATGGGTTCCCTAGCTAGAGTTGAATAGAATAGCTCTTTGTCCTGTCAGTGGTGTTCTAACTAGAGTCAGTGGATTCTTAATTATATCTCCACAGGAAAAGTCACCCAACAGGGCATTGGCTTCTAGAGCTACAGAGGTCAGAGGTCAAGACAATGTCCAGACTGTGGTCAGCATTGGGCTTCAAGGTGAAGTCCTGGGTGGATCATTTATGGCTGGGAGATGTAGAAGGGCTGATATACTGCCTAGTGGGTGAGATTTTTGTATTTATTTCAGCTGTTGCATGATGTATATAGCCCTCAGGCAGGGCAGTCCTTGAGAATTATTAAAATGTTAATCCCTTGGACCATGTTGAAAGGACATACTCCAGGATTAGAAGGGAACAACTGCTGAGAATTAGACTATGTCTCCTCAAGAAGTTGACAACAGAGTTCCTTTAAGACTCAGCAAACCAGTTCCTTAGTGTATACTCCAAGAGACTGAAGACATATTCAAACAAAGATTTGTATGTGAAGGCTCTTGGACAACAATATTCATCATGTCAAAAGGGATAATTGACTCAACCTGCCATCAACTGAATACATCAACTGAGTGCATCAACTGAATGTGGTCTATCAATGCAATGGAATAACACTTCTCCATGAAAAGGAATAAAATACTGACACAGTATAATGTTGCAGGATATTTGATCACGCTGTGAACCCTGAGATTGAAAAAAAAAAAAAACCCTGTTTCTAGTTGTGGTGTGGCTCACTCTTGGCACACATCTTTACTCCCTCTGGCTGCCATACAGACACCCTTAGTACACATCTCTAATCCCAAACAATGAAGGTAAATTTAGTTTGTAGAGGGAAGCAGACATATTTGAAATTGATGTTTAATGGAGGGGAAGACAAAGTGATGATTCAGAGAAAGATCTGACAGAACAGGACATTCCCAACTCTCGCAAGAACAGAGAGGAAAGGGAAGCTATTTAAGAGAGCAGCACAGAGAGAGAAAAGGAGAGGAGACAGTTTTATCTGGACTGTTGTGCAAAGACACTTTGCAGAGAGAGAACAAACTTGACACAAGTGAAGACAGAACAAGCCAGAGAATGAGAAAGAGCCAGGAGATTAGAATAAATCGCTAGAGTTAATTTGAGGCCACGCTGAACAATTCAGTCGGAGGCCTAGAAAGAAGTCGGATTGAATCAATCAGCTTGGGGAGGAGTTTGAGCCAGAACAGCTGGGTTGAATCAGCTAGCCAGAGTTCAGAAAGACTTAGAAAGGGTGAACTTATTCAGCAGGAAGTCTTAGACTTCCGGAAAACATTCTAGGCCTAGATTGTTAGGAGGCTAGAAGCTTCCAGGAGTAGGCCTAGGTTAGCAGAGAGAGGCAGTAAATCTTGAAGATGACCAATTACTACGGGAGAATAAAAGGTACATTTACAGTATAATATTGATGGGCTATGGCATACTAGCATACGTTAAAGAGGCCATATTAAAGACTCATCCACATTAACTGTTTCTTCCTTATTTTGCTTTTCCAGAGTGTTTTATCACAGCAACAGGAAAAGGTAGTACTTAAGTATATTATGCGTAGCATTTCTTTCTTTCTTATTGACCTCTGTATATCTAATGTAAAACACTCTGTGAAACATCACTGTTAAAGTGTGTACGTATGTGTGCGTGCGTGTGTGTGTGTGTGTGTGTGTGTGTGTGTGTGTGTGTACATTGAGCTATTATCTACAGTAACCAGAAGAGGGCAGCAGATTCTTTAGAGCTGGAGTTCTAGGTGGATGTGGGTGCTTCAACCTGAACTCAAGTCCCCTTCAAGAGCAGCAAGGGCTGTTAACTGCTGAGCTGTCACTCCATCCAGCCTTGTTGACTCTTTTACCTCTGGAAGGTCATTTAAATTCTGAGGCGCAGTTTTCGAACACCTAAAAAATTTGCATAAAAACACCAGCCTTTGAATTGTGATGGGAAGGAAACTTGAGGACATTCACCAAAGCTCTGGATCCTATTAATTGCTGGGTAACTGTAGCAGCCCTTATTTTCCTGGCCCATCCTCTCTCCTCCAGGAAATTTTCTCATAGCAGACATTCTCTCATTAAGCTGTTATATTTTACAGTGAACTTTTAAAGCGATGTCTTTCCCCACCCCCAGATGGATTTGATTCTCAGCCTGTGGGGTTTCTGTTATAAAATGAGAGATGTGTTTCTAGAACTTTCCATTTAAGGGATAATTGCAATCTTTTCCCAGTTTGTTGAAACATTGAAGTCAATGGCTAGGAATTTTCTCAGCCTTTAATTTTTCCCCTGCGAAATCACATTAGGAACTTGTACTTAAATATTTGTCTGCTGCTTCCATAATGATCCTTGTGGAAACTCAGGTGAAATAGAATCTGAATTAGAAAAGTCACAAGCAGTGAAGAACACCAGGGTTTCTGTAGAAGCCATGTGGAATCTGTTGAGTGACAGTGATTCATAAACTCTTCATTAGAAGTATAGGCGTGGTGGCACACACCTGTAATCCTAGCATTTGGGTTGTGGAGGCAGGGGGATTCTGAGTTGGAGGTTATCTTAAGCTATGTAGTGAATTCCAGGGTAGCTTGAGCACAGGGAACGTCATCTCAAAACCCAACCCAACCCAACCCAACTCAAACAAGACCTACAATAAGAAAAACCCAGATGGAGGTCCTGGGGAAGTGGCTCAGTCAGCAGAATGTATACTGTAGGAGAATGAGGTTCCAGTCCTGCCCCCAAACCCAATGTAAAACCCTGGGTATAGTAAGCTTGTCATCCCAGGGCTGGGGCTTGGCGAGCTACAGATAGGAGAACCTCTTGGGCTTTCTTGCCAGCCAATTACCAAGCTCCAGGTCTCAGTGAGAGACTCAAGTAAGTAAAGTGGATAGTTCCTGAGGAATAACACCCAAGGTTGACCTCTATAATCTCAGCACCGGGCAGATTGAGATGGGATTCCTGGTTCTTGCTGGCCAGACAGTTTAGGTCAGTGGTTCTCAACCCTCCTAAAACTGTGACCTATTAATACAGCTGCTCACGTTGTGGTGCCCCCCCAACCACAAAACTATTTTCATTGCTACTTTACACCAGTAATTTTGCTACTGTATGAGTCATGTAAATATTCATGTAATACAAGTATGTGATATACAGGCGGTCTTAGGTTGTGGGCCTGGGTACCAGAGCCTTTCCACAGAGATCTCTGTCCAGGCCGGGTGCGAGGGTTCCAGCAAAGGGAAGTGAGTGCAGGCAGGGAGCCGGAGTCTCTGCCATGCCTTCCAGGTTGCTCAGTAACTCAGAGCAGCTCTGAACTGAGTCCGGTCGGGCTGGGCCAAGGAGAGGCCGACTATCCAGTGAGGAGTAGGGAGGGACCTCAGGTGGCTCTTTGGGAGAGAAGATCTCTCCCCAAGTGTTACATACAGCTCTGGGAACAAAAGACTCAGACAAAGGAGTAGTTCTCATGTACCTTTAATTCCCTGGATGGATTTATATTCAGTTCTGGGGGTGATTCAGGGTTCGACAGCAGGTACCTCTCATTGGCTTGGACTGAGAGTTTGGGGGAAACCTTATTTGCATGTGGGAGGGCTTGGTGCTGTTCCTACCTGGCTGATGGCCACACGCCTCTCCTGTGAGGGCTGTGGGGATGGTAACTTTGACAGGAGCCAAGGGTCCAGGAGACATGATCGAACGCCTTCAGTCCCATGTAGGTGGAAATCACCATCCATCCGGGTCCTACTGGGGTTCAAGCCCTAAGCTCGACTGGAGACCAGTCTGTCTTCAGGTAACCCATTGCCCCACATTAGGTAACCCCTGTGAAAGGGCCGTTTTACCCCCAAAGGGGTTGGGATCCACAGGTTGAAAACTGCTGGTTAAGCTGAATGGTGGGCTCTGGATTTAGAGAGGAGACCTTGTTCAAAAAGTCATGTGGAGAGTGATTGAAAAAAAAACACTGTATATTGACCTCTAGTTTCTGTATACACACATGTGCATACAAACAAATATGTACACACGTACACACACACACACACATGCATGTATACTATGACATTCTCAGGCAGGTACGCTCACAGACACACACACTTGTGTATTTGCAGCCATGTAGGCTCTCATGTACACACAGACTCATGTATGCACAGATGAACGCACGCGTGCGCACACACACACACACACATGCAGACAGGCACACAGACTGACTCACTGGTCTCTGGTACTAGTATGGGAGCAACAGGTCACGTTTCCCTGTTTTAAAACTGCCCATCTTCACTTGTTTTATCTCAGGGTTGGTTCATATTTTCCTCCTGGGATTGGTCAGTTCTTTGTCTTCCTTGCTCAGCTCAGCCACAAACCTCATCAGAACTCCACCTGTAAAACTGGCAAACAGCTGTACCTCGAGCTTGGAAACTGATGGTGAGGGAGAAAAATGTTCCCTCAGTTCCTATCAGCCTTAAACAGAAACATCTGTTCCACGGGAACCTTTTGCTGGCTTGGTTATCAGGGAAGTGTTCCAGGCAGGCGACAGCCCTTGGTGACATCAGCCACAAAGAAGGACTGCAAAGGATGGTGCACCCAGGGAATTGTCTGTGTGCCAGGAAATGGAATCTCAAGCCTCACACACTAGATGGCTTTAAAAGCACCAGGACTTGCTTAAAAGGAGAGATACTGCCAGAGGCTGGAAAGTGCTCCCAACGAAAGAGAAGAGAAAGCAGATGGATCCAGGGACCTGGGACTTTTGTTTTCTTTCTATACATCAGCTCAATAACAGGAAAATTTCCACTCTGTCAGTGTCTGTGGAGACAAATGCTTTCCTTCCATCCCCCTTTAGTTGATATCTAAACACAAAGATCTTTTCAAAGGAATGGGTTAAGTCAGAGAATGTAGGTAAAAGGTATAGTCCAGAATCCACAGTATGGCTATTGCTTCTTCATCTAAAAGTTGAATCTTGCATATGTTATCAAGTGTGCTACTGGTGAACTATGTCCCCCCTCCTCATTGGGGGATCCTAGGCAGGGGCTCTACTACTGAGCCACACCCCCAGCCCCTTCCTGGAGGATTCTAGGCAGGGGCTCTACCACTGAGCCAC
>NC_034612.1:20848848-20856943 GCF_900095145.1 Mus pahari
GTTCGAGGCCAGCCTGGTCTACAGAGTGTGTTCCAGGACAGCCAGGGCTACACAGAGAAACCCTGTCTCGAAAAACCAAAAAAAAAAAAAAAAAAAACAAAAAAAAAACTCCTTAGCATAGAGTTCTGACGATTGAATGTAGGAAGCATGACAGGACAAGGTACCTAGATGCTTAGTGACAAATGTGATTGATATTCACGCAGGCTCCAAGCAGGCCCTTCACTCATTACAAAGAAAAGCAGCCCTGTGAGTTCACAGTGGCACTCCTGGCCATGACAGCTTTAAACCTGCAGGTGTGCACATGGTTGATGGTACGAGTATGATGGTACGAGCGTGATGGTCAGAGAGGACAAAGTTAGGGCTGGCTCTCCAGTCACCTGCCACCTTTCTTCTGAGATATGGCCATGCAAGCCAGTGTTTTCATTTCGTTTCTGTTGTTGTGGCAAAATAGGCTGGCAAAAAGTAGCTTAGGGCTGAAAGGGTTTATTTTAGTGCTCAGTTCTGGGGCACCGTCCATCCCCGCTGGGGGAAATCATGGGAGGAAGTACAAACAAAACACATAGTCACCTCACATCCATAGTCAAGAGCAGAGAGAAATGAATGAGGTTCACCCGTTTTTCTCTGCTCGCATACAGTCCAAGGCCTCTGAACCTGTGAAAGGAGCCAACTACTTACAGGCTAGGCCTTCCTGTATCAATTAAGGCAATGAATGTATCACCCTCCCCTGCTTCCCCCAACGTGCCTACAGGTCAACCTGATGGAGACAATCCTTCACTAAGACTCTTCTCGGGTGACTCTGGGTTGTCTCAAGTTGAGCATTAAAACTAAACTTCATAGTCAGCGTAGCTGCCCAGCAAGCTTTCAGGGATCCATCTGTCTCCTTGTCCCATGTTTTAGTGCTGGGCTTATAGGCCCACGTCGTCGTAACCAGTTTTTGAGGATTTGAACTCAAGCTAGTGAGGCAAGGACTTTATTGAGTAAGCTGTCCATCCATCACTTTTGCGTGCGTGTGTGATGCTGAGAGTTGAACCCAGGACCTCATGATTGCTGAGCAAGCACTCTACCACTGAGCTATGCATATTCCCATATCCTAGGGCAGACAGTTTGATCCTGTCGTCTCATTCGTGCTCACCAAATGGCTTCATGATCCTGCTGACCTGACTTACTGAAATGGACACAATTTCACATCTATGGTGTTCTTGCAAGAACAAACGATTAAACTCAATTTTGAACCACATTTGGGGACTTTACAGAAAACCACCGGCTGGAATTCAATACTTTAAAATATCAGAAATCATGGACGGACAGAGGCATCTTTGACTCTTTAACCTAAAATTGTCTTTTCTCTCTCCTAGGGCCATCAACCGTTATTAGTGCTTTAGCTAAGCGTGGGGGCTTGTGAGCCAGTCCTCACTCCATGCTGGAAAGTTCTTTGACTCTTTCTGGTATCCCTTAAACAGAACTGGGTTAATCTCCGTGCCCGCTCTTCAGATCTGACTACATCCTGTTGTTCTTCTTCATGGACACATGGTGTCACTGTTGGGAGTCTATCTCTCAGACTGGGCAAGTCCAGAGCTGCAGAGCTCTCTGGGAATAAAATCAGGAAGAGCCAGGCAGGGTTCCTTAGCAGCCAGCTTGGTTTCTTGAGCTCATCATGCTTTCTACCTCAGCCTTCCTAGGTCCCGCTTATGGCTTCCTCCTGGTCTCTTTCGCTTTGCAAAAAATCAGTTTACAGAAGCTCCTCTGTGCCACGGACTGGGGTTCATGCAGAGACTCACGGTTTGTCAAAGTGCGGAGAATAAGTGTCTGTGTAACGATGGGAAACAAATGGGACGTCTATATATCACACCCCCTTCCCCTGCAAGGCTCAGATAACACCATGGAAGAGGGGATGGAAAGGTGGGGAGAGACAAAGATCTGGGAGGGGCAGGCAAAACCAGTGTCTTCTGGACAGGAAAGGACTCCTGAACGCCTGGCAACTGTGTTTGCCAGTACAAGATGACGTCAGCCAACTTTCCAGCATGGAGTAGGAGTGGCTCACAAGCCCTCACGCTTAGCTAAAGCACTAATAACAGTTGATGGGAGAGGGAAAAGCCAATTTTAAGGGTATGGCCTCTTTTAGGTTAACCATACTTCAGTGGATGGGCAAATTGTATTCAGTGGGTGTCTTAGTTAAGGTTTTACTGCTGTGAAAGACACCACGACCAAGGCAAGTCTTATAAGGACATTTGATTGGGTCTGGCTTACAGGTTCAGAGGTTCAGTTTATTATCATCAAGGTGGGAACATGGCAGCATCCAGGCAGGCACGGTGCAGGAGGAGCTGAGAGTTCTACATCTTCATCTGAAGGCTGCTAGGAGAAGACTGGCTTCCAGGCAGCTGGGATGATGCTCTTAAAGCCAGTGCCCACAATGACACACTTTTTCCAAAAAGGCCTACCTCCAACAAGACCATACCTCCTAATTGTGCCATTCCTTGGGCCAAGCATATTCAAATCACCACTGTAGGTTACTTAAAGAAAGAAAGAAAGAAAGAAAGAAAGAGGAAGAAGATGAGATAGAATGGATCTGGGAACAGTTGGGGGAGGTATGAGGAGTGAATATGATCAAAATACATTGTATGCATTAAAGAGTTGGTTTATGATGTTTTTCAGCACCTTGCACCTCTCCTTCCTCTCTCTGAGCAGGAGACATGCAAACTGCTTCAAATGGGGTCTGGGGCGATGGAGAGTTTGGTTTATAAGGTGCTTGCCTTACAAACGCGGGGATCTGAGTTCAATACCCAGGAGCAAGGTAAAAAAGGTAGGACGTTGTGGGGTGGGTGCGTGTAGTCCCAGTGCTTGCGGAGGTGGAGACAGAAGGATCTCATGGACTCCATGTCCAGCCTGTGTAGCTGAATTCCTGAGCTCCAGGTAGAAGTGAGAGACACTGTCTTTGAAGACAAGATGTGGAGCTCCTGGGGAGTAATGTCTGAGGTTGACCTCTGGTCCCCATACGCAAAGTGCAACAGGCATGCACATGCATCCACACCCCTACACACATGTACACACATGCAAGCACACAATATTTCAAACAAGTGGGCTTCTTGCTTTTCTGCCTCATTTGCGGGAGGCTAGACGGTGACAGCTTCTTAAACTTCTCTGCTTTGCCCAAGACATTCTAGGGTAGATAGGGTATATAAAATAAATAGAAATCAAACCGTATTGACAATAAATTACAAATGAATTTTCTGAGAACACCCTTGGGCATAAATACAATTTTTCCATTTGTTAAAGTTAAAAACTACCTTGCATACTAATGAGAGATGGATGCGCTTATTTACTGTCACATAAAGGGCTCTGACTTGGATGAATATTTGACACTGCGGGATGTAGAACAACTTTGATGTGCTTCAGAGTTGATTGACAGTTTGATTTTACAATCTTCAACGCTGGGAATGCCACTTCACATACATACATGGTACAAAATGGACAAGCAATTTTAAGGTCATTTCTTTTTTTTTTTTTATTAGATATTTTCTTCATTTCCGTTTCAAATGCTATCCCCTTTTCTAGTTTTCTCTCCAAAAGTCCCCTATACCCTCCCCTCTGCCCTGCTCCCCAACCCACCCACTCTTGATTCCTGGCCCTGGCATTCCCCTGTACTGGGGTATATAATCTTCACAAGACCAAGGGCTTCTCCTCCCATTGATGGCCGACTAGGCCATCCTTTGCTTCATATGCAACTAGAGACACAAGCTCTGGGGGATACTGGTTAGTTCATATTGTTGTTCTTCCTATAGGGTTGCAGACCCCTTTTAAGGTAATTTCAAAAACTGTTGGAGATTCTGTTCTGAGTCCATGCTAAAAGTCATTGGACAACTTTTTTTTTTTTAAATGAAACTCAAGTTGGTGAGTCAAATAGCAATTTTTAAAAATCAAGAACTCTCATACAGTGAAAGCCAAAGATATACTAATTAAATACTTGCATGCTGAGGAATGGCAGCAGGAGATGCTTAAAGTCTTAATTTTTCATAATTAAGCCTCATGTTTCCATAATTGTTTGCACAGTAAAAATACTGTGGTTCATAACTCACAATAGGCTTGAATATGAGCTGAGCTGTTGCAGACAGACAGTCTTCCATGGTGTTGCATGCCCTAATGGCATGCTCAGTGCAAGAGGCCCATGCTGTGTGCTCAGAACCAAGGCTGTAGTGGAGACACAGGACGCAGCATAGGCAAGAGCTGTTGGAAAGTCTGTGTTAATTATGCATCTGACTCGGAGTTCATTTTTGCCTGCGGTACACTCAGAAGCCTTTTAGTATTGCTACATTTTTACTGCCCCCGACTTTGATTGCACGATCTTATATGGTGTTGCAACCTGCAGTTTAAAAAGCTGTCCTGGTTAGGGTTAGGGTTAGGGTTAGGGTTAGGGTTAGGGTTAGGGTTAGGGTTAGGGTTAGGGTTAGGGTTAGGGTTAGGGTTAGGAGGTAGGAGTGCATTCTGCCATTCCTCAAGACTGGAATTTGGTTCCTCCTGCACACATAGAGTGGCTCTTAATTGTAACTTCACCTTCAGTGCATCCACTACCCTCTTCTAGCCTCCACAGACACCCGGATTCTCAGGCAATCCCACACAGATGTATGTACACACAGACACACCTAGGGATATATCTTTAACAAAAACAGCAGACAATTTGCTCTAAGGCAGACTCCATGGGGATTCTGGCTACATCCTTACGGGTGGAAGCAACAATTCTAGCATCATTTTCTGGCTTCTCCTTAGATAAGTGGTGAGCGCAGAGTTCTGCAACCTCTTTATGGAGCCCTCATTTCCCCAGGAGTCCTTTAAGAAGTGCTTCTTGCTCTGGGTTGTGTTCTGTCTCAGGGCTTAATAAAAATCAGAGGTAGAGATCTTGCTGAAGATACAAAGGCGGTGCTGAAACACTGCAGAGACCATGAAGCAATTTCAGAGAAAAGGAGTGTATAAGTGGGGGGCACTGAGGGTGCCTAAGGGAAGTGCATGCTAAGCATGACTAGCTGTGAGAGATGACACTTTCATACAATCCTGGGGACAAAACACACCTGTTGATATATGAGGGGACGTTTTTTTCTCTCTCTCCTTAAAATCCTTTAATTATTACATTTATTTATTTGCATCTTGTGTGCATGTGTGTGAGTACACACACTGTGGCATATGTCTCCTCTTCTACCATGTGAGTCTTGAGGATTAACTTCAAGCCACCAGTCTTGGTGTTCGTGCCTTTATCTCCTGTCATTGGCCTGGCATTTCTCTTTGAAGAGACAGAACATCTGAGGATTCTCCCAAGTCTGAACTAGGGCCTCCCCCAAGGCATCTCTGTATTAGTTATTTCTCCAGTTGCTGTGATGAAATGCCCGGGAGAAAGCAACTTTATCGATCTTGGTTTTGGATCATGGTTTGAGGGCTCAGTCCATTATGGTTGGGAAGGCATGGTAGCAATGGTGTGAGGCAGATAATCATGTTGCGTCATGTTCAGGAAGCAGAGAGAGAGACGGATGCTGTTGCTCAGCTCACTGTCTCCATTTACCAGATCCCTTCCTTCCTTCCTTCCTTCCTTCCTTCCTTCCTTCCTTCCTTCCTTCCTTCCTTCCTTCCTTCCTTCTTTCCTTCCCTCCTTCTTTCCTCATCGTTTAAATACAGAGTCTCACTATGTAGTCCTGGTTGGCCTGGGACTTTCTACATAAGCATTGTTGACTTCAAACTCAACTAGGTCCACCTGCCTTGGCGTCCAGAGCGCTGGGATAAAAGGACAGTGCTGCCATGCCTGGCTCCCTTCCTCCTTTTTGACTCATCTCCGAATCCCAGCCCATGAAGTGGTGCAGTCCACATTTAGGTTTGACATTCCCACCTCAATTACCCTAACCACGCTAATGTCCTCATAGACATGCCCCGAGGCTAATCCACCCTAGATAATGGTTGGCTCACACATGTGCCAGGGTTAGGGTTGATTAAGGCTTATAAAATAAAAGTTGTGTGTCCTTTATCTGGGAATTGAAAGATCAAAGGTGGGGGGGGGGTAGAAACACTGAAAATTGAGATTAAATATTTACTACAACAACTAATCATATTGATGAGCTCTGGGTTTGATTGAAAGACCCTACCTCAATAAATAATGTGGAAGAGCAATCAGGAATGATTGCTGACATCAATCCAGGTTCTCCACGCTCATGTGCACACATGTACATCTGCAGTCCCAGATATGTACCCACACACATGCACACACACATACTACATACATGCACATGCATGTGCACACACACAAAGAGAGAAAGAACAACAGAAAAACAGAAAGTGACTCTAGCAAGAACCCCAGAATTCTTAAGTTTGTCTCTCCACCAGCTTCAATAGTATTTATTAAGTTCCCCTTAAGGAAGAGAGGCTATGACAGAGAGATTAAGGGTGGGGGTGGGAATTGGAGCCCCCCAAATTGTCCTTCACAAAGGTACTAGGAGCAAGGGTGCACTAACAAAGGGTTTTGTGCTTTTCCCTTTGGCTATTAGACTATTGACACCACCATAGTAATTGAAGAGTTGGAATCACTTTTCAAGTGTTTGGTGTATGTACGTGTGCATGTGTGTGTGTGTGTGCGTGCACGCATGTGTGTGTGTGTGTGTGTGTGTGTGTGTGTATGTGCACACATGCATGTATGTGTGTGTGTGTACACCAGAGGCTGACATTGAGTGTCTTTCTTGATCATTCTCCTCTTTACTTATTGAGCCAGTGTACCCTAGGGAGTCGCCTGTCTCTTATCGCCTGAGTTCTGGATTATAGGTGGGCTACCATATCTGCCTGACTTTGTATATAATGGGTTTGAGGAATTTGGACTCTGGCTATTATACTTGTCTGCACCTCATTCACTGTGGCATTTCCTTAGCTCTCGGCTCATTTTCTTTCTGCTCGTTCTTTTCCTCCATCAAGGATGGCAGATCCTCGAAGAGGAGTTAGTGAATTTGAGGGGGGGGGGGGAAGATCCATGGCAACCACTAGGCTTCCTCAGACAGGTGCAGTCTAGCCCATGGGGCGTCAGCAGAGCAGCAGATGCCAGACATTGGCCCTGTCTCTGGAGATGAGCCTGACTCTTCTCTGAGCGCCGTCAGTCAGCATAGCACTTGGTCCCGCCATTGATTTTTATGTCTTTCTACACTAATTAGACATGTTATTACTAATCTTTGGTAATCACCACAAGGGGCCGGCAGAAAGTCTCTGAGATTTCAATTTAGATTAAAAAAAAAACAAAAAAACAATGCTATCCCCTATGGGAAAATGCAAAGAAAGCTCGTGTTATTTTAATGTTTAAATCGATAAAGCTGTCCTTCTGTTCTGTGCTGGTATTGATGAAATTTATAAAAATCCCTTTTAAACTTCTTTCGGTCCGTCTCGTCCCTTCGGGGGTTTGGATTGATCTCTTGATGGCATCTGACAGCGTCTATGTGGAAAGGCTGTGAAAGACCCTCTTGTACTTGGGACTTCAGTAGTGACATGAGGGTGGGGATACAGGACTCCATGAGGGAGAGAGACAGAGAGAGAGACAGAGAGAGAGAATCCTTTCTTCCTTAACTCATCTCTTTCAGTGATAAGATCATAAAAACCTCTGTTTAGCCCAGGAAGAGTCAATCATTTGAGGCAGGCAGGAAGGGAATGGGGGAACATCTTAATCAGGAATCTAGTCTTCAGAAAGCCAAGAAATTATCTTCGGATTTGAAGAACACAATCTAGTACACCCCCTCTGATAGCGGGAGCTGATGTGTTGGTATAGAACGAGAAATAAGCTTATTTTCTGTGTTCTAGAGAGACAGGCTGTAATTTGCGACATCGCTGCTCGGAAATGGTGGCGGCATATGGACTTCCAGTGAAATAAGGCTGTTAACTCTTTGCCAGGCAGAGTGAGGAGAGGAGGGCGGGGGGGGGGGGAGGAGCCAAACACATTTGCATTGCTGCAGCAAACTTGGCACTAGCGATGGGGACAGCTTGTGCACTCAGAATGGTGCCACAGGGTGTACCACAGCTTAGGAGGCAGCCTGTATGTGTGTGTGTGTCTGTGTGTGTGCATGAGCATGTGTGTGTGTGTGTGTGTGTG
>NC_034612.1:20857020-20867353 GCF_900095145.1 Mus pahari
TGTGTGTGTGTGTGTGTGTGTGTGTGTCTGTGTGTGTGCATGAGCATGTGTGTGTGTGTGTGTGTGTGTATGTGTGTGTGCGCGTGCGTGTGTGTGCCTGTGTGCGTGTGTGTGTGTAGAGTCTACCTAGCTACTGAGGCCAGAGGAACAGAATACACTGTGCAGTTCCAACTATCTGCCTGGGAGCTCTTGGCTCTAGGTTTGGTGACATCTTAGCTTCAGACACAGCAGAAGGCTGTCACCAACTTTTTGTGTGAGCTTGGCATCACACTAGGCTCTTGATACCGAAGTCCCTGATGTCCCTCCAAAGCTGTGTCCAAATGTATTATATGCCTAATTTTCCCTACCATACTATTCATTAATTTCTGTGCCCCAAAAATCAACCTAGCTCAGGCGTTTTGTTACAGCAACAGACAGCAGACCAAGATGTGATTTAAAAAAAAAAACAAAAAAAACCAAACTTGATGAAAATGGCTGGGTTTGGTGGTCTAGGCTTGAGAACTCAAGCACTTGGGAAGCTGCAGCAGGAAGACTGCAAGTGCAAGGCCAGGATGGGCTATAGAGTGCATGCTGGTTTAGGCAGTTTAGTGAAATCCTGTCTTTAAATTAAATATATGCATACACATATATGTGCATATTTATTTCTATATAAATATATATCTATGTAACTATATACATATATATTGAATTAAAAGACATATTTATTTTTAATGTGTATTTTTATGTGTGTGTGTATGTGTGTGTGTGTGTGTGTGTGTGTATGTGGTTGGGAATGTAGATCAGCTATAGAGCTCTAGCCTAGAATTCTGCAATGAGGATTGGAAGAGTGACACAGAGGCAGTGATTTTGCCTAGACTCCTCCAGTGAGGGGCTGGGGTGTGGCTCAGTGGTGGAGCACCTGCCTAGAATCCCCCAATGAGGAACTGGGGGTGTGGCCCAGAGGTAGAGCATTGACCTGGGTTCCATTCCCAGCACTGAATGAAAATATTTTTAAAAAGGGAAAGAAAGAAAATAGGTGAGACCCTTTCATCTATTAAGAAGAGACCAGTGTCACGGAGTAGAATCTTGTGGGAAGTGGTTCCTTATGGTCAGCACACAGAAGCTGCGGTCCAGAGGGTAACAAAGCTGTATCTTCTGCTAGCTGATGAGCTTGATAATGTGTAGGCGTCTTCTAGGTGCTACACGGTTTGAAGGTATGAAAAAATCGCTGCAGTGACACGCAGAGAATATTTAAGAGATCTATTAGTACTTCTTTTATGCCAAGCACCATGTTCATAGTTCGATATAGTAAACTTCAGATTCTAATAGCCGTTCCTGGAGAGGGTGACACATTTTGGAGCAGACAGTGGCGAGTGGAAAGAGTCATGCTGGCAAAAGAGCAGAGAATAAATGGCAGTGGACTGCTTAGCATGAAACAGGATGTCGATAGCACAACCTCTCCCAAACGAGACATCACAGAAGGGGTGGAAAGATAGTAGTCAGAGGTCAGGGAAGGTTGCAGCAGAATAATAGTTTCTGACTGTGACAGGAAAACATATATACATACACACATACACACACATGTACCTACACATGCATGTACACACACATGCATTCACGTGTGCATGAGTGCACACACACATACATTTTAAAACAGTGGGAACTAGTGGTTAGAGGAGTTGGATATCCCCCATCTGAACATTGGACCCAGAATTGTTTTATGTCAGAACAATGTTCTCATTGCTAGCTTCATACACTGCTACCATATCTGATACTTCCAGAACCTTCCGTGCTGCATTTGGTCCTAAGCTTTGAACTGAGCATTTCTGTGAGAGTGCAGCTCCAGGCTCAAGAGAAGAGGCTAAAAAGAGAATGGGCTGTTACAAAATGTGTTAGAGGTTAGAACCTAGAACCACTTAAGGATGATCCAGGTTTGGTTCCTAGCACACACATCATAACCACTTGTGATTCCAGTTCTAGGGAATTCAATACCCTATTTTAACCTCCCAGACCACAGGCATACACATGGTAAACACAAACTCAGGCAGGCACACACAAACACACACATAGATAATTTAAAAATGAAACAAAGTATATGCATCTATGGGGGAACATTTCACATTCAAACCACAGTAGATGCCCCAAAGGCTTTGATAAAAACCGTATACAGCAAATTGCATTGACTCTCGCATGCCAGTGATAAACTTATCTAGCACATGCAGAACATAATGCATGAGAGAGACTTTTTAAGGAGACGTTGTATTTGTCTTATACATATTGCATTTTTCAATGGTTTGCCAAAAATTTGAGACCAATGCTATTAACTCCTTGCATTGTATCAGTGGTAAAATATTTATAATGATTACCAATCAAAACCTAATATTGTCCAATTAGAATTTAACTCACTGGAGATGGTCTCTTTGAGCTTGAATAAAAAGCTGGAGCAATTTCGAGGGTATTATAATTTCCTCTAAAATCATGTGTGTGTGTGTGTGTGTGTGTGTGTGTGTGTGTGTATGTGTGTGTGTGTGTGCATGTATGTGTGTGAGTGTGGTGTTTGTCCACATATGCACGGGTACTTGTGCTGTGAATGTACATGTGGAGGCCACAGGAAGATGTTGTGTGGACGTTCTGCTGCCTTAAATATTATTCTCTCAAGAAAAGGTCTTGCTGAACACAGAGCTAGGATAGAGGCTTAGTAAGGTCTAGCGATTCTTCTATGTCTTTCCTCACCCCCAACCCCCCAGTTCAGGTGTAACAGGTATGCATGCAGCCATCCTCAGCACTAAAAGGCTGTCATTGTGACCCCGTATTTCTAGGGGGGAAGTCTGAATATGAAATTGATTCAGTTGGGTGCTTATCTGTCTACCAAAATGACATCCCCCAGGGTAGCCAGCTAGCCAGAGTTCAAGTACAGACTTAATAGTTATAAAGCTACTTTACAATCCTGGACACAACGCCGTGTCTCTATTTTCTCTTCTATTTTCTCTTCTATAACACAGGGTTAGTGATTATGTCAGCTCCTTTTCTTATTGCTGTAACAAAATAACTACAAGAAAAACTCATAAGGAGGGAAGATCGTTTTGCTCATGGTTTCAGAGGATTCAGAATATCTTCACATGGTTCACATGCACTCGATAGACTCTAGTGCATGTGGCAGAGAATGGTTCTCCACTTCTTGGTTGATCAGGAAGCAAAGAGACTGTTCTAAGTTTCTTATCTGTTGCTGAGATTAATACATTGGCATAAAACAACATAGGGACGAAAGGATTTCTTCTTAATTTACAATTCCACCATTATTTTGGGAAAATCAAAGCAGAAACTCAAGCATGTAGTCATATCATACCCACATTAAAAAGCAAAAAGAAGTGAATTCATTCATGTTGCTTGCTTGCTTCATCTAGCTTTCCCCATCTCATATAGCTTAGGACTTGGCTAGGCAATGGTGCTGCCCACAGTGGGCTGGGTTTTCATACATGTATTCTCAATCAAGTCAGTCTCTTAAAAACATGCTCACAGGTCAGTTTAATCTAGATAGTTCTTCAATTGAGATATCCTTCCCACATCACTCTAAGCTGTGAGAATTTTACATTTAAAGTTAAATATAACAGAAGCCGAGTGCTGGCACACCACTGGTTTAATCTTTATTCCATCAGGATCCCTAGTCCATAGGATAGAATAGTACCATCCATGTTCAGGATGAATCTGTTTTTTTAGTTCATCTTTGGAAGTCATAAACACACCAATCTCCTAAGTTATTCTAAGTCCAGTCAAATTGACATTGAAGACCAACATCACAATATAAGTCCTCATATCACAGCCATTCTGAGGATTAGATGTTGGAGAGAATGTCTTTAGGAGATTGTCTTGATTGGGAAGACATGTATAAAGAAAGACCCAGTCCATTGTGGGCAGCACCATTCCCTAGGCAAGTCCTAATCTATATGAGATGGGGAAAGCTAGATGAAGCAAGCAGACAGCATGGATGAATTCATCTTTCTGCTTTTTTACTATGGATGCATTGTGATTTGTATCTTATAATCCTTATGTTCTTGAGGAAGAATGATAGGTGTCGTTCTTGATTGTGATGATTAATATTGGCAAGCTGACAGAATCTAGAATTACCCAGGAAGCAAATCTCTAGGTACGACTGAGAAGGCATTTCAGGATTAGATTGATTCCAGTGGAAAGAAATATTAGCTGAGGGTAATACCATTCCATGAGCCGTAGTCCTAGACTGAGTAAAAAAGGAGGAATTATCTGAATAATAAGATCTGATGTTATCTGCTTCCTGATGTAGTGTGGCCAGTTGCCTAAGCTACCAGTACACACATGTACACATTCTCTGCCGTGGGGGACTGAGCATTGTCAAACCATGAGCCACAGTAAATCTTTCCTTTCTTAGCTTCCTTTTGCCAGGTATTTTGTCACAATAATGAGACAAGTGGTTGATATACTCATGAACCCATTCTTTTTTTTTTTTTTTTTTTTTTTTGGTTTTTTTTGTTTGTTTGTTTTTTTCCAAGACAGGGTTTCTCTTTATAATCCTGGCTGTCCTGGAACTCACTCTGTAGACCAGGCTGGCCTCGAACCCAGAAATTCACCTGCTTCTGCCTCCCAAGTGCTGGGATTAAAGGCGTGTGCCACCTCGCCCCGCTCACGAACCCATTCTAATCAATGCATGTTTTCTAGGGCACAGTGTAAGGAGTGATCCACCGGTCTAGCCTAGAGAGAGTAAGGATTGCTTAGAGATGTCTGCCAGGGGTGTGGCAGTAGGGAGAAGTGACAAGTAAGAATGAAGGTCTGTTGGGAGCTGGGATTGTTCTTGGCTGAGTCCCTTCAGCATTTCCAACACTTGGCATGACACGTGACCCCTGTAAAAGCCATATCTCAATAACATTACCATGTTTGTTGTCCTACACTGCCCTAGACCTTTCTACCAGTCAACCAATGTATCTACTTTTTATTGCTTCAGCCAAGTTGGTGTGAATTTTAACTTGTGAAGAATAAAAAGTTCTTAGTGACCCAAATGGGAACTAAGTACACGTGTGTATTAGACTGGATTTGTATGAGATCACCTCTAGAGACATGTTCAGACGGAAGACAAGAAGTGTGTGTGTGTGTGTGTGTGTGTGTGTGTGTGTATGTGTGTGTGTGTACAATGTGGAGGTTAATGACAACAAGCATCTTCCTCAATTACTCTGTATTCTATTTGTTGATACAGGTTCTCTCATTGAACCCAGGGCTCACTAATTTGCTTAGCCTGGCTGACCAGCAAGCTTCAGGGATTCACCTGTTTCTGCCTCCCCTGCACTGGGGTTCTAAATGTGTGCTGCCGCATCTGGCACTTGCTGTGGTGCTGAGGATAAAACCGAGGTCCTGATGTTTCACATCACAAATGATTTGTCGACTGAGTCACCTCTCCGGTCTCAGTGATTGATTGATTGGTTGATTGATTGTGGGATTTAGTCAGAGGCTCTCTAACATTGTCAGAGCATGACAGCTGAATGCTTCTGACTCCACTCTTAGAAATCATCTCCCCACAAATCATTTCATTATGTCAATTACATTCCTGACTCAGAATTCCTCCTAGTGGATGGGGAGATGAGCAGGGTCATCCTGGTTCCATGCTGGCCGCAACATTTCATTGACATTTTCCTCATTAGGATCTGGCTAATGTCATTGCCTCGGCTTCAGGATAAGCCATCACTTCTTGTCTTCCGTCTGAACATGTCTCTAGAGGTGATTTCATACGAATCCAATCTAATTGACCGTGTCAACATTTTATTAATGGAATTCATCAAATCCTGGGAGGCCCTTTCTGGATTTTCACCCTCTGTGCACAAGTTGGGGGTCTCCTTTGATGGATTATGTAAATTATCCAGAATATCTGAGCCTCGCGTGAAGGTTAGAGATGAGCTCATTGTCACATGCCCCAGTTAGGGTCCTTGTGTGTGGGTATACGTGTTTGAGCATGTATATCTGCACATGTGTGTACAGCCCAAAGGATGACCTCAGTTGTTCCTAACGTTCCATTTAGATTTGTTTGTAAATTTTATTTTTATTTATGCGTGTATGTGGACTTGTCTGTGTGTATGTATACTAATATGTTTAAGTGTCCACCGGGGCCAGAAGAGGGGATCTGACGCCCCGGAAATAGAATTACGAGGAGTTGTGATACTTCAGCGAGGGTTCTGGGAACCAGACTCAGATCCTCTGGAGAAGCAGCAAGTGCTCTAAACCTCTGAGTCTCTCCTCAGCCCTCACCCTTGTTGAGTCCGGCCTAGAGCTCATCAAAGCTGCTAGAAAACCCCAGAGATGCACCGTCCCAGTCTTCCCTGTAGTGTGTACCACCAGCGTGTACTACCATAGCCAGCATTTTATGTGGGGGCTAGGGATTTGAACTCAGGTCCCCATGCTTGTGACGCAAGCCCCTCGCACACTGGAGTTACCTCCCCAGTCTTCATGCCTCCTGCCTTTCTCACACTTGGAATTCCTTCCTTCCCTGCTCCATTGGCATCTAAGGCTTCTGCAGAATGGTGTGATCTCCTGGAAATCGGTTGAAGGAATTTTTTTTTTTTTCAAGTCCTAAAACACCCCTAAGGTTCAATGTGTCTCTTATTCATCTCTGTAGCTCTTGGAGAGAGAAGACTATGGACCACTGGAGACCACATGGCTCGGAGCCAGAGTCCTAGTTGCAGCGAATGGTGATTTCCGGACCAGGTCTTTCTTTACTCCTTTTCCATGTGGATTTGTTGAGATTCCTAATCCTGTACACATGGGTGGACTGAGTCACTTCCCTGCAGCTTGACACTTAAAGAGAGCTGCCAGACTGACTGAGCAACTCTGCCCTCAGCCTCAGCTTTTAATTCCCCCCCATTATGCCTGGCTCAGCATGGCAAGAACACAGCTCATTGGCCTGGGGCCAGGAGGCCTGTCAGCAGGGAGACCAACTCTGGAATGTAATTAAACTACATGATGTCTTTTGTGTCTTTTATTTCCCCTGTGCCACCAGCAGATGGGGAAGGCTGACATTGTTTATGTCTGTCTGTCTGCCTGCCTGCCTGCCTGCCTGACTGTCTGTCTGTCTTTTCTCTGTCTCTCTGTCTCTGTCTCCGTTTTTCTCGGCAGGATGCTGCAAAAAAGAATTGAGGAAACGAGGAGTAGAAAGAACTTGAGAGCCGAGTACGGAGGATGAATGCGATCTGGATGCTCATCTACAGAATGTTTGGATCAAGAGTGTGTTGTAGGGGCAGGAGAGGTGGCTCAGGAGCTAAGAATAAGTTATTCTCTTTCAGGGGACTCAAGCTCAGCTCTCAGCTTTCACACTGGGCAGCTCACAACTGCTTGTAAATCCAGCTCCAGGGAATCTGATGCCCTCTTCTGGCCTCTGTGGTGGCGGCCTTCACTTATGTGTACTTCTCTCTCTCTCTCTCTCTCTCTCTCTCTCTCTCTCTCTCTCTCTCTCTCTCTCTCTCTGTGTGTGTGTGTGTGTCTGTCTCTCTGTCTCTCTCTCTTCTCTGTCTCTGTCTGTCTCTGTCTCTCTCTTTCTCTCTCACACACACACTTACACTAAAACTTATATCTAAAGAGAGAAAAAGAGTATATTGAAGGAGCCAGGGCCATGGTAAAGTGCTTGGTCCTTCAGCTCAAGGACTGGAGTTCAGATGTCTAGAAACATAAATGCTGGGTGGCCAGGTTGGCTGTGCTGTAACACTATTCTCAGAGAGATTCGAGCAAATGCCTACTTATCCCAGATACGGAACTGACAACCGACCAAAATAAGTATAAAGTACACCATCAAGTCTAACTTGGTGGTGCAATGAGGGTTCTTGTTGTTTGCTTGTTTTTAGTCTTTTTTTTTTTTTTTAACAGGAATATGGGTGACAGGTTACTTACAGACACAGAAATGACTCAAAGACAGCTGTACCAGTAAATACCACCTCAGCATGCATAAAAGCTAGAAACCTGGAGCACACTGCACAACCTTCAGGCAGTTCAACAGGTGGGACAGTGCCCTTTCATGATAACTCAGTTGGTCTAAGCCTCACCCAGGAGGCTAGGTTGGTCTCTGAGTCTTTCAGGTAACTCAACGTGATTGAGAATGACTCTCAGGAGTCCTTACTGCTTTTTACATGCTTGGGGAAGGAGGGACCTAGTATATCTGGTCAGTTTCAGGGGCTTCCTGATGCTTTTGAGTTGTTTACTTCCTGAGTTTAAGGAATTTCTCTGCAGGAGGGAAAGCCCCATCTCTCCTTCCTTTAATATCCACTATATTAGTGAGCTTCCCTCTAAGACAGAAGGTTCGAATCCCAGAGGAAACTGATACACCTCAGGGGGTCCACCTGGAGGGTCAGCATTAGAAGGTAGACACAAGGAATCCCTAGAGCAAGCTGATTAATGAGACTAGCCATATCAGTGAGCTTCGGGTTTGACTGAGAGACCCTGCCTCAGTGAACAAGATGGAAGAGCCATGAAGAATGATGCCTGACATCAACCTTGTGCGTCTGCACAAACACACACACACACACACACACACACACACACACACACTCACCCCAGAATCTATTGCATCATAGAATCTGTTGAATTAATTAATTAGTTAATTAATTTAGTGTAGTGTATGCTTGAGTGTATGCTGATATATTCATGTTGGGTGCATTTGGAGTCCAGAGGTTAATATTGATTGGGATATAGTTCTCATTCACATTTCCATCGTACTTAGAAATTTATTCTTATTCCATTTATTTCTGGGGGTTGTATATGCCATAGCATGTGTCTAGAACTCAAGAGGATAGTTTGTAGGAGTGGTACCATCCTTCCACTGTATGAGACTTGGAGATTGAACTCAGGTCTTGGGAGTTGCCAGCAACTGCTTTTATCAACTGAGGCATCTCCTGAGCCTTCCACCTTATATTTTAAGATAGGATTTCTCACTGAACCTGAAGCTTGCTGATTTGGCTAGATTGATTGGCAGGAGAGCTTCAGAACACATTTATCTCTGTCTCTCAGTGCTATGTTTATGGGCACGAGCTACCATGCTTTGCTTTTATGTGGGGCCTGGGGAGCCAAACTTAGGCCCCATGCTTATACAACAAGCGCTTTGCCTCTGAACCATTTCCACAGTCCTGTGTCCACGGACTTGAGAGAAGCATCCTATATTATCCTATTCTGTTATGCGAGGAACAGGACCCACAGGGAAGCAATGAACCCCAGCTTCCCTTTTTTGGTCCATTGAAATCTGTTTTCCATGTTCAGACTCCTATAACACAATGTCACTTACTTCTGTTCCAACAGGAAAGCAAATATTTGTGCAGTGCCAATGGCATTCTTGTAATTAGGAGGTAATATTGAACAGTAGCCACATCTGAATTGAGACACCCAGACAGGAGAGTTAAGTCAATTTGTTCTGGGATCAATAGCTGTGGTCTTAGTTGACAGAGAACCTGAGGTTTCTTTTTTTGGTTTAATTTGGGGGATATGTGTGTTTATTGGTGCATACATGTGTGTGTGTGTGTGTGTGTGTGTGTGTGTGTGTGTGTGTGTATTTTTTATGTGGCTCTTTTCCTGAAGAAGCAAGGAACTGGTGACAAACCAAAGTATGTATACCTTCTGTATTAGTCAGGGTTTCCATTGCTGTGAACAGATACCATGACCAAGGTAATGCTTATACGGACAGCATTTAATTGGGGCTGGCTTACAGGTTCAGTGGTTCAGTCCATTATCAAGGCAGTAACATTATAGAATTCAGGCAGGCATGGTGGAGGAGGAGCTGGGAGTTCTACATCTTCATCTGAAAGCAACTAGGAAAAGATTGGGTTCCAGGTGGCTAGGACGAGGGTCTTGAAGCCCAGGCCTACAGTGGTGTACTTCCTCCAACAAGGCCACACCTCAAAATAGTGCCATTCTCTGGGCCAAGCATATCCAAAACACTGCACCATCAAAGTCCAACTTGATGAGCCAGTAAGTTATTGAGATTACTTAAGGGAATATGGGTGAGTGGTTACTTTGGAGCAGAGATGGTTCAAAGACAGCTGCATGAGTAAAGCCCACCACAGCATGGGTGACACAACAGTTGGCAACCTGGTACACACTAAATAGCCTCCAGGCAGCTCAGCAGATAGGACAGTATCCTTTTGTACTGGATAGCTTTGTGTCAACTTGACACAGCTGGAGTTATCACAGAGAAAGGAGCTTCAGTTGGGGAAGTGCCTCCATGAGATCCGGCTGTAAGGTATTTTCTCAATTAGTGATCAAGCGGGGAGAGGCCCCTTGTGGGTGGTGCCATCTCTGGGCTGGTAGTCTTGGTTCTATAAGAGAGCAGGCTGAGCAAGCCAGGGGAAGCAAGCCAGTA
>NC_034612.1:20867858-20880009 GCF_900095145.1 Mus pahari
CAGGGTTTCTCTGTGTAGCCCTGGCTGTCCTGGAACTCACTCTGTAGACCAGGCTGGCCTTGAACTCAGAAATCTGCCTGCCTCTGCCTCCCAAGTTGCTGACTATGTCAGTCCTTTATCCAGCTATCCCCAAGGCTCTTCCTGTCTCCACTTCCTCAGAGCTGGCATTACAAATGCCACCATCCCTGGCCTTTCCATGTGCTCCCAAGATCAAACTCAAGAACACAACAGACCTTTGACTGAGCTCTCTCTTCGGCATTCCCTCCTCCCCCATTTTAGCACAATTGTTTATCTCTCTGTATGTGGGTTTGTGGACAGGAATTTAGGTGCCTGGGGAGGTCAGAAAAAGCTGTTGGATCCCCTGGAACTAGAAGTTCATGTGGTTGTTAGTGGCCTAATACATAAGATGGGAATGAAACCCAGGCCTTTTCTGAAAGCAATGTGTTCTTAACTTCTAAGACATATTTCCTGTCACCTCCCCCCTCAGCATTCGAGAATGGCTATGAAGGCTAAGCTGGCCTTGAACTCGTGTTAACTACTGCCTCCGCCTTGGACGTATCTGACTCATCTGGGAGTAACCTTGCTTTTGGGTGACGTTTACTATGCATGGGAAGTATTTTAATGTTACTTGAGTTTTCAGGGCAGCCCCTCAAAACTAGGCAGATATTATGTACATCTCCAGAAAGAGAGTTTAATTAGTCTTGGTAGAAGGTCTGTGCAGAGGAGCCGTCTCAGGGTGCAGTCATCTTGGAGAAGGAAGTTGCAGTTGTTCTTTTTTCCCACATACTGGTCAACCCTTTCTAAACTCTCTCCTGCTTGGGCCAGAGGAAGGCTTTGGTATGCATCTGAGCCTGAGGGAGAGGAAGGCTTTGCCAATTATCATTAACCCTTGTTAAGTCCAATACATGGACTTCATCCATCTCTTCCATTCACCCAGGGCTTCCATGGCTCCCACCCCATCATCGTCTGTAGTGTATGCAAGATGACACGGAAGAACTCATCACTATCAATGACGGAAGGTTTTCAGGATAGGACCACTTCTGCGCCAGAGAGTAGTTGGGGCAACATGGACAACTGTACCCATTGGGGTGTAGTGGGTTCTTCAGGCTTGCTGTTGTTTGAGATAGTTTGAGTTTCATGGCGCAGGTTTATCTAGGACCAGGAGATAGCTTAGTCCTACCATTGCTCAACCTGTGGGTCACAGCATTAGGAAGGTTGAGAACCACTGACTGGCTTAGTCCGTAGTGTACTCAGTCAGTGTAAGCGTGTGGACCTTAATTTGATTCCCCAGAATCAACATAAATATAATCTGTTCCCTCTCCCACACCTTCTCTCCTACACCTGATTCCCATCCTTGTTCCCTTCTCAGCCCCTTTCCCACCCAGTTCTCTTCCTCTCTCCCACCCTCCACCTCCGATCGCTATTTTGTTTCCCCTTCTGAGATTTGTCCATCCTTCCTGGGGCCCTCCTTATTACTTAGTTTCTTTGGGTCTGTGAATTGTATGTATGTACAAGATAAAACATACATACAATTAAGTTGGAGAGGGATAAGATGGGCTTAGGCCAGCGACTGTTGCTCTACTTTAGTAGGTTCCATACACTGTGCTTGACCCAGAATCAGCACTTGAATATCAGCAGACATTCTTGCCACTATAATAAAGAACGGATTCTCCCTCCAGGTGGAGACATACTATAGTTTTCTCCTTCAAGAGTTCATCTACTTGGACAGGTCAATGGTGATCCTGGATCACCACTAAAAAGTCAGGTTCACCATTAGATAATGTACTTTTCCTTCCCAGACTTCCTGCCCCCCAGTGCAGCCCCTTTCTTAGTCCTAACTCAAAAGGGCATTACTTTTTTCTTTTGTCTTTTTTCACTCTTTTTTCTTTCAGATGCTAGCCAGAACCTAAGTATGCTTTAAAATTCCCCATCTCTCTGTGTCCTTATTCTTTTTTAAAGAGCTCCCTTACCCGCTGTGTGACTGCCAGTTGCTCTGTGGCTGAACTCTGTCCCATCTCAGGGCACAGCCTTTCCCTTCTCCTTCTCTACTCCCCTCCTCTGGGCAGCTCTGAGGTTTGCGGCTTGCTTGCCCTGATGGTTTCCTTTAGGCTCTAATAAACCACCCTCAAGCTTCTGTTTGTATCTATTCTTAAATTCTTTAATTAATAAGACTAAGAACCCGAAGGGGAGGGGTCCTCAATTTCCCAAGTAGCATAGTTGGCTCTGCCAGGGCTCTCTCAGATACTCAAGGACACTTGCTCCTATTTACTTATTTAATCAGTGGAGAAAATGAACTTTCTCCTACATCCCTAGATGGCATCACGGCCACATTCTTGATGAGGCGATGAAAGGAGTTATCTGACAGATACAGGGAGACCTGTTATGAGTGCCACACCAGACAGATCAAATGTATCTGGGGTAATGGGGCAGCAGCCCTTGCTATATGCTTCATTCGTTGCATCTTAATAGCATCTCCCAGGGATTGGGGGGGTTGCCTTAGCTCCAGAGGCAGTGTGAAATTCTTAGAACCGCAACGTTGCAGGAAGTGGCACACTTGACACAGTAATAGCTTTTTATCTTGGAGTATCTCAAGAGTGTGGGGGTAATCTCGAAGAAGACCTGCAAGATGTATCACGCATAGGAAATCTTCATAAAGCCCTAGTGGATCTTCAGGGCTTTCAATGGGATTTAAGTGGCTGAGGGATGAAACGAGAGAGAGAGAGAGAGAGAGAGAGAGAGGAGAGAGAGAGAGAGACTAAATAGGTTGCTTGTGACTCAAGTCATATGATTAGCAGGAGCAAATTAAATGAGGAGAAACTGAGTTGTGTTTGCAGAATCCACTTTTAAAAGCCAGCGATGAGGCTTGAGCTTGTAATATCAATGCTGGGGATGGGGGCGGACAAGAAACTCTTTGTGACTCTTTGGCCAGCTAGACTATTGGAATCAGGAAGCCCCAAAAGGCAGGTCCAGCGACAGACATGTTCTTATTGATAAAAAGCACCTCTTGAGGAATGGCATCTGAGTTTGATTTCTGGCCTTTGCATGCACACTTACGTGTATGAACATACACCTGCACACACATGAACATGAACCTATGCATATAGAGTGTACACAGGAGTCTCATTCTCAATGACCCTGAATTGATTTGTGCAATGGGAATTTCAAAACTCCCCAAAGCTACTGAGCTGAGGGAACTACCCAGACCTATTGCCTGGGCAAAGGTTTTGATGATGGAGTCTGGACTATCCACAGGTATACAGACATGCAGAGTGCTGCCACTTGTTGGCTTTGGGCCTTAGTTCTAGCCCATTTTTAAGCTCTTGAATTCCATGTTGAAAACCTAGCCAATTCAGCACAAAACATAAATCAAAACCTGATCTTCCCTGTGCTCAACTTTCATTATATTTTTTATATCCTTAGCTCAAAAGAAATCGGTTCTACATCACTTTTAAAAATATACCGACTCAGTTAAATGTAATTTTCTCTAAAGCCAATTGCTTAATTAGACAATAATATCAGAGAAATTGACCATTATATCTGGTTACCGACTTTTCAGATGGCCTGTTACCATTTATATTCTTTGCAGTTGGTTTTTTTTTTTAAAGCATGAAAATAATTTATTGAAATTGTTCTTTGAAGCTATTTTAATAGCCTAATAGCTTTTTAATTTTCAAATCATTTATACTCATCAGTTGGGGCCAGGGAGGACTCAGACAGACTCTTGCCAAGCAGCTATTATTTTGTCTTCAGTTATTAACTGGCTATGCTTGGAAGGAAAGCCGAGGAAAACGCAGGCTTTCCCCACTACTGATGATGTCAGAGGGGGCTCAGTGTCCACAAAGAACCTTGGGCTGGAAGCCATAACAAGAAAAGTGGTGTTTATTAAAGGACTTATCTGTGCTGGGTAGTTTATGTAGATTGTGATTTTTTATTTTAAATGGAGAGTCAGGTAGCCATACTGGCTGCACATTCACCACATAGCTGAGGATGGTGTTGATCTCATAGACACAGTTCTGGGTATTCCAGAATTCACTATCACATTTATTCTCAGGAAAGAGGGCGGGAACATCCTGGTCACTGGTAACAGCATTCATACCCGGATAGAGCCCAACTGATCTACATTCCTAACGTGCATTGGTAATTCCCTTTGGCCTTTCTTCATAGACAAGAAAGAATTAAAGTCTAGGTCAAGTGACTCGCAGAAATCACAAGAGTTGTTGATGGGACCAGGTTCTGAGCCCAGTCAGACTCATCTACTTTTTCTCTTTTTCTGTCTCATAAAACTGAATCTCAGTTAATACCACAAATCAATATAGAACAATCTGCACCAACAAGCGAGACCCATGAGACTAGTTTCTTGGGCGAAAACAGAAAAAAAGCATGGGAACACTGAATTGTGTTTTGTCATGGCAGAACACAGAGTCAACGAGCTGAAGGAAATGACATTGTTTTCTGATATTAGGAGGAAGTAGAGACTTTATGTTGAATTAGCAGGAAGAACATGTGTTGTAAAAGCTGATGGTGGGGTGGGATGTGCATAACCCTCCCAGTTTGAAAAAGCTCAATTGCACAAAATAAGTGATTGTCAATATCTATGATTGTTTCTGAGATCTCAGACTTACTTATTATAAACATAGCATCAGGGCTAAGTCGGGTGGAGGACTGAAACTCTAAAGGTCCTGCCTTCCCATCAATATATGTTGCATTCCATTTAGAATACCTGCAATAAGCTGGTATCTAGTTCTTTGCTGAATGGACTTTGTCTGTTGATCAAGGAAGGGCCAAGTATGGTTTACTGGATTTCAGAAATCTCTCTTGTTTTATCAATGAGCCCTAAGTATTTTCATGTCTCCATGTCTCCAGTGCTTGGGCTATAAGTGCATGTCCAGGTTTTTATATGGATTTTGGGGAATCAAACTCAAGTCTTTATGTTGCCTGAGCTATCTCCCAGGCCTTTTAGTATTTTTAGGAAAAATTTATTTTATTTTGAATTATGAGCATGTATGTATATTGAGTGTAAGTATGCTCAGAGGGCGGAAGAGGGCGTTAGATCCCTGAGCTGGAGTCAGCGATGGTTGTGAGTTTCCTGGTGTGAGTGCTGGGAACTGAATCTAGTCCCCTGTAAGAACAGTGCAGACACTTAATCCCTGAGTCATCTGTCCAGTCTTGAAGAAAGTTTCTTATATGAGCCACTCTGGTAAGCTCTCTCATTGCTTTAGTCCACCCTGGTCTTCAGAGTTCCAGAAAAATGGCCTTTGAATGTTTTGGCAATGATGCGTGGTTAGAAGAAACACATGGAATGACATGGGCGGGCGGATGTGGAAGGACTGTCACACGCTTTCCACACGGCCCCAGCCATGGGTGGGTGTCTGGCTGTGTAAAGCCACTGGCCCCAGCTCAGCAGGTGGTGGACAAGGGGCAGTCAGTCCTAGGTACCAGGTTCTCAGCCTTGGGCATCCTAGATACTACTGGACACCCCAAAAGTGCTGAGAACAGAATGGGGGTCCCTGGGAGCTGCTCAGTCAGCCCCGGGGCCAAAGGGAGGAGAGGGCAGGGAGAGAGGGAGGTGCTGTGTGGTTCCCACACAGGTGAGACTCCTTGGTCTGGTCCCTGGCTGAAGTGCAGGAAGGACTTCTTTTTTTTTTTTTTTCCTGGAGGGAGGTTAGACGCAGCTCGTTAGGAGAAAGCCTATGCGATCATTCAAGCATGGTGAGCCTTGATGAATGGAGAGACAGTCTATGGTTTTAGACCTTTATTGTAGAAAGGCAGGGGGAAACAGAGAAAGTAGAAAGAGGGAAAGTGGCCGGCCATGGCCACGTGGAGAGAGGAGGAAGGGAGAGAGAGAAGGAGGGCTAGAGATGAGAGTAAGAAAGGTGAAAGCTTAAAGAGCGATTGAGGAGGGGCCAAGCAGCTCCTTTTATAGTGGGCTGGACTATCAGGTAACTGTGGGGAGGAGCACACCTGGCTATAGTCAGGTAACTGTGGGGGTGGAGTCTAGCCAGAATGCCAGAAGCCTGGGACATTGTCTGCGTGACTTATAGTCACAGAATCATGGAGTTGGGGGCTCTGTGGTGTCAGGCACCTGACTCTGGGAACGTGGCTCGCTTTCCCGTCCCTTGTAGAGTTTGCTACTGGGTTGCCGGAGCAAGGTTCCTTCAACCAAAATAGGCTGCCTATCACAGCCCCACATATGCCTTTCCACTCATTTCAAAATGTACTCAATTCCCCCCACTGATGGCAACCAAGTAAAATCAGACCTTGGAAACTTCAAGGCACTGATCCTACTTTTCCTTCTCTCTTCTCCCTCTCCCTTTTTCTCCTCCTCCCTATCTCTCCTCCCTCCTTTTCTCCTTTCTCTTTCTTATTCCCCACCATCTTATTCTTTTTTCCCTATTTTTCTTTGACAAAGTCTTAATGGGCACAAACTGGAATTAAACTCACAATCCTACTGCCTCAGCCTAATGTAATCTCCGTGCTGGGATTACAGGTGTGGTTATGTGACACTATTCCTGGACACACATGAACTAATGTCTACTCACACCAGTTAAGGAATCAACCACAGATACAAATAAAGGTCACACCCAGCTAATAGTGAACTGATGGGTTTATTAGGGTTACTTACAGGAATATGGGTGAGGAGTTAGAGAATCAAGTAGATGTTGCATAGACAACTGCATCACAAAAAGCCCACTCCAGCTTGGATGGTAGCTCATAAAACCTAAAAACCTGGAGCACAATGTACCACTTCTAGGCAGCTGGACAGGATCACTGGTCTCTATTTCCTTATTTAGTTTTTACTGCTTTTCTAAGCATGGGGTGGGGGTGGGGCTTATTCATCTGATCAGTTTCAGGGACTTCCTGCAAACATTGAATTGTCTACTTCCTGAGATTTAATCCTCCCCTCAGAACACCCTGTTTCTTTAGAATGTACTAATTCTTAGTGAGTGCTGAAAGAAGTTACTTCACAAGTGTGCATTACCATGGCCAGCTGCTCAATCTTTAAATTTAACTACTAAGTACCAACCTCTCTTCCCTTCTTCCATTCTTTCCCCCCTTCCATTTATTGTTTAACAATTTCATCCATCCTACAGGGAGGCTTATTAAAACTCAGGGAGAAAACAACAACAACAACAACAACAACAACAACAGCTCAATATCAGGAAATTCCTGAAACTGAACAGCTTCACTAGGTCCACCTATATAAGGTTACCTACATAGTAAGGACTGCTGACAGATACTCCTAGTTGCCTAGAAAGAGTTCAGACCATTTGAACTTCCTGGAAAAGACACCCCTGTTCCCGACCTGATAAGCTGCCCACAAGTGCTGCTCTGTGCTCCAGATTCCCATGTTTCATGAGGTATCATCCATGGGGTGGGATTTTTGGTGTGTGGCTGTCTCTGAGCCATCTATGCTTCTCTAAATCACCTCTCACCCCCGATCCCTACTCCTGTAGGTAACTCTGATAAGCACGTTGGTTCATCAAGTTGGACTTGGATGCTAGCCTCCTCACTTTGGTTTGTTGTTCATTCCTTATGCAGAGTGAACAGAAGTATGTTCACATCCACAGGGAATAGTGTTAGGCGGCACCTTCTGTTGTCAGATATGAAACCCAAGCACTCTACCACTGAACTACACTTCCAGCCCAAGTACGTATCACTTTTCACTCACCCCCTTTGCTTATGTTACTTCTAGAATTCACCCTTTCAGTTGTGTTAGAAATCTCTGGTGCTTAAGTACATGGAAGGGTCAAATAGGATCATGCCTGTATCAAAACAAAGAATGGTGGTATGTGTGTTATTTGCAGACACAAAGGTTCCCAGGGAAACCCTTTGTGACTGAGAACATATTCCTTCCTTCCCGGGCAGTTCATGTCAAGGTGCTTGCTGGCTGGTTTTGTGCTGAACTTTATTTCCATAAGCTTTCCTAAGGGCATTAGAAACACAGAAAGTACTCTTGTCCTCAAGCAGTTTAGGAATCCATGAAAAATGAGTTTGCAATAGAGGAGAATGAGTCTGTAGGGCAGCCATTAGTGCTGGGTTAGAGCATAAGTCTTGGAAAACTGGAACCCAGAGAGTGAGCCAGCCTGGAGGCACAGGGGACGTTCTATTTGGACTGAGACTTTTATTTTAAATACAGGGTCTCGTGTAGTCCTGGCTGGCCTTTCTGTGCATGTGTGGATGAGTTGAATTTTTGATATTCCTACCTCCATTTCCAGAGTCCTGAGACACAGTTCTTGGTTTAAGTAGATTTTCGGATCAAACACAGGGCTTCATACATGCTAGGTAAATAGTCTGTCTATTGAGATACATCTACAGCCCTGGATTGAATCTTATGGGTTGAAACAGTGGTTGTTCGAGGGGAAGAGCAGAAAGAATGGCCCAGGGCAAAGACTATGAGACCTGTGAATATTGTGCTAATGGGAAGGGGATTCGTTTTACAGAGTTGGGGAACTGTGTTGGCTGAGTGGAAGAGAAGGGAGAATAGCACAGCAGCAAATACCACACAACCTGTAAATGTAGGGGGAAGGAGGTCGGTTTTACATAGCTGGGGGACAGGGCGTGGGGAGAGATGAGAAACTGTGCTCAGATTGCAAAGGATTTTGAAATTTTGTAGTGCAGAAAGTACAGAGGATGAAGCTAAAGAGTTTTGAGGGAGAGTAGCTCCACAGAAGATATGACTCTCAACATCTGCCTTCACCTTCTGCATCAGTTGGGCAGTCACATCAGTGGACAAACTGCCTTAGTTGTAGAACTGTCAGAGTACTCCAGCATTGGCCCTCAGGAATGTACTTTCTAAACAGTGAATCTTCATGTTGGTAGTTTCTTCGTAGAATCTCAGCCAAGAGTACAGAAGTCCTTCATAACCCTTGTCAGTTCTTTTAGGAGAGAGGAGGGGCCATCTGCAGGGAGCCTTGGCTAAAAATGGGCAAACCCATCACACTCCTGCAACCTCATGTTGATTGGGGAGTTAATGAGCAATTTTGCAGTATTAGCTTTCTGATTAGTTAGCTGTTGTGTGACTTCCTTGGGGGAGATATGGACAAACATTTATTCTTTTCATACAGGGTACCTATTAGCAGACTGAGTGCATGCCCAGCTTAGTGAATCAGTAGGTTGACACACAGAGCATGGGTGAGGGGTTGCTTACAGGAACGTGGATGACTCAAAAGGAGCATCTTCACTGAATAGATGATTATAGCTTGGGATCTGACTCATGAAAGTTTCATTTCAGGGAAGAGGTCTATGAATAACATGCAAATAGTTGAGCTGGCCAGAGAGCCCCTCTCCCCAGAAACTGTTATATAGACTTGTGTAGGCTCCTTATGAGTCTGTAAGTTTCAGGAGCTTCCTGAGATTTGTGAGTTTTGTTTACTTCCTGAGCCTTGTATTTGTTGTTATTATTTATTTTTTCCTTACAATGTGTTAAGGAATCTCCTTGCCTTCCTGAAGGGGGTGTGTGTGCCACAATCCTGATGTAATATCTCTACAACAGCAGCAATGATAAATAGCTATATTAAACTTAACTACATTTAACCTTGATCCTGCCAAGTGAAAGCTTTGTAGGTTCAAAGATTTGACATTGGAAAAGAATCATTTATTCTGCTGTGCCCAAATGTCATTGCTAGAATATTTCTGTGTGTGCATATATATGCACATGCTCATATTTTTGTACATGTGGATGTATGTACACATGTGTTTGTGTGTGTGCATGTTTGCGCATGTGGAGGTCAGAAGTTAACTTTAGATCCCCTTCTCAGTCATTCTCTAACACATTATTTAAATTTCTCTGTCTCTCTCTGTCTCTCTGTCTCTCTCTCTGTCTGTCTGTCTCTCTCTCACACACACACAGAGTTGGGTTTCATTGATTCAGCAAGGGTGACTGTTCAGTGAGACCCCAGGAACCTGCTTGTCTCTGCATCCTCAGGGCTGGGATTAAAAAATGCCTGGCTTTTTTCACATAACTTCTGGGGATCTGTACTTAAGTCTTTGCGCCTATGTGATGTTCTAGTGTTATCTCTTGTTCTAATAAAACCCTCTGACAAAAACCAATGTGGAGATAAAAGTTTTATTTGATTGACACTTCTGGGTCAGAATCCATCACTAGGAACATCAGAGCAGGAACTCAAGGCAGGAAGAATAGAGGAAAGCTGTTTGAACTCATCCTCTTGGTCTCACTCACAGACTCATGGTTTCTTATGCAACCTTACACTGCCTGCCTAGGGATGGTGCTGCCCACAGTGAGCTTTGTCGTCTTATATTAAGTCGTCACCAAGACAAGCCCTTACAAACATGACCGTGAGCCAATCTGACCTCTGCAGTTTCTCATTTGAGCTTCTCCTTAGATGGCTGTAGGCTTTGTCAAGTTGATAAGTAAAGCTAACTCGGACATATGGCAAAGCACTTGGTACCAATGGTGCCGGCCCAAGCTCTCATTTCCAGGAAGTTTTTTTTTTTTTTTTTTTTTTAAAGAAACTAATTCATGGTAAAGTGAGAAATAGTAATTGAACACATGTTAGATATATCTATAGTGGCATCTCTCTCTCATGTTCATCTTGGTTGTTGTACTGGCTAGTTTTGTGTCAACTTGACACCAACTGGAGTTATCACAGAGAAAGGAGCTTCAGTTGAGGAAATGCCTCTATGAGATCCAGCTGTAAGACATTTTCTCAACTAGTGATCAAGCGGGGAGGGCCCCTTGTGGGTGGTGCCATCTCTGGGCTGGTAGTCTTGGGTTCTATAAGAAAGCAAGCTGAGAAAGCCAGGGGAAGCAAGCCAGTAAGTAACATCCCTCCATGGCCTCTGCATCAGCTTCTGCTTCCTGACCTGTTTGAGTTCCTGTCCTGATTTCCTTTGGTGATCAACAGCAGGATGGAAGTGTAAGCCGAATAAACCCTTTCCTCCCCACCTGCTTCTTGGACATGATGTTTGTGCAGGAATAGAAACCCTGACTAAGACAGTTGCTAATAGTGTTTCTTAGGCCATCCCCAGAATATGAAGCTCAGGTTACAGTCTTTAATTTCCATGGCAACTAGAGCAAGAGCAGCCATGGATGATGCACTCTGTAGCTGAGCCCCTGTCCCAGCATCCCACTGACTTTAAGAATGTGGTGCTGGCCTAGATCCCCTATTGCAACTTCTGCTATAAGTACCCATGGGGTATCTGAGTATCATGGTTCTGCCTTTCATGATCCATGTCAAGTCTGAAATGGCAAGACAAGGGCTATATGCCTTTCATAAGATACTTGATCACCTTTATAACCCAATGTCTATTTGGGACTTTGGAGCTACTTTAGACCCTTCCCACATGAGCCAATTGTATACCTCCTCCCAGCAAAGTGGAGATACTGCTTCCCTATAATCGACCTTCTTGGTCCAGAAAGTTCAGTTTTAGGGGATAGTACAAGAAAAGATAAAGATGAAGTAGGGATGGAGAAACTTAGCTGTCGAAGGGCACAGAAAACCTTTAAGTGTTCTCATAAAAGGCTCAAATGTTAAAGGTTTGATTGGGAGCATCTGGGATTTAGGGAAGCAATCCGATCCTGAATCCTGAGCTCTCTGATCGAATCAATAGATGGACTCAATATCATGGCATCATTGAGAGGTAGAGAATGGAAGGAGGTGGAGTTTAGTTGGAGGAAGTGGGTCCCTGGGGGGTCTGCCCTACCACATGGCACAGAGCATTATGGACTGAGAAGGTCGAATGTTGAGAAGCATAGACAGACAACATCTCCATTGTGCAGTGGGGGGGGGGGAGCATTGCAAGCGGACATGCGTTCAGGGACTAAAATTTGTCTAGAGGATACACCTTGTCCCCAATCCATCCTTCTGTCTGTCTTCTCGCTGTCATGGAGTGAGCAGCTTTGCTCCCTCCTGCCTTCTCCACCATGGTATTCTGCCTCCCACAAGCCTAAACTGATGGAACTAGCTGATCAGGGACCGAGACCTCTGAAATTGTGAGCCAAAATAAGTCCTTTCTCTTTTGATGTTGCCTCTCAGACATCTATTACAACGATAGTCTGACTAATCCTACATCCTTTGGGGCTTGTTTTACTTTCTGGGATGTGTGTATTCATATATATACACATGTGCAGGGGCACATATATGTAGAGGTGAAAGGTCAACCTCTAGTGTATGTTGACCAGTCATTGTTT
>NC_034612.1:20880968-20906496 GCF_900095145.1 Mus pahari
CTTCCTTCCTTCCTTCCTTCCTTCCTTCCTTCCTTCCTTCCTTCCTTCCTTTCTTCCTTCCTTCTTTCCTTCCCTCTCTCCCTCTCTCCTGTACCTCTCTGTCTGACTTTCTCTATCTATCTCTTTCTCTGTTCCTTCTTTGAGAAATGGTCTCACCATGTATCCCAGACATTCCTTTAACTCACCATCCACACCAGATTTAAACTGAGTGTATATCTTCCTGCATCTATCAACTCCAGGCATTCTTTCCCCAAGATGGCTGGCCCCATCTATGTACGTTCAGTTCAAATAGAAAGAATCATTCTGTGCTATTTGAAACCAATGACCTGGGCTTTCAGCCTTAGCTACCAGAATCCCGAAATCACTTCATCTGAGAATTCAGGAAGTTATTTCCCCATCTATGGTGAAATTATGACCGGAAGCAGAAGGATGAGGCTGAGATGCTAGATAACTGATGCTGTCAACCAGTCTATCAGACAAGACTGTCTCCTAAGCAGAGCCAATGCTTTCTTTCATAGAACTCCGCATGATATGAATCTTGATACTCTGAGGTCCCTCTGCTACAGTAGCGTACCACAACTCATACCACCACTGGCTCTGAGTCGTGGGCTTGAAAAAGTCTCAAACTCATCAACCTGTGCATCTTAAGAGCTGCAGAGATGCCTAGGTTTGCCTAGGGGGTCCTGTTAGCCCATTGTTCTGCTCTCTGTCCACAGATTGGGTGGGGAGCAGGAAGCCAGCCTTCACATGTCAACATAACCAACCAGATGAGGCACTTGGTCCCAGGCTTGGAATTATGGGTAGGAGATGAAACAGGCAAGGAAAAAAAAACAGGGGTGTCTTAGTCTTTCCTAGCTACAGTATCAACCGATTCAGAACCAGTGGCCACAACTGCAGGCATTAATCGTATCTCAGTTTCAAGATCTGGGAAGGATGATGACAGCAGGTCTGTGCTTTCTCACAAGTCTGTTGCATAGAAGCCTTCTTACTGTGGTTCGAATGTGACATGTCTCCCCAGTATATAATCATTGGTCTCCAGCGGACATTGCTGTTTGGGAAGGCCATAGAACCCTTAGGAAGCTGAGCCTCGCTAGAGGAAGTATGTCACAGGAGTTGGGTCTTGAGGTTTTAGAGACTGGCCCAACTCCTTGTTCTCGGCTTCCTGACTGTGGATGTGACATGACCAGATGCCTCTCTTCCCTGCTGCAATGCCCTACCCACTTGGATGAATCGTGTCCCCTTAAACTGTGAGCCAAAAACAAGCCCTTCCTTCCTGAGGTGGCTTTTTGTCAGGTATTTTGCTACAGAAACAACCCTAACTAAATAACCCTTGCTCTGGCTTCTGTTGGCTCCAGGTCTTCAGTGATGTGTGGCCCCCACCCTCTAATGTCTGCCTCGGTGGCCACACTGTTCTCTGTTCTATATCTATCCCCACATTCTTTTAACTTCTCTCCTCCATTTCTTTCTTCTCTCCTCTTTCCCTCTTTTGCCCCTTCTTTTCTGTTTCCCTTCTAAACCCCCTTCCTTTTCTACTTTTCTTTGTCTCCCTCTCTTTTCCCTCCATCCTCCCATCTCTCAGTCCTTTTTCCCTCCCTCCCTTTCTCCTTCTTTTAACACCTCTTTCCCTCCTTTCCTTCTCATCACTCTATTCTTTATCCTTCCATCTTCTCTCTCTTTCTTCCTTCTCTCCCTCCTTCCTTCCCTCCCTCCCACTCTCCCTCCCACCCTTCCTTCCTTCCTTCCTTCCTTCCTTCCTTCCTTCCTTCTTTTGTTCTGTGAGACAGCATCTCTCGGTGTTACTCTACACATTTCTTCTGCTTCAGTCTCCTAAGCGCTGGGATCACAGGCTTGAGCCATTAGACTTCAGTTCCTGAGGAAACACTGAATGTTAGCTTTTGCTTCAAACGTCCAGACTTTTAAAGCAGGAAGGGCATACATAATTCATAAATCCAATTTTAAAGTCCTCAATGTATTATGTTTATTTCATGTTTTTAAAAAGCACACGCTGGCTGGGGAGTTGGCTCTGTTGGTAAAGTGCTTGCCATGTGAACATGAGGATGTGAGCTTGATCCCTCAAAATCTATATTAAAACAAGCCAAGCATGTCAGCACGTGGCCGTAATTCCAGTTCTGGGGAGGTGAAGACAGAGGGATGCCTGAGACTCACCTGTCACCAGTCTAGCCAAATAGGCGAGAGACCTTGTCTTGAAAAATAAGGTGGACAGGGACTGGGGAAGACACTGATGTTGACGTCCTGTTGCCCTCAGGCACACATGCATCCACTGCCTCTGACTGAAACATCCCCTCCAGGAAGGATGGTGGAAGCTCATGGGATTCAGGTAAGAAACAAACAGCATACATCAGGGGAAGCCGAATCTTGCAAGAACCTTGAGGGCCCCAAGGTTACAGAAGCAGCCAACATCTGGCTGGGAAGGAGGCTTTGAGCAGTCCAGCTGCTGAGAGCTGATGATCCAACCAGTTCAGGCACCCACACGTCATGCAGAGAGCTCCAGGGTTGCAGTTTTCGTGAGCTGTCCCACTGGGCAGAAGAGGGGCTTTTGGTACTGCAGTTGTCCTTGAGCTGTCTCTGTTCCTGTAAGTAACTCCATGATCCAGTCAGTAACTTCAATAAACTCAGTAGCTTACCACCTTTGACTTTGGTGTAATTATTATTTTTGTCTATTGTGGGTTTGCTATTTGAGGTGTGTAGACATGAATGTGTCAAATACCTCTGGGAAAAGTCTCACACAGAATACATATCCACACATATAAATACATACATACATATATACATACATACCTACACACACACACACACACACACACACACACATTTCTATTTATTTCCAGCACTAATAGACTTTTCTTCCTGGATTCCTATTAATTAATGACATCTTTGAGCCTCTGTTAAGGAGGCTCCTCTTTTCAGGAGCCTGTTTCCACTTCCAGGCTCCACTGGGATGTATATGAGGAGAAGTTGGTCATTGCACTGAGTGTCTTGGGGTGGGGGCTGTCAGCAAGGAGGCCCTGCTTCCATAGAGCATGCTTCCCTCTTGCTCAGGTTGATCTGAGGTGAATTATGGCTCCTTGCTGACTTGTAAGTGGAAATCCCATATCCTGCTTGCTTGTGCCCTGCACAAGCTCTTGTCATCTTCCCTTGTGAATTTTGATTGCATTTAAACAGACTCTCTGCCCCAGGCCTGGCCAAGGCACCAATTACATGTCTGACTCTCTTTCTCACTGCGTACGCAGTCCTATATATGATTAGAAATACGGGCCTGATTGCAATATGAGCCTTTCATGGAGAGCAGAAATGCATCATCTGAATAATGTATTGGAGACTTCTTTCTGACAGAAAAACAAGAGCCCTGTGAACACACAAGGGCAGAGTAGCAATTCATCAGAGCATCTTTGCTTATTGTTCCCCTGGTCCCATTATGGCTCCTCTGACAGGCCCAGCTCTCCTTCCCTGGGTGATGGCAGAGGCTGGGGAGCTGTCCTCAGGCCATGTTCTGAATTCCCAATGTGGAAGTTTGAATTTCACTATTTAGTTGAATAAAAATAAATGGGTATGTCGAGAGTGGTATAGGCCTGTTAGTCCCACATTTGGAGGGCGGAGGCAGGAGGACTGTTGAGTTCACTGCCAGCCTGAGTTCAGTATAGGAACATACTGAAGGGGAGAAATAAATATATATTTATGCATTTGTCATACATGTTGTACATTTGTTATACATATACATACATACATACATACATACATATATACATACATACGTTATACATTTATTACCTTTGCTGTGCATATAATATAGTCAAGCTACTATTTGGCACTATGAGGCTTACATAGCAATTCCAGCTTCAGGGCTATAGGATTCTAAAGAAATAAATCGAGTTACATTTTTAACTTCCACATGGTTAAGAACATTGAAGTTTGTCTTTGTACTCCCACGTGCTTATCTTGAGAGGGTACAACTATTTTAAGAAACTGCCTATTTTTGTTGGTTTTAATGTCAATGTACTACAAATTAGATTCGCCTGCATAGGGAGTCTCACCCAGAGAACTGTTCTGATTGATGTGGGGAACCCCTCTCCAGTGGCAGGCAGCACCTTCGGGCAGCAGTCCAGAAGGGGAAGCGTATGTCCAAGGCAGATGATCTCCCCCTCTGCTGGCTTGGCCTCCCTTGTGCCTCCCTGTTGATTTCCCCATAGCTGTTGCTGCGGATGCCTACGCTGAGAGTAGAGCCAGCATTTCGAAGCTTTTGTTGTGGATTAGGGATCTGTGGCTGTCCAGGAACCTTCCAGACATCTGGTGGACTGAGTGATCTTAGGTCATAGCCCCCTGTTAAGAGATCTTTTCTGGGACTACTCTGACCTTAAGGACTGAGTAACAGGTTCTCAGTGTCTCCAGTATGATTAGGCTCACTTAATAAATCCATTTGTAATATCTATCTATCTATCTATCTATCTATCTATCTATCTATCTATCTATCTACTAATTTCTACCATATCTATCTCTCTATCTCTACAATATGTATTATCTCTCATCTCTATCCATCTACTTATCTGTCATCTATCTATTAATCATACCTATCAACTTATTTATATCAGATCTATATCTATCTATCTATAATATCTATCTATCTATCTATCTATCTATCTATCTATCTATCTATCTATCTATCTATCTATCTCTATGTCTTTATCTTTATCCTATCTATCTATCTATCTATCTATATCTATCTATCTATCATCTATCTATCTATCTATCTATCTATCTATCTATCTATCTATCTATCTATCTATCTATCTATCTCTACCATATCCATCCAACTCTCTCAGTGTTTCTTATCTTATTGCTGGTCAGTGTTTCTACAAACACTATCTCAAAACAAAACAAGAGTAAGACCCACATTTAAAAAAAAAAAAAGCAATGCTGGGACTGGGCATGGAGGCACACATTTAAGCTTAGCACTTGGGAGGCAGAGGTAGGAGGATCTCTGTGAGTTCGAGGCCAGCCTGGTCTACATAGTGAGTTCCAGGACAACCATGGATACATAGTGAGATGCTGTCTCAAAAAGACCAAAAACCAAAAGAAAAGAAAAGAAAAACAAATAAACAAACAATAAAACACCTAGCACTGGGGAGATGAAGCCAGGCAGATCCCTGGGGCTTCCTGGCCAGCCAGCCTAAGCTACTTTATGATTCCCAGACCATTGAGAAACACTGTTTTCTAACAGTCTGACAGCACAATATTCCCTTCTATTCCTTCCTGCTGTCTGAACCCTTACTTGTGGCTGGTATAGTTGCTGGCACAGTCTCTATTCAACACTCAATTGTTCAGATTGGCTTCTCTGGGATGTGCCGATAGGCCAGTGACAACCGGAGGACACTCACTGGGACTCTCACTCTTCCTCTTTCTTCATATCTTTTTTTCTTTTTCCATTTTTATGTATCAGTATGTACATCAGCATATTTGTGGGCACACAGGCATGTTGGTGTGCATACATGGATATGCATGTAGGTGGAAGCCAGGGGTTGATGCTGGGAATCATCATCAATCATTCTTACATATTATTTATTGAGGCAAGGTCTCTTGATCAAGCCCAGAGCTGTGGATAAGCTAGTTTCTCTAGCCAGCTTGCTCTGGGAATCCCTTATGTCTACCTTCTTAGGTTAGAATTACAGGCAAGTCTCCACACCCACCTAGCACTTACGTGGGTTCTGAGGATCCAAACTCTGGTCCTCATGCCTACATGGCAGGTACTTTAACCATAAAGCCATGTCCCCAGCCCTCTTGCTGTCTTGAATTGATTAACGTAAGGGATTTGACCCTGTCTACGTTCTCATTGCTCTGGGCAGTTCATTTATTTGCCAACAAATATTTATTAAGAACCTATGAAGTGCCAATCACCGGTGGCAGAAGTTTCAGTGGGGACTGGGACTTGGCTCAGTGTTTGAGAGTACTTGCTGCTCTTGCAGAGGACCAAAGATCGGTTCCCATATTCCAAGGGTTATTAGCATCGTAACTCCAGCTCCAGGTAATCTGACATCCTCTTCTGGACTCTTTGGGCCCCCCATGCGCATGCGTGCTTACTCACACACAGACACCCACACATACACATAATTAAAAGGGGCTGGTCAGCACTGGCTGTTCTTTCAGAAGCCCTGGATTCCATTCCTTGTGCATACGTGGCAGCTCACGAGCATCTGTGACTCCACTTCCAGAGGTCTGGTGCTTTCCTATGACATCTGCACACATGTTTGTTGTGTACAAACGCACTCAGAAATAAAACATTCGCATGCATAAATTTTTTAAATAAAAAAATAAAATAAAGCAGATTAAAAAGCAACTTCAGTGGACCTTGGTGTTCTGAGACACACATTTCCAGTTATAGAAGCATTTTTTCCATATCACCCAATAAACAAGATAATTGGTCAGCGTGTAAGTTTTTTATGCTTATCATAACAATATATGACAATCGGTACTGGAATAAGAGAAACTTAATAATTCTAGCATCTAGGAGTCTGAGCTTCAGTGGTTAGGGTTAGAACTCAGACCCAGGTACTTTTCAAGTTATGCAATCCACAACTCTCAATTTTTATTCTGATATTCTGATTCTGGTATTTCTGCTCCTGCATGGAGAGACAAAAACCACCATCCCCTCCCCCACGCGCGCGGCAAATGCCTTTCTATGAGTTCTTAAACAGACTCTCTGGACATCCAAAACAATCAACACTACTGGTAGCAACACCCCCATTTAGTGAGTACACTTTTATTAAATGTTCCCTTTTCCTCACTCCCCTAACATCCTCAAAACTCCTGGCATCCCTTCTCCACACTGTGCCCCGCCCTGTAGGCCTCAGCTGTCAACAGAGACTCTGCCATGTTGTCTGTCTACCTACGATGTTGAGGACTGGCCCCCTCCTCAGAGCCTCGACGATGCTCTTGTGTGTCTGTATGTCTGTGATGTTCACAACTCTTCTAATGAAAACCCTTACCCAGAAGGACTATCCATCTCAGGGTCTGCCTCGGTAAGAGAGAGATACAACCCTCTCTTGTCCTGTTGAGAGGACCGAGTTGAGAGCCAGACTGACTCCATGACAGACTGTACACTGGCAGTTTGGGAGACTAGGCCTAAGCTTCTGCTTCCCAGGAATCAGAACCCAGATCAAGAACCTCTGATCAGCTAACCACAGCCACAGGCAGCCTATCCAAGGACACCTTGTCGTCCTGCCTCAAGTAAGATCAGCTAGCTAGAACGAGTAAGCAACCCCCTGGGAAGTCTTCAGAGCCATAACCAGTTGTAGAATCAGTCAGACCCCCAGAGATAGAGTGAACCAATCAAGGTAAAAGGGCACAAACACCTCCCTTGAATTCCCCTAACTGACAATAAAAGCTGGGCCTGCAAGTCCATTAGGGGTCTTTATCCCCAAATGTGGAGACCCCCCGCATGCAGGAAATTCAGCTAACTAAACGTTCTTTGCCTTTGGATACTATTTGAGTCTGAAACATCATTCTTCACTGAACCATGGACCTTGACACTGTCACTCCAGATGAAAGCCAGCTAACTGTCAGACATGGTAAGAAAGACCCTCGGTGACAAGTGATATTCAGAGGTATGAATGCACACATGGGGACCTCAGCGGGAGAGTCTTTCTAGACTCTTCTCGAAACTTAACATGTGATAGGGAGGCTGGGCTGCATATTTGCCAAGCAACAGGTGGCACCCTCTAAGAGATGATAGAAACGGAAACTTGGGTCTCCGATGGCACCACAGAAGGGTCATACCATCTCTGGGAGGCCTCTCTCTGAATTTGTACAAGAAAAAGAAAATTCCATTCTGTTCAGTCACTGTGGCTTGGGGTTTACGATCAATCTGACATATTCCTAAGTGACAAACTGGTTAATTAAAATTACATTTTTTTTTTTCTGACGTGAGCTTACGTACCACCTCTCCTTCCTTCCCATGAATTCTGATCAAGAGCAGGAGACCGAGATCCCCACCCCAACCCTCCTAGGATTTACAAAAAAAAGACGGAGATGCTTTCCAGCTGGTCAGTAAAATCAAAGGGGCCCTTAGGTTGATCGAGAAGCCAATTATCGGAGAATAAGTTTACATTGATAAGCAAAGCAAAAGGAGACTAGGAGCTGTCACTGCAAGCCTGATGTGGGCCGGGAGTAGATCAGAAGGGAAAAAGAACTGTGATGTGAACAGGGCCACCCCGGGGAGCAGCTCTGACGAGTAGTTTTTTTGATAAAGGCCTTTGTCTGTTTTCTTCGGGTATCTATCTCAAAAACACCAAGACCATGACTTATAGAGAGTAGGAAGTTTATTGAGTTCAGAGTTCCAGAGCCTGAGAACTGGCATGCACTCTGATAAGGGTATCACGTGGTAGAGAGGATCACATCACATGCCAAGGCAGAGTGGTGTGGTGTGCTTGCTTGCATCTCTCACTAAGGCCCCATCACTATGTCATGATTTCATCTAGTTCTAATTACCTCCCAAAGGCCCCACCCTAAATATAGTTCATTAGCATGAATTTGGAGCTTAAGTTTTTCAACCCAGGAACAGTTACATTGTTTTTCATTGCTTTTCTTGCTGCTGTGACGAAATACCTGTTAGTAGCAACCTAATGGAGGATGGGGGTGGTTGTGGCTCACGGTCTGAGGGTGCACAGTCCATCATGATGGGGAAGGCATGGCAGCAGGAGCACGAGATGGCTGGGTTTTCAGCCAGGAAGCAGAGAAGGATGCTTACGTTCTCCTATTTGATTCAGTCTGGGATCTCAGTCTATTGGACATCACAGACTATATTTAGGGTAGGTCTCCCCGCCTCAGTTAAACCTTTCTTGAAACACCCTCATAGACACCCCAAGAGGTGATTCTATATCCCATCAGGTTGACAATTAAAATTAACCACTGCGGTAGTCAAACCAGATTCAGGACAGTCTTAGTTGTATGAGCAACCGTGTGGTAAGAGGAGGCTACCAGACTAAGGAGGGCAGGACTGGCTAGATTCTTCCGTTGAGTTCCTGACTCATTCAAGCCTTATGTGCTTGCCCTAGCATGGTTACTGTGAAAACTGGGATTTGTTCAACAGGCTAATAATTCCAGCCCTTGGAGGGACTGAGGGGAGATGATTGCAAGCTCAAAGCCATCTCCAACGACAGAGTGAGACCAAAGCTAGCCTGACAGAATTAGTAAAACCTCTTATGAAAGTAACTAGAAAGAGATGTTGGGATATAGTGTAGTGGTAAAAGTACTTATTTAGAATCCACCAGTGAGGGGCTAGGATGTACGTCTCAGCAGTAGAGCACCTGCTTAGAACCCCCCCCCCCCAGTATGGAGCTGGGGTGTGTGGCTTAATGGTAGAGCCTCTGACTAGAAGCTCCTGGAGACAGTGAGGGGCTGGGGGTGTGGCTCAGTGGTAAAGCACCCGCCCAGAATCCCACAAGGAGGGCCTGGAGATATGACTCAGAGGTAGGGTGCCTGCATAGAATTCCTTAATGAGGGGCTAGAGGTGATGCTGTGTACTAAAACACCTATCTATCCAGTACCATAAACAAACTAATAACAACAGCAACTAAAATCAGGGGGAGAAGAAGCATCCCCACTTCACTCTCACCGTACACATATTTCAAACACCAGAGTTTTATAGGTGATGTCCCTGCTCCTGCCTTCACACTGGCAGGTCCTTCCTTTCATAGTTTGTCATCTGAGATCTCATTTCATTGTTAAACTTCCGTGATTTACTGCGCATGCACATTTCGGTGGGATGAGTGAGACATTTTTCACTTCCATACCTGATGTAGGAAGGAGTCATAAAATATGTCTCTGAAGTCACATCTGAGGGCCTCTTGATTAGGAGTTAAACTGCATGTGTGATTTATTCAATTTGGGCTTAAGGGAACAAGAGATGGCAAGTAAACATGATTGGCAGAAAACTCTCACACTTCTGTTGAGTGCACAGACTCCAGTGGAGGTCACACGATGTGATAGAATGGGGGTGTGGCCTTGGAAAAAAAGCAGAGGATGGCACTGACTGCCTCACTCCGGGTCAGCTTTTGGGAGATGGGAATCGGGCAGCTCTTCTAATGTCACTTTTGAAGTTCAGTTTTGCTTCTTGTTGTGACACATCTGACAAAAGCAGCTCGAAATTCACAGTCCATCATTGCAGGAAACTTGGAACAGATTATCACATCATATCACATCCACAGTTAAGAGCCGAATGAAATTAGTTAACGCACGCACAGTTTGCTTAGCTTGCCTCCTCCACGTTTGTGCAGTTCAAGATCCCTTGCCTAGGGAATGGTGCTGCCCACAGTGGTTGAGTATTTCAAATAATCAAGAGAGCCCCCATAGAAATACCCATAGGCCAACCTAACCTAGATGCATGCACATACATGTGCCTATTGTCTACACACTCATGTGAACATGGGCACACCTACATCACACTCAAAACAAAATAATGCGGTTGGTAGAAGTCATAACAGTTTAATTCTGTACTATTGAGCATCCTAAGTAAGTTATGAAGTTAATGAAGGTTTATATTTCTAACAATGAGACAGTTGTGTTTCTAACAGGTTGTCTGAGTCCTGAACTTGCCTTGGTTTCGTATTCGGGCTATAATCCAGGTGGCCTTCTCTAAAACTTACCTTCCTAGTCAACTGTCCATGTGATTTGTTAAACCACATTTTTATGCTCCTCTGCCATTAAAACATCCAAAATTAATAGTGAAAAAAACAGGAAAAGGAGTTTGATTCAAGGTGGGTGTACTGAGATGAGGGATAAAGAAATCCAGCAGATGTGTCCTGCCTAAATCCACCTTGGGGGTCCTGAACTGAGGGCTAGAGATATGCATACCTAATCAGGTCTGGCCAAGGTGTGGCCCTGCCCATTGCAGGCCCCGCCCACCACTGGCTCCAAAGGTCTCTTCAGTAAGATGTCTGACAAGTGGTAAAGCTCTTCCAAGGAAAAAGCTTTCCTTCCTGCCTGGGCTAGGCTTGATTCTTCTTCGTCAGTAAGCATGGCATTCTGGAAATTTCCAGCTTCTTGAGATTCTTTCCTATAGTCCGAGAGCCGATAGAGAGACAAAGGAGTCTCTTTCGTCTTTCTTATCTCCTTCCTTCCCTTCTTTCTTTTATCTCCGGTCTCCTCTCTCCCTCTGGATGTCTGCAGGAGCCACTCACTCAGTCACACCCAAGATGAATCTGGAAGGGTGAGAGAAACAGTAGCCACAACAGTCAGGGAACACTCTTCACCAATGGAGATGGGGAGATGGCTCGGTCTGTAAAATGCTTTCCTTGCAAGAATGAGGACCTGAATTCAGTCTCTAGAAAGCATATTAATAAACAAGCAGAGACAAACAAAACAAACAGTCCGACAGTGGCTTGCCTAAGTTTTCCTAGTCCAGTGATTCTCAGCTTGTAGGTCACACCCTCTTTGGGGGTCGCATATCAGATATCACTCATATCAGACATTTACGTTATAATTCATGACAGCAGCAAAATTACAGTTATGAGATAGCAACAAAAATAATGTTATGGTTGGGGGTCACCACAACGTGAGGAAATGAGTTAAAAGGGTTGCAGCATTAGGAAGGTGGTGAGCCACTGAGATAGATCCGATTTGCTCACTGAACAGCAAGCCTCGCCTAATAGATGAGCTCTAGGGCAGTGAGAGACTATCTAAAAAACAAAAACAAAAACAAAAACAAAAACAAAAACAAAAACAAGGTGGACAGCACTGGAGGAAGAACATCCAAGCTTGCTCTCTGATGCTCATGTTCCCATGAGCACATGTGTATGTGCACCTGCATATACACATGCAACCTCCCATATGAACATGTATGCACAAGTATACATGCATACGGAAAAAAGAAAGGCTGTAAAGGGGACAGCTGGGAAATTCCCACTAGTGATATTAATTAGATGCGTATTTTCTTAAAAATATATTTGTGTGTGTGTATGTGTGTGTACATTTGTGTGTATATGTTTGTGTGTGTGTGAAGGTGTGTGTATGTTTGTGTGTATATGTGTTTGGAGGTCAGAGAATAGCATCTTCCTCTACTGTTTTCATTTTATTTTTTTAGACAGAGTCTGTCCCTGAACCTGGAGCTCACTGGTTGGCTGTACTGGCTGGTCAGTGAGCTTTGGGGATCCACTGTCTCTTCCACAGCACTGGGATTACAGATGTGCTCCATTGCACCTGGCTATCATGTGGGTGCTGGGGAGCCAGAGTCAGGTCATTGTGCCTCCATGGTGCTCTGGCTCCTTTTATGTCCACCTGACACAATGCTCTCTCACTAGGTTGCCCAGTGGGCAAGCCTGCAGTGCATTTTCTTGGTTGGTGATTGATATGGGAGGGTCTAGCACACTGTGGCAGAGCCATCCCTGGGCTGGTGGGATGTAGTATAAGACAGCAGATTTAAAACTAGGAGAAACAATCTAGTAAGCAGCACTCCTCCGTGGCCTCTGCATCAGCTCTTGCTTCTAGGATCCTGCCCTATTTAATCTCCTGCCGTGACTTTCTTCAGCAACAGAGTGTGACCTGCGACTTATAAGCTGAAATAGACCTTTTTCTCCCCCAGGTTGTTTATGGTCACAGTGTTTTATCACCATAGTAGAAACCCTAACTAAGACACATGGCAAACGATTTACCCATGTGACCCATGGTGATATCACCCATCCCTGAGACATATTCTCCATTGAACTATTCCCATATGGGAAATGACAAGAATAACTGGGAATTACTGAAGTCCCTCTAATGTGGCCATGACTGATAAGCTGATTCACTTAAAAAATCCAGCCAGAGTGGACTTTAGCTCTTGTCTCTCTCCTGTGGGTAAGAGAACAAACAAGTGTATTACTTATTTGGGGAAGCAATGAATATGTGGCCAGGGCCCTTTCTGGTTTGGTCTCAACAAAAACTGGTTGTTATAACAATGATAGAGTATGTTATTTTTCCAGCCAAGAACCAGTTTCTGATCTAGTTCCCTATGGCTTGTTGTTGTTATGTTTGTTTTTGTTTTTGTTTTTGTTTTTCTGTTTTTGTAGATCAGAGACCAGCTTAATAATGAATGTGCAAAAGAACTAGAGTAGTTACACTTGCTTCTAGAAGTTTCTGACATTCTATCCCGCTATATGTGATTCAAAGTAGTACCCTATCTCCTGTTTCCATGCCAAGTGGTTCTGTTTTTGAAATGACACCTTTTGGTATCTCATGTAGCCCACAGTAGCCTTGAACTTACCATGTAGCTGGGGATGATCTTGAACTCACGGCCCTCTTGTCTCCCCCTCCTAAGTGCTGGGATTACAGGTGTGTACCACCATGCCTACCTTGGAATTTACCTACATAAAGAGAATAAATTGCCTTGAGCTGGAGAGGAAGAAGGAGGTAGAATTCTGGTCTAATTAAATCCATACAGCTCGTTTACAGGCTGCCAAACGGATGTTAACTTGAGCACACAGTTCAGCATAGGACAGAATGATCAGAAATGGGAACTCAAGAGAGGTAAGGACAGCTCCAGGGGACAGACAATGGTGCTTTCGTCTTCTGAAAACTTTTGTCACTGAACAGGGAGACATAGCAGTACTGAGCTGAGGGGGGGGGGGGAACCTCTCCATCTGCAGATCAAAAGAGCCTACCAGGTACCAGGCAGGAAGGATGGAAGCAGATCCACACCTAGAAGTATGTCTCTGAAATTCTTATACTTCAAGGACAAAGGAAACACACACACACTCCAGAAAGGGGAAAAAATGAAACAAGAAGAAAATGGCCATCAATGAGAGGAGAGGCCCTTGGTCTTGCAAAGATTATATGCCCCTGTACAGGGGAATGCCAGGGCCAGGAAGCAAGAGTGTGGGTGGGTTGGGGAGCAGGGTGAGGGGAGGGTATAGGGGACTTTCAGGATAGCATTTGAAATGTAAATGAAGAAAATATCTAATAAAAAAAAAGAAAAAAAAGAAAGAAAAAAATGGCAAGAATCAGATTTAGTGCCAACTTGCCTTTTGCAGTCTTAAACAGGGCACTACACTGACCAATGATGGTAGTTTTGAAGGGAAACATCATATGTGATTTTGCTTATGTGTAGTGTGGAGGAACAAGGAAGGCATCCTTGGATAGATGATAACCTTAGGGACAGTACCACCCCTCCCACCCACAGGCTCAGAAAGGTAACAAAATCATGACTGCCAGCCAGCACACCATTCTTTGTAAAGGATCTACAGTTAACCAATATTGGCCACAGAGGAAATGAGAGCCAGCATGGAGGTCATTGAGATACAAAATGAGGTTGAAATAGCTGCTCTCCACTGGTTTTGAAAGCAGGATGCAAATGTTATCATTTGTTCTGGAGAGAGAAGGTACACAAACCGAAGTTGGGTCTGAAATTTCAAACCGTGCCTCTGAGATCTAAGAGACGGAGGTAGAATAGGCATTTTCTACTCTAACAGCTGTACAGTGTGCCCCTCAGGATGTAGAGTGTCAGCCATGAAGACTGGGATGCTCCCAAAGACCTCCTAGTGATGGGGACAGTTCTACCACATCCATTTGTAACTCTTTTACTCAATGACTGTGGCTCTGGCTGTTGTCCACCAGCCTGAGGGGAGAAAGGGAGAAGAGGGAAAGATCAGGGTTCAGACCATAGTGAATATGGCAGAATGACCTCTGGAGACCACTGCAGAGAGTCAAGTCTACTTCATGGTTTCAGGGATACAGTATATAAGGGCATATTTTAGGGATGGGGTGGAAAGGGCTAATTGGTCCTGGCATCAAAGGAGCAGGAAGGGCTGATTAGCTGTAGTGAAGTACTTAATTATCATGCAGGTGGGAAGCAGGTAGAGTGGAACATGTGTGTGTGTGTGTGTGTGTGAGTGTGTGTGTGTGTGTGTGTGTGTGTGTGTGTTGAGTTATGCAGCCTTGCAGAGAGCTCTATATATGGTCACTTTTCAGGCAAGGCCAAACAAGGCCAGGCACCTGTGTTGAGGGACACTCTCCAGACAAAGAAAGGAAGAGACGGGGAAGTCCCACTGAGAAAGGGAGTTCTCTATCTTGTGCCAAATTCAGGAAGCCACCGGGTCATGGAGGACTCCAACCTTAATAGCGAGGTTCCCTAACAAGATGGTCTGTCTCAAGAGAAAAAGGAAGAGAGTTAGCTACAAGGGAGGCATCTGATGTTCTCCACTGGACTCCACAGGTATGCATATGAGTGTGCATGGCCACATGACCACACACGATACACATGGCACGTACTACATAGGCAGATTCTAGGAGCATGTTAGCTAGCCAGGTTAACCAGTTGATGAGCTGTAGGTTATGTGATAGACCTTGTCTCTAAGGACTAAGGAAAATGGTGGTAGAGCAGGACAGTTAACATTGTCTTCTTGCCTCTCTCTCTCTCTCTCTCTCTCTCTCTCTCTCTCTCTCACACACACACACACACACACACACACACACACACACACACACAGGCCAATTAAGAGCCAAAACAGCTCTTATGGAAAACAGAAGAACATTACCAGAAATGATAGGTGCATACTTAATCCTGGTGAGCATGAAATTCAAGCCTAAAGTTTGTGGTAACTGAGGTCGGATAAAAAATCTTAAATAACCTGTCAACTTCATCATCTCACAGAAGAAGCAAATTGCTTCTCTAGAAGGCACCACATTTTATCCCAGTCATAAAATATACAGGGAATTTTACAGCCCGTTAGATCATTTTCTCAGGGACATTGAGTAGTTAATAGACTAGATACCCAACTGTAATAATTCTTTCTTTCCTAGACTTCAACCCTCAGCATCAAAGGCCATGGCATAAAATCCCGCATGGGGATTTCTCTCTGTAGCGTGGGGTTTTCTTACTCATGCTTCAGCCTTGTGTCAAGGATGAGACTTGGGAACCTACAGATTGACTGACATGTCCTCAAGTAAGGTAGAGAATGCGTGTTGCCCTTCTTTATCAGGCCCAACCCCACAGTACTGCATTTTATATGACTCGCCCACCTATACACCTGTGAGAGGAGATCGTATCCTTTCACAGCACATTGACAGAATTCATGGAGAGTAGCAGGACTTTTTTCTGCCAAGATAGGCTTCACCCTGGGACCTAAGGTAATGGCCATTAAAAGTCGACCTTTAGACAGTGATCCTTGAGTTATTTTTAACAATTACATGTATGTATATATGTATGTATGTATGTATGTATATAAATATGTGTGATATGACCATATGTATGTGGGGGTCATAGGACAACTTGCAGAAGTCAGTTTTCTCCCTCTACCAAGTAGGTCCTGGGGACTGACATCATCAGGCTGGGTGGCAAGCACCTTTACCTGATGAGCCATCTTGATGGTTTGAGTCATTGCCTTGTGCTTTTGATGGTCAAAGATGCAGACACATGGGAACAAATAAAGCAAAGGCAAATCTCATTAAGGGGATTGAGGAGAAGTGGGGACTTACGGGATAGTGGAATATATTCCTAAGATTTAAAGATAATCAATCAATCAATCAATCAATCAAGCAAGCAAGCAGCATTCAGGGCACCTGTGGGAGGGGACCCAAGCGGGTTGCTGTGTTGTTTCTCATGCAGAAGGTTTTTTAAAATGAGGATTGCAGCTGGATAGGGAAGAAGACTGTGAAATGTCTGTTTCTGTACATGACATCTATTTCACAGAAACTGTGGTTTCCTGCGGAAGACCTGCAGAAGATCAAGCCATCCATTCAACATGGATGGGAGAGGGGCACATGAACCATCACCCTCATTGCAGGGGCTATTGGAAGTTGATGCTTGCTGAAGGAGGGGACTTATTCTCCTCTAGGACATGGCTGCTCATAGGTTGCTCATGACCCAGTGTATTTACACATATCCATGAGTCTATGGGAAACACTAATTGCACTCAGGTGGCTATTGATAACGATACAAGAGGTCACAGAGTTGGGAGGGATGCACAGTGGGGTACTAGGAAAGGGAGGAAGGGGTCGTGGAAGATGGATATGACCTTACACATTCTACGAATGTGTGAAACCTTCAAAGGATAAAGATATTAAAAATCAAATCTTGGGACGGGACAGATGCTGAGGTAATTTCTATGAGATCCATTCATTCTCTCAACATATCATGGGGGGTTGAGCCAATTAGGACGTTATACACATGTGCTGGACAGTTTTATTCCAACTTGACACAAGCTAAAGTCATCTGAAAAGAGGGAAACTGAAATAAGAAAATGTCTCCATAAGATCATGCTGTAGACAGCATATAGGGCAATTTCTTAATTAGTGATTGTTGGAGGAGGGCCAAGCCCATCGTGGGTGGTGTCATCCTTGGGTTCTACAAGAACCTACCCTGGTGGTCCTGGGTTCTATAAGAAAGCAGGCTGAACAAGCCATGAGGAGCAAGCCAGTAAGCAGCATCCCTCCATGGCCTCTCCATCAGCGCCTGCCTCCAGGGTCCTGCCCTGCTTGAGTTCCCATCCTGACTTCTTTTGATGATGAACTGTGATCTAGAAGCTTAAGCTAGACAAACCCTTTTCTCTCCAAGTTGCTTTGGTCATAGTGTTTCTCCATAGCAGCACTCACCCAAAACAAGATGCCAGGGAGAGCGTACACGATGTTGCGTACTCTTCATGTTCATAGGGGCTTGTGAATCTCCTTGGTGCCAATCTCCATCTTCTGCTTTGTTAGCAGACTGTCTCCCAGCATTTAGCCCTGGCAATGATGGTTCTGCTGACTTGGCAGGTGTCTTTCGGGATGTTAATAGAGCTGTACTCTGCATGTTCTCATATGCATGTGGCCAGGTAGTGCTTTTCACAATGGGTCAACGACCTACAGCCTATAGAAAGCCAGTTTCTCCTTTCATGTTAATCCTGTCAGTAACACTTGTTTAGAGTGATAGAATGGAGCCTGAAGTAGGATGCTGTGTCTAAGCAAAGACTTTTAAAGACTTACTTTTATTATTTTAAATTGTGTGTGTGTGTGTTGCTCCTGTGGTCTAGTGATCTCTGAAAAGATCTTCATAGACATATCAAGTATACTTTATCCATCTTCTAGGTGTCTCTCAATCCAGACCCATTGATAATCAAGATCAACCATCACTTGTTATCCTTAGAGCATTTAAAGCTTTCTCAGTGAGGGTCAGGACACTAGCAGAGGGAGAATGTTTGTGGGGGAAGTCAACATTTCTTGCTTGTAATTGTTCAAATCTATACCAGGGGAACCTTGACTTTGAGGACAGCCCATCCTAGCTCACTCCCCTTTAAGGTTCCACCTTGAGATTCTCTGGAACCTCAACCCATTCAGTGTCTTTCAGAAACACTGGCTACCTAACATCTCCTGTGTGCAAACGGGAAAGTAGGCAAGATGGATAAAAATTGTCTGTGCTCCTTAACTCTTGAATGAGGAAGCAGCGAGACAGTGTTCTACCATTTGTAACTGTTACTCCATCCATCTGTGCAATGGACGCTCTTGCTTTATAACTCATAGAAGAAACCAGGTGAATTCCTTCATATTTCCTTTGGAATTCTTTCTTCTACACTGGGCACTGTCTTCTTTCTTTCAGTGGTGTTGGACAGCATCATCTTCTGGGCATAGAAGAGCTGTGCCTACCTGCAAGAGATGGGGCCTGTCCACTGTTGACGCTCCCTCATAGAACAGTGGAGTGGGTCATTAAACTCCAGTCACCTCTTCTTATGCCTCTTAGCAAATTATATGTGACTCTGCTATAGGTATACATGCCCTCGTGGTCTTATGAGCTGCTGCTAGAACTCACAGATTGTAGATAGTTAACCTTAACCAGAAGGTAGAATTCCATCTGTGCAGCCACAGGGAAGTTGTCATCCATGTCAGGGTGAGACTTTTTGTGGCGAAGTTGCCTTGGGGTGGCCTATGTAAACGCATTTGTGCTCCACATTGGACTTGGATGGACTTATACTTGATTTATTATTAAGGACTAGGTAGATATTTGTTTAAGTCTCCCTAGGGAAAGAGTTTCATGACAACTAGAAAAGATATTCCTCTTCCGGGCTAAGGTTAGTATCTTCCACTGTGCCACCGACCCTGTTTCCCCCATTTACCTGGTGACATCACTCATGGAAATTCTCTCTTATTCTCTTTCTGAACTTTCCAATATCAGTTGATCATGCCAATCTCTCATAAAAATCTGAAATATTTTCTCGACTCCATTTTACCTTCCTATTCTGCACTTCTTTTTCCTTATAATCATGTCTTTTGGTTTGTTTGTTTGTTTGGTTTTTTACTTGAGTGGGTGGTGGTGCATTTGAGCCCTGGCTGGCCTGGTATTCACTTAATATTCCAAGGTGGCCTTTAGAAGTCCTCTTTTCTCAATCTTACAGCAGCTGGGATTATGGGTAGATGCTATCATGCTCAGACAGGAATGCAAATCTTGAAAGGACTGTCTGTGTTACTTCTTGGCTCTCCATATTCATTTTTTTTGTTCAACTTCTAGTTTTCATTCAAGAGAAAGTGTGCTAACTCACTTCATGGTTTATGTTGAATTCAACAAAAATCAGTCATTCTTACTGAACATTTTCAAAGCATCAGGTTATCACAGATGACTTGATCTTACTTGAAACAACCCCTTTCCCAGGCTTGTGGTTGATGTATGAATTTTGGAGTATGTGAATAGAACAACATAGTTGGGCATGGTAGCTTACACTTGGAATCCTAGCATTTGGGAGACTGAGGCTTGCAGTGAGTTCAAGGTCAACCTTGGCAACATATTGAGTTCCAGGTAGCCCTGGGCTACAGTGTAAGACCCCTCTTTCACACAGAGCATGTTTTAAACCATGTTGTGTGTAATTTTTTCATTGTATTCCTGTTGCTATGATACCCCAACCAAAGATAACAAAGGTGAGGAAAGGGTTTGTTTTTTACAATTCCTGGTTACAGTCCATTATTCTTGGGAAGTCAAGATAGGAACTCTATCTACCCAATTATCATAGCACACTCACAATAAAGAGAAGAGAGAAACAAATACTGCTTGCTTGCTGCTTCTCGCTTTTGTTCTGATTTCTTTGTTTTTCATATAGTTAAGGGTACAGCCTAGGGAATGATGCTACCCAGAGTCAGCAGGGTCAATTAACAATCAGGACAAACCTCTATGTTCATTCCCACTGACTAACTTTTTTGTTTGTTTGTTTTTTGAGACAGGGTTTCTCTGTATAGCCCCGGCTGTCCTGGAACTCACTTTGTAGACCAGGCTGGCCTTGAACTCATAAATCTGCCTGCCTCCTGAGTGCTGGGATTAAAGGTGTGTGCCACCACGTCCAGCTCCCACTGGCTAACTTGATCTAGATAATTCCTCAATATAGACTCTCTTCTTAGGTCATTCTTGGTTGTGTGAAGTTGACAATGGAAGCTAACCAGAGCTTTAATTTCATATATCTCTGTCCCCTGGATCATAGGACAGTTAAGACGAATGAAATAGTTTAAACATATAGAACACTGGATGCAGTAGCTGACATAAAACCCACTAAATAATTATCTACTGTTATATCTCCATTGTACTTCCCTTTTCTAACTGCTCTCTTCTTACATCTTGGGTCTGGTCCATCTTGGTACTATAGAGCTCTTCCCTTCTTTGTGCTTCCACCTTGTGTGCTTTTGGTTAACTGAGATTCAAAAGTATTACCCAGGAAATTCTAGAAACAAGCAAGTCATAATTTTTAAAATCGCCACTCTTCTATGTAGTGGTGAAATCTTGCACCAGCCCACTATCTGTCCTGGGATGTGACTCATCTCTCTGCCCTGTGCGTATCCACCCATATACACTACCCTTTTCTCAGTCACTAGTTCACTAGCTCAAGTACTGTCCTGCATACCTATGTGCCCTGTGAGACTTTTCCTGGAGAGGATGCAAGACAGGTCTAGTCACCCTAGCAACGAAACCCAAGATATCAAAGTAACAATTGTACTAATGTCCAACTTGGTGAACCAATTTGTTCCTATTGGGGTTGCTTACAGAAGTTGGGGTGACTCAAATACAGATGCATCACCAAAAAGCCCACCCCCAGCATGGGTGACAGCTTATGAAAGCTGAAGCCCGGGAGCTCTCTACACAGCTTGCAGGCAGCTTAACAGTCCCGAGAATTGCTTTTTTATGCAGTTAAGCTGGTCAGCGTCTTTTTTATATTGGTTGGGAGGCTCCACCCCAAATCTTCCAAGTTTCTGTTTTCTCAGACCTGTGACCTTTTGCTTACTTCCTAAGTCTCATGTGCCATTCTCTCTTTCCTGAGGATGCTTCCACAGAGAGGGAACTACCACACAGCACTATGGTGTATATTCTACCCTCTCATCAGTCCCCCACTAACTATTTCAGTGTATACTCACTGTATATCCTACCCTCCCATTAATCACTTAGCTGTCTTAATTATCAGCCATGGCAGTATCACTGTGCATAGGTGTAACTACTGGTATCTGCTGTAGGTAGGCATCTACCAAAAAGTCTAAATAGCCTTTGTAGACGAGGAAGGAATTTCAAACATGCTTTTTAGAGATGATCTCATTCATCCTTTTAAACCATCCATGCATCACAGCAGTAATGCTAACCTCGTCGTCGTCTCATCTTCACATCATTATGTCTGTTAACTGTCTGCTTCTATCGCATGCATATGGATGTAGCCACTGGATTCAAAGCTGAGTTCATCATGGTCTTTCTCGAGGTTGCTTCTCTTGTGCCCTGTATCTCAGGAAGTATTAAAAACCAACTGCAGACTTCTCAACTACTACTGTTATCATTGTGATTACCAAAACACCTGACAGGAAGTAATAAGAGAAGAAAAAGCCAGCCCTGAGGATGTAGTTGGGTTGGTAGAAAGCTTATTTTGAACATGTGGGGTCCCGGGCTTGGTCTTCAGCACATGCATAAAAATAGGCATGTTAGTTCACACCTGACTCAGGAGGTGGAGGCAGAAGGATCAAGATTTCAAGGTTATCTTCAGCTACTCAGTGAGTCCTAGGCTAGGCTGGCCCACACAAGACCACACCGAGAGGGAGTGGGGAAGGGGAGAGGAAAATACAAGGAAAGGCTTATTTTAGCTCATGGTTAGAGAAGCTTCAGTCAATCATGAAGGGCCCTCAGAATTATATAGCCCAAGCATGCAGTCAAAGTGATGAGGTCCCTATTCTGCCATGGACATCCCTTCTGGAATCCATGGAGCTGGGCTAAAGGAATAAATTCTAGTAACAAAGGCAATACCAGGCATCCCAGACAACAGTTACATTGGCCAAATGTAATAGCATCAGTTTCTCTCTCTCTCTCTCTCTCTCTCTCTCTCTCTCTCTCTCTCTCTCTCTCTCCAGATTCTATCTTCTTGGAGTTTCAGTCATGGGCCTGTTAATTAGGCCTGTTCCTCACCGCGCTTCGGTGCCTTTGGTTCTGTGACACAGGACTGCAGGGAAAAGCAGCTAAAGAGGACTAATTAAGACTCAGAGTGCTTTCAATAATGCGCATGGAAATGAACAAATTAACTGACGACTCCAAAAAAGGCACTATTGCCCCAGTGGGGATTCCCGAGCATGGCGATAACATTAAGGAATGCAATTGTCATTGAGAGGCAACTGTGAATTATGAGTGAGACTCGGTCCCATTACCTCGGAGGTGTCAGCTGTAATAGCAGAAAAATGTCATGAGATGTTAGGAGACAAAACAAACGGAGGTGCGGATGTTCTAGTGGGGGAGGGGCAGGCCCTCAAACACCAGGACTCTGAAGCAGAAGGAGTGCTACTTGCAGTCTGGGGGGGGGGGGGGGCGGGCCCCCAAACAGCGGGAGTGTGAAGGAGAGGGGGTGGTCCTGCGGGGGTGGGGGGGGGGGGGGCAAGTCTCACCGTTAATGGCCTGTTGTAGCTGACCAGCCTTTTTGAATGCATTGATACACATTTCTTTCCGTCTGTTAGGCTCAGATAAGATAGATGCAGACAGCTCTGAATAATCGTAGGTTGTTCCAGACTTGGGACAATCAGAACCAACCATACTGGAAGATTTGTGTGTGTGTGTGTGTGTGTGTGTGTGTGTGTGTGTGTGTGTGCGCGCGCTTGCTTGAGTGTGCACATGCATGCATGCACACATGCACACATGCATGTGTATATGTGTGTGTGTGTGTAGTGCATGTTTGCATGTGTGTGTGGAGGCCAGAAATTGTGTTGGTGTCTTCTTTCTCAAGGTTTTGTCTTTGCTTTTCAAGACAGAGTCTATTCCTCAACCCAGAGCGCACTGGCTTATTTATACAGGCTGGCCGGCCAGTGAGCTCCAGAGATTGGTCAGTCTCTCTTTCTCCCTTGCCCTGCACCTGTGCTGGGATTACAGGTAGATACTAGCACCCAGGTTCTGGTGGTGTCTGTGGGTGCTGGGGATCTGAAATAAGGTCCTCATGTGGGTGGCAAGCACTTTGCTGACTAAGTCATCTCCTCAGATCCCCCCCCCCTTTTTTTGAGACAAGATCTCGGGTAACACAGTGTGGTAGTTTGAAAAAGAGCACCCCCCCCCCCCATGGGCACATGTATTTGAGCACTTGGTTCATAGCTGGTGTTACCCTTTGGGAGAAGATGTGGCTTTGCTGGAGGAAGTATGTCATTGAGGGGCAAGCTCTGAGAGTTTAAACACTGGCTCTAGTTCTAGGTTACTTTCTCTTTGCTTCATGCTTGCTGTTCAAGAATTGATCTCCGGGAGATCCTTGATGCCAGGGATTCAAACTCAACACATGTGCCTGTAATCTCAGCACTGAGGAAGCAGAGACAGGAGGATCACCTATTAGCTAATTTAGTGAAATCAGGTGAGTTCCCAGTTTAGTGAGAGACCCCAAGTCACAAAATAAGGTGGAAAGAGTGACTGAGGAAGACACCCAATACTGCTCATTGACTTTTACACAAGTGAACCTATATCTGCACATGCATACACACATGAACATAGACACATACATGCACATGTACACACACACACACACACACACTTACACACTCATGGCAGAACAATGTAGTGTGCAGTTTTATGTTACTGACTTTACTCCAGGAAAACAGCCATGCTACCAGCCCCCACCCGGCTTCCCTTTTGTTCTACTCACCTTTAGCTATGGAAGGTGACTGCACTGCCAGCCTTTTCCCACCTTGCCTTGAATCTGCGGATAAAACACACACACACACACACACACACACACACACACACAGTTTGTTCCTTTTCAACTTGCCTTAGGACACAATTGCTGGGCGTTACTATCTCCTGAATGGAAAAGTGTGCCTTGACTGTTTTATCTCCTCTTCTCCCACCGTCCCTAAACTTCAGTGGCTGGTCCCACATAGCCCCTGCCAAACATCCATGACCTGTAGTAGTGGCCACAGGTACTAGCTCCTCCAGAGACCTCACATGGCTGCTGGCTTCTTCTTCCTCCAAAGCATGGCAGAAAACTCCTCCTCTCCTCCCTTGCATCTCCCTGCCTCCTCCAAGGACCTGGAAGTCCCTCCTGTACCTTCCACCCAGCAATCGTCCCCCAGCTTTCTTTACTGACAGATCAAGAACCAACTGGTGAACAGGTCCTTAGCATCAGAACCGCCCCCTTCAAACGATACAGTACCACTGTCTGTCTGTGTTTACAGTAATGAGGCAGCTAACACACCTGCTACCATGGCTAACTAGGTGAGGACCGCTTAGCTGATGATCATTTAAGAGTTGTCATCCAGGCAAAGGTGGCCTTTCTGGGGCCTTTGGGTCACCCAGGCTCCCGACAGTAACTGTAGCACACTCACTGGTTCGCCAACTTGGATGAATTGTTTGGCTATTGTTCCTCTGGCCTGTCAAGGGTGAGTAGATGTTTGTTCACTGTTCCCTAGGAAAAGTCATCCAACACATGTGTTGAATGGTAACCATTAGTTCAGACACAAGTGGTTCTATTTTAAAGGGCAGGGGGAGACAAAGGCGGGGGGGGGGGAGACAGAGCAGAAGCAAATAAAGGATCTAGCATAAAACTTGATTTCTGGAAAATTTTTACAGTTTTAAAATCTCAAACATAGAGTATTTTTTTTACACGGGTTATAGGCTTCCAAACTCCTTTTCCAGAGAGCTTTCAAATAAGTTAAATGTAAAGGTCCAAGGGGCATCTGGTTTGGATCTCCTTTTAAATTCCTAGGTGCGTAAAGATGAAAGAGAATCGGGCTGGAGACAAGAGCTTCACCAAAACTCCTTGCAGAGCAAATGACTCCAGGGGCAGAGTTTGGCCAAGGCCAAGGCCACTGGGGTCCAAATGCAGCAGACAAGGAGGCCACATGATGGCTGCCACCCAGAGAAGGGAAGGGAGAAATCCTATGTTCCCATTCTGCTCCAGGGTGAGCAGCTAGCTATTGAGAGGAGGGAGAAATATTGTAGTTATCTTCAAAGTGAGAAGGAACCGATTTGAGCCAATACCTAGCATGATGGTAGCAGCATAAGAAACACAGAGAGTGTAGCAGAAGATGGCCTAATCGGCCATCATTGGGAAGAGAGGCCCCTTGGTCTTGCAAACTTTATATGACCCAGCACAGGGGAAGG
>NC_034612.1:20906716-20911643 GCF_900095145.1 Mus pahari
GCAGAGACCTCCACTCAGGTAATGACAGGCTTCCTGATTTTATTGCAGAAAAGAAGTTCAGAACGAGCCACCATGAAACAGAGCTGGACTTTATAAGGGAGATTTTTTTTTTTTTAAACATAAACTTAGGCATTAGGGTTGTTTTAGTTAGGGTTCTGTTGCTATGAAGAGACATCATAAGCAAGGCAACTCTTATAAAAGAGAACATTTAATTGGGGCTGGCTTNCAGGTTCAGAGGTTTAGTCCATTATCATTATGGCCGGAAGCATGGTGGCACCGAGGTAGACATGGTGCTAGAGAAGGAGTTGAGAGTTCTACATGAGGATTGGCAGGCAGCAGGGAGTGAACTGGGTTGAACTTCTGAGACCTAGTGACCCACTTTCTCCAACAAAGCCACACCTAGCTCAATAAGGTTACACCTCCTAATAGTGCAATTCACTATGGACCTATAGGACCCATTTTTACTCAAACCACCATGTGGGTTAATAGAAAGAGGGGTATTGAGGGAAAGAATAAGTGTCTCAGCTGCATTGGACAATACCCCACTGTGATCATGTACCCCATTTTCTCTATCCATTCATCCACTAATTGACCCCTAGGCCCATGACTTCACTACTGAAATTCTTATTACTGCAAGCAGAAGTATGCAGCCCCCTCTGTTGTATGCGACTTGGGATGCTTTTAGGTATAGTCCCAGGAATCTTTTCTTCTAAGTTATTTACATCTGTAAAAGCACCTAAAGATCCAGGTTGAAGGGATTGCTTTGTCCTTCTCTGGCGATGGTGTTGAGATGGTCAAAGGCACACCTTGAAATACCAGGTGTAGTGTGAGCAGTATTGCCCTGGTAATACATGTGAACTTCATGGCCTTTATTGTTTTCCAGAATGGCATGGTTGAGAGGTCTGGAGTATGTAGCATCATGCCAGGGTCTTTGACCCATGTCTTTCCATGGGCTAGTCCCTTGTTCTCGTTTGCTATGCCTGCTAATAAAAGCGGCACTCAGGGACATTACTTTTTCTCTTATTTAGTGTTTTGTGTGTACATATTTGTGTGTGTATGTGTGTGTGTATGCACATGCAGTGCACGTGTGAGTGTTCACATGCATATACATGCATGCACATGTAAGGATGCACATGAGGAGGCCAGAGGCAAACCTCCTTCATCAGCATACTGCCTATCTTGTCTTTTGAAATAGTCTCTCATTGACTTGAGGCTCCCTAATTTGTCTCAGGGATTCTTTTGTTTCTGCCTCCCCAGCTTTGGAACCATAAGTGTACACTGCTACACCCTGTTTTACTTTTCTTTCTTTCTTTTTTTTTTTTTTTTTTTTTTTTTTTTTTGGTTTTTTGAGACAGGGTTTCTCTGTATAGCCCTGGCTGTCCTGGAACTCACTCTGTAGACCAGGCTGGCCTCGAACTCAGAAATCCACCTGCCTCTGCCTCCCGGATTAAAGGCGTGCGCCACCACCGCCCGGCCTACACCCTGTTTTAAAGAAAGGGAATCTCTTTTGCATTGTTTTGATCCAATTCGCTCTCCATTCTTTCTCCTCCAGGTCCTTGCATCTGCCTCCCTCCCTTCCACTCCAACTTCATGTGCTCTTTAGAAAATAACCACAACCACTGGGTCCACTTCATGCTGCCTGCATGGACATGGAACACAAGTAGCCTCTCTGGGTTGCATCCCTGAAGAAAACTAAATCTCCCCCTCTGGAAAGTATCCATGTCCAATAGCTTCTCAGCAAGGGGCCACGCCTCTATCCAGGCTGGGATTCTGGGCTGGCTCGAGCCAGTGCACGCAGTCTCAGCTTCAGTGTGGTCATGTGTCAGGGTATCTCCACCAAGCTCACCAGGTTCCCTCTGGCGCGTCCCGACCACACCCAGCCCGTGCTTCAAACACCCCCCCATGGCCTTTGTGGTGCACCTCAGGCAAACCCACACTTTGCAGCTGTACCCTTTCTCTCTCGAACCCGAACAAGCCGCTGTGTGAAGGAAAAGGCAACACAAGTTTAGTTCCGAAACAACGGTAACGCAATCCCTTGGCGCAGCAACTAAAATTCTAATCTTGTGAGCCTTATTAAATCTAAATCCTCTGGTGGTAAATCCTGACGAAGCCACCAATGAAACTGGGAGACACTTGTAGTTACATCTTGTCTTCATGCTATCTATCCCTGTCCAAAAAGACCCTCTCTTGCCTCTTTCTCTCTTCCCCTTGCCAACCCAGAAGTCTCTCCTACTCGCCCAGTGATTGGCTCCTTTATTCATTAGGGGATTGGTTCACAAGAAGTCACCTGAGTCTGACTCACTCCTTATCTGCTTCCCCTCCCAGGAGAGTGGAATTAGCATCAACATACAAACATGGGCACCAGGCCCATTCACGACAACCAGCAAGGGCTATTTTTCTGCAGATACTAATTCCTTCGGATCTTACACTCTTTACACCCCGTTTTCCCTGATGATCCCCCGAGTCTTGCAGGGGTGTGTTTGTGTGTGTGTGTGTGTGTGTGTGTGTGTGTGATATAGATTGATATAGATGGTTAAAGTTGAGCTCTCCTCAGTCTCTTATTCTCTACGCTAATTATGGGTTTTTTGAGAGATGGCGATTCACACCTGGCTTCTTAACAAAATGGATTCTGTGGTCTCAACTCAGGTCCTCAGGCTTGCAAAGTAAGCATTTTAGCAGCAGAAAAAAGGAGACCATCTCAGGTAGGTCAGGATGATGCCATAGTACAACCTGTGCTGCTGCGAGAGAATTCAAAAGCTGGAAAATTATATAGATGTTGATGGGTTTATGGTTATGGATACCAAGAGGTCCAAAGATATTGTCGCAACATCTGGTGAGAGTTTTTCTTATCCTTATCCTTATTACAGAACAGAGATGACAAGAGAGCCCATGTTTGAAAGGAAAGGGAAGAAAGATTACATGTTAAGAAAGAATCTGTTTTTGTTCCCGTGATAACTAAGACTATTGCTATAATAACAGCATTAATCATATTTTTTCCAGAAATAGGCTTCATGGCCAAACCACTTCTTAAACTTCCTACTTTCTGTATGGTTGTACTAAGTTTCTAACATGTAAACTTTGGAGGATATATTCAAAGTGTAGCAGGTAGGGAAATATGGGGAACCTGAGGAGTTCAAGCAAAGAGGAACCATGTCTACACGGCCAGTTCTTGGATGTTTCACATTGCCTTGGTATCATAGCATGGCAGGTCAAGGTGTTTGCATCCAAGAATGACAATCTGGGTTTCATCTTTGGGACCCCTATGGTGTAAGGACAGAACCAACTCCTGTAGAATTGTCATCCGACCTCTATACAAATGCCCAGGTGTGGGTGTGTGCATACACACACACACACACACACACACACACACACACACACCAACCAACCAACCCAAAACCCAAACCAATCCAAAACAACAACTAACTAGAATAGATAAAAAGATGAAATAAAAATAACAGAAAATGGTTGGGGATATAACTCAGGGCTAGAATGTTCACCTAGAATCCATATTGGGGGTGTGGCTCTCCCAACTAGAAACAGTATCAGGCGAGATGCTCCTATTCACAAGCTGACAGTGTGTACACTGTGTACAGCAGTTGTTCACAAGCTGTCCTGCAATGCAATGATCAGAGTCAAAGAAAGGGGTAGGCCCAGGTTCCAGGGTTGTTGATGTGTGCTGAAACCAGTGGACAAGAGGTGGAGGAGACCTGAGTGAGGTTCTCAGTGTGAGAGGATCACCCCAGGGCCAAACTTAACTGGAGAGAATACTTTCCGAATGCTGCCACACCCCTACCCCACCCCCTTTACCAAAGCCCAAAAGTGCAGAAGAGGAAGCAGCTGGCTGCCTTTGTTTGAAGGCGGGGATTCCATCTCCAGTCTTCTGGACTGAAATATAAAGTTACCACATGTGCCAGTAAACGTTTTAGCTAAGACTTGGTCCATCCATCATGCCCGAGCATGTTCTTCCAGGGCTAATTGCCCACACATAAATTTTTTATTGAAAATTAAAGCAAAAAAAAATGCAAAAGAGTAGAGCAGACTTTTTTTTTTCCCAATGAACCATCACACTGAAAGATGCTTTTCAATGGGGGTGGAAAATGAACAGATAATCATATTTTCTTGTCTATAGGAGAGACAAATGTTGAGATACTGATTCCAATTTTCCCCAGATAGACACCTTAGGGTCTTTCCAATATTACAGTTACTGCTTCCCACCTTGCACATGTCTGTATGCCTTCCTGTGGGTGTGTGTTTGTGTACATTCATGCCTGTGTCTGTGTGTAGAGCCAGAGGACAACTGTTGATATCATTCCTTCAGTGCTATATCACCTTGCTTTTGGTGACAAGACTTCTCCTTGGTTTGGACCTTGCTTATTAAGCTACTCTGGCTGGCCAGCTAGCCTTGGGATCATCTTGTCTCTACCTCCCTGGCACTGGGATTATAAGCACGTACCATGACTCTATAAAATCTAGCCTGATTTTTTATTTTATTTTATTTTATTTTATTTTATTTTATTTTATTTTATTTTATTTTATTTTATTTTTAGACAGGGTCTCACTATGTAGCCTGACTAGCCTGGAATTTACTATGTAGACTAGGCTGGGCTTGAACTCATAGAGATCTGCTTCCCTCTGACTCCTAACTGTTGAGATTAAAAGTGTGCACCCATTATGTCCAGTGTTTTCTTTCTTCCTTCTTCCTTTCTTCCCTCCCTCCCTCCTTTCCTGTCCATTGATGTTTTGCCTGTAGGCCTGTCTGTGCGGGGGTGCCAGATCCCTGGAACTGGAGTTACAGACAATTGTGAGCTTCCATGTGGATCATGGGAATTGAACCCAGGTTCTCTGAAGGAGTAGCCAGTGCTCTTAACTGCTGAACCATCTCTCCAGCCCCCCTCTCTCCCTCCCTCCCTCCCTCCCTCCCTCCCTC
>NC_034612.1:20912143-20931704 GCF_900095145.1 Mus pahari
CCTGCCTTCCTTCCTTCCTGCCTGCCTGCCTTCCTGTAACTGCTAGGGATTGAACTAACATCCTCATGCTTGAATGGCAACATTACCAACAGAGCTGTATCCCCATCTCCCAATATAATTTGTGATGTCATCTTGGGAGCGCTACCACCACAGAACTCTATAAACCTCATTAAGCAGCCCCTTACCTGGAGCCTGTCATTAATCAGTCACCAGCATATGCTGCTCAGGACTGATCTTAGCACAAAATGTTACAGACTGATCACCCGTGTCACCAGCTCACTCTGTTAACTAGTGTTCCTTGCCTCTGGAATTCGAATGACCAATGCCTTGAGCCCCTTAATGTTCACAGCTGTTCCAATCAGGAAAACTACACGCTTAGTGAGAGTCGATTATACTTGTCCCCAAACCTGTTCATGCAAATGTATTTCTTATGGCAATTATAGAATTAGGTAAATATTTCAGCACTGATGGAATTGAGGATGAAAGTAATAGAGTTGTCATTTTTATGAAAATTAAGTCGAATGCTTGGGAAAGACTTAATAAAGGCAAATTGCTTAACAACTGCTGTCAAATTAAGTGCAGGCAGCAACTGTAAAATTTGGGAATGATTATACAAATCTGGAAGGATTCTGAGCTTCAGTTGCTTTTAAGTGTCTTGCTTAGCTTCAACTCAGTAAAGCAGGACATTTGGAGTACTCCAACTTGTTAGCCTATATCTAAGGGATGGATCCATATACATATATACATGTATATATACATACATGTGCATGTATATATGTTCATACATATACATGCAAACACATACTACATATATACATACACACAAACATACACATATATACACATACACACATGTTCATGCACATATGTTTATATGTGTATATATATGCACATATATACATATAGATATGCACACAGTTACACATGCATATTCACATAAAGATACACACATAAATACACATACCCACATACATGTACATAACATAAACACATACACAAACACATATACACCCATACACATGCATACATAAATATATGAGTTGCAACATGGTTTTGCATGTGCATTGTCACTGGTCTTTTGTGATTGAACATCTCATCCATTTTTCACTGGGATGAGCTTGCAAGTCTGATCTTATTGGCTAAGAGTCTTGGAGTGTGGGAGGTGGAAAGGAGGTTCTAGGAAGCGAGAAGGGAGGAGAAACTGTGGTTGAAATGTAATATATGAAAGAAGAATAATGTAAACATCTGAAAATAAAAGAAGAGGCTTGGACTGAAATCTGCGTTATCCCACCATTTCAGGTACATACACTTGACTTTGGCCAAAGATGAAACCATATCATTATAGCTGTGTCAGCTGGAAGGTTTCTGATGTCAAATGCACTCTTCAACTTGATACTGATGTGTGTGTGTGTGTGTGTGTGTGTGTGTGTGTGATTCTATTATCTATGTATGCCTATGTAGCTTTCAATACTCTGTCTGTCTGTCATCGTCTAGCTTTCTTTATCTTGATACCCTATCAACCCATCATCTTGTATCTTTTATTTCTTTATCTTTCTTTTATGTATCTATCTGTCTACCCACCCATCTGTCTATCCTCTATCTATCTATCTATCTATCTATCTATCTATCTATCTATCTATTTATCTATCTATCTGTCATTTATCTATACTTACACCCATCTATTGTCTGTCTGTCTGTCTGTCTTCTCAGAGGCCTCAATTATAAACTAGGTTCAGATTATATGTAAAAAATATGTTTTTGTTGGAGAGAATTACAAAAAAAAACACAAAAACAGTGTAAGCACAAATCCCCACTTGTTGCAATTCAGAAATGAGGATTTTAAACATTTAGGACCGTTTTCTTCTAATTAAATTTAAAGAAAAAGATATCCAGATTTCATGTTATGGCATATCAATACAATGTAGCACTTAGGAGGTGGAGGCAGGTAAGTAATGTACCCACCTATATACATACAGACATACACCCAACCATCAAAATAAGATATCCAATAAATTATGATGCATAGAAAAATGTGTGGATGAATTATATTCTCCTTTTATTTCTATTTCTGTGGCAAATATTTGACAAAAGGTTTATTTCAGCTTACAATTGCAGGTAGGGTAGGGAAGTCAAGGCAGGAACTTAAACCATTCCAATCATATTTAAAAAAAAAAACAGAGAAAATGAATGCATGGATAAGTACTTGCTTGCTGGATTTCTCCTTCTGTACACAGTTTAAAGCCAGCCTAGGTAATGATGCTGTCTACAATAAGCTGGCTTTTCCTTTCTCAATTAACAGTTAAGAAACACCTTCCATATCCATAGGCCAACCCAATGTAGACACTCCCTTTTTGAGGTTCCCTCCCTTCCCAGCTGACTCTAGGTTGTCTTGACAGTAAAAGCAAGTAAATAGTGGTGGTTTTTTTTTTTTTTTTTTTGGTTGCACAAAAGATCTTATCCTCTTATCCTTTCAGCTGCAGAAATAAGACGGGGCAGACCCTATGTCTGGCACTAGGCTACATGGCCCATGTACTTACAGCAGGTCCCTGCTATTGACTACTGGAGGAAACAGGAGCATAAGAGGGAACCATAATGGTCTCCGACAATAGATAGATGAGCCATTTGAGGCACTGTGTAATTACAACATTATATGGCATAGATTTTATGGCCTGGAATGGTGGGCTGTTGTAGTTTATAATTTTCATGATCAAGCCAAAAGCCACAGAACAAACACCAGGGAAACTTTATTTAAAGGTGATTGCTCATAAAGGGGGAAAATAATTGGAATTTCACAAACCAGTAATTACAAAACCAGGAAAGGTTAGTCTGGTATATTTTATAACTGTAATATAAAAAAGAAACTGCAGGGGGACTTTAAAATATGCGACTTTAATTAATTCTGTTAAAGGTTATTGTCTGAAATGAAAGAACAGACCACAAAAAAAAAATATCAAGAATCAAACCAAACCAAACCAAAATCAACATACTCCACAAGGCATTTAAGGGACCCAAAACTCTACAATTAAATGCTCCGTGTCTTAGTCAATGTTCTGTCGCTGTGAAGAGACACCATGACCACGGAAACTCTTATAAATGATAACATTTAATTGGGGCTGGCTTACAGAGGTTTAGTCCATTATTGTCATGGTGGAAGTATAGGGGCAGTCAGGAAGACATGGTGCCTGAGAAGGAGCTGAGAGTTCTACGTACAGATGGGTAGACAGCAGGAAGAGACAGACAGACACTGGGCCTGGCTTGAGCAAACCCCCAAACCCATTCCTGTTGACACATTTCCTCCAACAAGCCCACACCTCTCCAACAAGGCCACACACCTCCTAATTCCTATCAAGTAGTTCTAGTCCCTAATGATCAAGCATTTCAATATATGAACCTACGGGGGCCATTTCTTTTTCTTTCTTTTTTTTTTTTTTTAAGATTTATTTATTATTATATGTAAGTACACTGTAGCTGTCTTCAGACACACCAGAAGAAGGTGTCAGATGTCATTAACGGATGGTTGTGAGCTACCGTGTGGTTGCTGGGATTTGAACTCAGGACCTCCGGAAGAGCACTCAGTGTCCTTAACTGCTGAGCCATCTCTCCAGCCCCAGGGCCATTTCTATTCTATTCAAACCACCACACTTGTAAGTCAGGAAAAACTCTATAATCCAAATTCATCTTTTTCAAAGATATTTATGGCTATATGTTTTTAGTCAGGTAGTGTGTGTGCACGCGCACGTGAGTGCAGCTTCCCATGGAGGCCAGAGATATTGGATACACAGGAGCTGGAATTAGTGGAGGTTGTGAACACCCTGACCTGGGTGCTGGGTACCAAACTCAGGCTCTTTGCAAGAACCTTCTCTCCAGCCCCTCTTGTTTATGTGTTTGCTTATTTGCATATTTATGTGTTTGTGCACAGTTTTGTGTGGATGCCTATGGAGATCAGAAGAAGGCATCAGATTCTTCAGAGTTGGAGATCGGTTTGTTTTGGCGACAGTTGGATGGTTGCACGATTGCTGGGATCTGAACGTTGGTCCTCATGGGTGAGCAGCAAGTACTCTTAGTTAACAAGCCCCTTAAGTAGGTTTTGTCCCTCCCTGCCTGGTGCTTGTGTGAGCCAGCAATAGCATTTGTTTAGATCATCACATTTCCAAGTTGTATGCTGTGACCTCTTATTATTAATCATATGGGGGGGGGGCTGGAGAACTGGCTCAGCAGTTGTGAGACTTGCTCTACAAGAAGACCTGGGTTCAGTTCCCAGTACCTACAATTCATGGCTCTCAACTGTCTGTAACTCAGGCTCCCCCTTCTTCTTCTGCTTCTTCTTCCCCCTCCCTGTTCTCGTTCCTCCCCCATTCTCTTTTCTTCTCTTCCTTTTCCTCCCTCCCTTTTCTTTTCTTTCTTTCTTTCTTTCTTTTTTTCATTCTCCTGTATGTCACGCGTGTGCATGCTTGCACCCGCTCTTGCATGATTTTGCACGTGCACCTGGAGGCCAGAAGACAATCTTAGGTGTCACGCCTCAGGACCATCATCTTGCTTTTTGAGATAGGGCCTCTCATTGGTCTGGAACTGGCCACGAAGCCTGGCTAGGCTGGGCTGGCCAGAGAGACCTGGGATTTTTCTGCCTTCTCAGTACTGGGATGACAAACTTGTGCCACCAGGCGCTTTACTGACAGCTGTCTTCTCAGTTTTTAAAGAAAAACTCAAGTTGGAGCTAACATGCGTTTTGATGTTTTCCTGTAAATAATTTAGGGGGAGGGGAGTAAAATAAAACAATTTTCTACTAAATATTGATGCGGGAGCTGCTACTTGGAGAAGATTGCTGGTGATGATGATTGCAATTAGAGTCTCTTTATCCGCCTTTAGAAGTCAGAATTTTTTTTGGGGGGGGGGCAGGCTTGTAGCCTGTTATTAATGCTGACGGCTGTCGTATTCACCCAGTGCTTTTGGAAACACTGGGAGGCACTGATTCATCAACGGCATCCTCACAGAAAGGGCTGCTATGGGACCAATAGAAACAGTCCCGTGTGCTTCTGAAGTAGGCATTCGATTTACGCTTGTTCTGCGCGAATGTGCTGCCCACAACATAGCTGAACAGTGTTGCAGGTTGGAGGGGGAGGAGCTAAGCAGATGAGGGTGGAAAGTTATGAACTGTCGAAGTCATTTGTCTCCCCCAAAACGTAGGCGGTGGAAGCTTGCTTTCTCAAGTAGCAACGCTGATGTGGTGGGACCTTTTAAAATTAAATTTTATTTCATTTTTAAAAAGTTTGGTTTTGGTGTCTGCATCTCTGTGTGTGTGTGTGGGGGGGGTCTTCATTCATATGTGCGCAGGTGCTCATGGAGGCCAAAGGCACTGGATCCCATGGGGCTGGGGTTACAGGCCATTCTGTGTCACGTGATGTGGATGCTGGGACTCAAACTCTGGTCCTCTGCAAGAGCAGTACACACACTTAGTCACTAAACCACCTGTCAAGCCTGGGGTGGGGCGTGGGGGGGGTAATGGGGTTTTTAGGAGGGGCGGAGTGTGATGGAACACTGTCTTCCGGGAATAACCCGGTTGCCACACTCTTGGACCCACAGCAGTTCCGATTACCTTCACAGGTAATCTTCAACAACGTGGCCATCCCCATTCCACCCCAGAGGGAGCAGAGAATCGTGAGGCCCCACCCCTCCCCCAAGGATTTACAGAAATTTAATGGTTGCTAGGGAAGGTGGAAGTATATATATAGTATAATAATATAATATACTATAATACTATTATACTATAATAGTATAATATATATATATCTATATCTATATCTATATATATATATATATTTTTTTTTAAATAAAGCGATTTTCCAAGCTTCCACCATATACGTTTTAGAGGAGACAACCGATTTCGATGTTTTATAACCTTCCATCCCCATCCACTTAGCTCCTCCCTCTCCCCCCCCTCTGACCCTGTCCAGTTATGTTGTGGGCAGCACATAACACTAAGGAAAACAAGCGTAAAGTGAATCTACGGTGTAGATACTGGGAAACTGCTCACACTCCTGCAATAAGCCTTTATCTCTAATGAAACCCAGAATGTCAAAAACAAAGACGGGAAGACCTCCCACACTCATTTGCTTCTCCGTGGCTGAGATAAAATACACTGACCCAAAGCAGTTTAGGTCACAGTAAAGGGTGCATTTGGTTCACACTTCCTGGTCACAGCCCATCACTGAGAGAAGCCAGGACAGGAAGTCAGTGTATAAACAAGAAGGGAGGAACTTTGAAGGAGTGTGGCTTGCTAGCTGCCATTCTGCTCAGCTCATTTGTCTTACACAAACCAGGATCCACAGTAGGCTGGGCCCTCCCGTGGTCTCAGTCAAGATCATCTCGGATAGACATGGCCACAGGAAAATGTGGTCTGGGCAATCCTTCAGTTGAAATGTTGTCTTTGTTTTTTTTTTTAATGCCGTGATAAAATTACTACGACCAAAAGCAACTTGGGGAGGAAAGGTCTTTTTACGTATCAGGTCCTGCTCCATCATGGAGGAAGTCAGGGCAGGAGCTCAAGGCAGGAACCTGGAGGCAGGAACTGAAGCAGAGGCCATGGAGGGAAGCTGCTTACTGTCTTGCCCCTTACGGCTTGCTCGGCTTGCTTTCTTATATATCCCAGGACTACCTGCTCCAGGGTGTGGCTGTTCCTAGTCAGCAGGGTCCTCCTACATCAACCAGGCAAGAAAATTCTTTAAAGATTTGCTTATAAGAATTTTCATAATGGTCTTTTCTCAGTTGAAGTTCCTTTTCCAAGATTCCAGCTTGTGCTGTGTTGACAAAACACCCAACTTGTACCGAGTCCCCTAGATGACTATGGGCTGCTTCAAGGTGACAGGTGAAGCTAAGCAGGGACACGCACATACTCCCTCTTCACACCCTAACCCACCCCCCACTCACGCCAAAGCCTCCCACTCTCACACGCTGTCACACACTCACAGACACGGATTCATACTCTCACAACACATACAAATGTGCACACACACCCAAACACACAGTACACACCTTCACACCCTCACACATACTCAAGTATACACGTCATCATATTCAGACACTCACAGGCTGACAGTCACATACATGAACACACACAACCACATACATCCTAACACACACTCACTTTACATATTCCCACAGGCATATATATATATATATATATATATATATATATATATATTCATCTATATTCACAAATGAAAACACACACACACACACACAAACACACAGAGCTTATGGGCTTATGGGGCTCATCTTTTATGGAGATTCCTGCACCCATTTCTGGTCTATTCAGTTACTGGTTGACACTGTAATGCTTCCCACCACTAAAACTTCAATTAACCAATTGCTCTGGGGAACAGGGTGCTATGGTTAATTGAATTATCTGATTAACTGAAAGTTAATTAGCCAGAAATTCTTTGTAATTCTAAGTCTTGCTACAAACAGTTCAACAGAAGAAAGCTCTTTTTCTTTTTGTGTGTGTATATTTATGTGTGTGTATATGCATGTTCATATGTTGGTGTACACATTGTCAGAGTGACATGCATGTATGTGTGCACAAGTGAGTGCAGGTGACTGAAGAGACCATAAGGGGGATTTAAATCCCCTGAGGCTGGATTTAGAAGCAGTTGTGAACCACTTGATGCCTGTGTTGGAAATATAACTTGAGTCTTCTGAAAAAACCAGTACATATTCTTAGCCACTGCCATTTCTCCAGCTCCAACTTTTGTTTTTGAGGCAGAGTCTCTCCCTGTCCTGGAACTTGCCAAACAAGCTAGGCTGACTGGTCAAGGAGCCTCAGGGTTCTGCCTGTGTCTGTCTCCCCAACCTGACCTTTCTCTTCCTCCTCTTTTTCTTCTTCTTCCTCCCTCTCCTCCTCCTCCTCCTCCTCCTCCTCCTCCTCCTCCTCCTCCTCCTCCTCCTCCTCCTCCTCCTCCTCCTCCTCCTCCTCCTCCTCCTCCTCCTTCGTTTTCTTGCCAGTACAGGGAATTCAAAATTCAAGACAAAGACTTTCCCATCAGATCCTCCTCTCCAGCCCCTTCACCACAAAATGAATGACTACCTGTCTTGCTAGGTTTTCTAGTGTGTCTTGATTGGTATTATCACCATAGTCTGTGGTCATATGAAGGCAACAGAGACATATGAAAAGATGGAACGAAGATGCTATGACACCATGACCAAGACAACTTATGAAAGAAAGCTTTAATTGGGGGCTACAGTTCCAGAGAGCTGGAGTCTATGACCATCATGGTAGGGAGCATGGCGGCAGGCAGGCAGGTATGGTGCTGTCCCAATAGCTGAGAGCTTTCATCTTCACAAGTACAAAGCAGAGAGAGCTAACTAGGAATGGCATGGGCTTTAGAAACTGGAAACCCCACTCCTCCAACAAGGCCACACCCCTCGTCCTTTCCAAATAGTTCTGTCAACTAGAGAGCAAGTAGCCATATATAGAGCCTATGGGGCCTTCTCATTCAAACCACCACAAGCACACAGATACGATGGAATACTATGCAACCATAGAGAACACTGGTTCTCAACCTGTGGGTCGAGACCCTTGGGTGTTGTCTCACGGCCCTTTCACAGGCATCGCCTAAGACCATTGCAAAACAGATACTTGCACTATGATTCATAGCACTAGCAAAATTCCAGTGGTGAAGTAGCAGCAGAATATTAAAAGTTCTCACCATTAGGAAGGAATGAGAACCACCGATGTAGACAAACATCACTGTCATTTGCAGGACAATGGTGTGACTGGATTCCCCGAAGGTCAAGTAAAACAAGGCAGAGTCTGAAAGGCAAATTCTGCATGTTTTCTCTTGCCTGTAGGATCTAGATTTATTTTAAAAGAGAGGAAAGTAGATAGGCCACTATTTGGGTAGATGGGGAGGAGTGGAAGTCAGGGGGAGGGCCATAGAAGATGATGAGAGAAATAGCGTAATCCAGAATCATTATACACGCATATGAACGAGCCACAATCAGACCCAGTATTAGGTAAGCCTGATGACTACCTTAGAGAAACAAGTTCACTATTTCGAACTATTAAAGTATTCTAAAAAGAGAAAAGAAAAAAAGAGATGTACATGTTACAATCTCTGACATTTTCATCATCATCATTTATTATTATTATTATTATTATTATTATTATTATTATTATTATTGATGAGGTGAGGTCTTGCTACACGCCCAGGCTGTCCTTGAACCCTATATCCTGCATCTGCCTCTCCAGTGCTGGGACAGCAGGCATGTGGCACTGTGCCATGACATTCATCTCCTTGCTCTTTCTCTCTCCTCAGTGTATGTGGAAAAAAAAAAAAAAAAGCCCTGGCTCCAGCAGGTGTATGCTTGCTAATTTTGGTTTACATTCCTCCATTCCCATTTGCACCTCCAACAAAAGGAAAAAGAAAGACCCAGATGTATTGTCACTAAATCAAGCCGTGCTTTGGCTGGGTCACCGGGGTTTGGTTTCCATTGTGTTACCAGGAAATGAAAAGAACAATTTTTCTTTTGTTGTTGTTGTTGTTCAGGATCCTAGATTTATATTGCTTTCACTTAGCGAGTGAATAATTGATAAGTCGGGGCGTATTAACACAGAACAAAAGAGCCCAGCGGTACAAGGGTCTTGGGAAGGCTGCCTAAATCAATACGCACTCATGAATTTTGAGCGCAAAAGGTTGAGCTGAGAGAGAACACAGATTTAGATGGCCATTAATATTTGAAACACACTCTATGCACGAGAGGCTCGCCAGAGCCCAAATGTTGACCGGAGGAGCTTCAGAGAAAAAAGCTTCTAAATAAATCTGAAAGCAAGATATTTTCCCCTCCAAAGATCCCACGTGGAAAAAAGAATCAATCATCTTTGTCGTCTCTGCAGTCAGAAGCCAGCTATTAAAAAATCTAATTAGAGTGGTTCTTTTTTAACCAATTAAACATACCAATGTAACACTTGTCTGATTCAATGTTTGTAATTGCCAGAAACGCAATCAAGTTGCCCTCTATGGTAACACAGATAACTGGAAAAATATTCCCGCCACTCCTTCTGGTAACATCCTTCCTACACAAGAGGCAGACTGAAAATTTGATTAATCTAAACATTTTGTGAGGTGTCAAGAGAGGTTTCTTGCCTGATGTTTCATGGTCACCTGAGTGGGCAGACCAACTGAGGACCAGAAAGGAAAAAAAAAAATATCATCAGTCACAATTTGCTCTTGAGAGGTCTCCTCTGGGGCTGGCATCTGAGCCGCTTTCCAAGCTGGGGATTTTAAACTGGGGGGGTGGGGTGGGGGGTGGGAAAGACTTCTTAAAAGTTGCGAGGCTCTGCATCCCGCTGGAAAGCCATCCCTGGCATTGGATACCAGCCTGTGACTCTTGGAGATGATCGACCTTGTGCTGCATATCGCTGGGGTCACTGACGAAACTCGGTAACAGGGACCACGTGCTCCTTCTGGCTAAATTGCAGCCGTGGTTTGTGGGTGTAAGAGTCACATTCAGTCATTCATTCTTCACTCATTCATTCAGTATGGGTCCATGTTTGTGTGCATCTATGTGCATGTGGAGGCATGACGGGTCTCTACTGCTCTCTTCTTTACTTTAAATTACATAATCTTTGGTGACTTCATGTGTGAGTGTAATATATTTAGATGCTATTCAATGCCCTACCCCCAACTCCTTCCACATTTCCTTCCCTACTTTATTTCTTTTTTTTTTCTCTTTCTCCTTCTCCTCCTCCTTCTTTTTCTCTTTCTCCTCCTTCTCTGTTGCTGGTACTGCCTCTTCTTCCTCCTCCTCTTCCTCCTCCTCCTCCTCTTGTTCCTCCTTCTCCTCCTCCTCAACATAGTGCACAATTAGTACCCTCTGTGTGCTCACAGGTCCAGGGGCCATCTAGTGGGAGCAGGAACAAGCTATCATGGGTCACATTGCTGAAGAAAACAAAAACAAACACACGAAAAAAAAACCCCCAAAACACCCTGACTCCCCCTTCAGCCTCTACCTGTATGAAGCTCCTTAGTTAGAGGAGGGAGCTCACACTAGACTGTTGACCGACTCGGTCATGTTTAGGTCTCGTGTAGGCAACTCCAGCTGCTATGACTTAGCTAGGGGATCCCAGAGACTCCTCGAGTAATACAGGCTACAGCCGCTGCTCTTAGTCGCCCATCACATCCAGATAGTAAGACCCTCCTGTTGCAGACACCACCTGGGGAAAGCAACCCACAAAGCTCTTGCGCTTCAACTTTTCAGATAGGGTCTCTCACTGAACCTAGACCTTGCCAGTTCTGCCAGACAGTCTGGCTAAAAGGCCTGAGGAATTCTCTTGATCTGATCTGTTTCTTTAGTGTTGGTATTACAGGTGTTTGCTCCTACACTCAGCTGTGTGTGTGTGTGTGTGTGTGTGTGTATGTGTGTGCACAAATGTGTGTGCCTATGCATTGCACATGTGTATATGGTGGAGTACTCGTGCCACTGTGTGTCAAAAGCTAGAGGAGGACACTGGGTGTTCTTTTCTTTTCTTTTCTTTTCTTTTCTTTTCTTTTCTTTTCTTTTCTTTTCTTTTCTTTTTTTAACCAATCTTTTCCTTGTTCCATTGAGACAGTGTCTTTCAATGAACCTGGAGCTAGGTTGACAGCCTCCAACTTCTATGATTCCCCCATCTCTGCCTTCTGTGCTGGGGCTATAAGTACTCACTTGTGCATGGCCATGCACGGACTTTCCCATGGATGCAAAATTCAAGGACCCAAACTTAGGCTCTTATACCTACACAGCAAGCATTTTTACCCATTAAGCCATCTCTGCAGCCCTGCGTCTAGCTTTGCATATGGGTTTTGGGAATCTAAATGAAGACCCTCTTGTTTTGGTGGTCAACACTTGACCACTGAGCCATCTCTTTAGCTTACATTTTTAGAAGGTGTTAAGTAGGATACTACATTTGGAAGGAACTTGAGAGACCATTTGGATCCAGTCACCAGCTTTTCATATAAAAGGACAAATTCATCTGGACTCAACCTGTGCTTGCCTACCCTTGGTGAGCTCACTACCCTATGGGAGCAGCCATGGCCTGATTTCTGAAAAGAAGCGTTGTATATTGAGCTATAATCTGCTTCTCCCCTCCCCCCATGTCTAAGGCCAAAGAAGCTCTCCTTAGAGATCACAGCTGCCCCTTTCTGGATGCTGGCTCCTGCCTAGCTGGATTGCCAGTACCACTCTTTGCCCATGAAGCAGTTAATTTGGGGGAGATAATTCAGAACATGTGCTCATTACTGGGTCTTAGAGGCTAAAAGAAAAATTTGGCGCCTCTGCTGTACAGATGGTGTTTGCTCTGTTCCTGGGAGTCTCACGCTGTAGATCTTAATTAATGAATTAATGAAATTTTTCAGTCAAGTGGTCCTAAGGAGCATTTATTTTTGAAAACTCCCCTTCTGCTGAAACACGTGTTTCTCTGCTTTCCCTCCAAGCCTCTAATTAACCGGCAAGGGAAGGTCAAAGACATTGGTTGTAGACGTGCTGAAAAGGGCATGGATTCTTAAAGGGAAGTTACACTTGGAGACTAAAGACACCACTGTGGAATTGCAACAGGACTTTTAGCTAGGACCCGAAGCGATAGTTACCTAATATGTTTGGTCCCTTCATGGAGACAGGTACCTTTTCCTGGGACTCTTTTCTGATATGCTTTGGGAATAGTCACCCATTTTTGAGTTGCTCTATTCTTAGTGTTGGGATTGAATACTCGGCTTTGTACATGTTAGGTAGGGGCTGTACCATTGAGCCATGCCCCCAGCCCCTCCCTGGGGAATTCTAGACAGGGGCTTTACCACTGAGCCATGCCCCCAGGCCCTCACTGGGGGATTCTAGGCAGGTGTTCCACCACTGAACCACATCCCAAGCCCTTTGACTATTCATATTTTTTTTTTTTGAAACTGGTAGAAAGAGAGATATTACTATAGTAGAATGGGCACACACTGCTGAATGCAGCAGACTTGAGTTCCCTTGGCTACCAGTTTCTAGCTGCGACAACCCGAATAAGTCACGCTAGCACTACGAGTGCATTTTCTCTTACTAGACACAATTGGTATAAGTGTTCCAATTGCATAGGGTTGGTAATGGTTATTCTTTACTGTCAACCTAACTAGATTTAGAGTAACCAAGAGATTGAAGCACACTTTCAGGAGTGGCCATGAGGGTGTTTAAAGAGGATCGGGGAAATGTCATGGCAATGGGTAATGCTCTTTTGCATAGCAGGAATAGGGACCTAAATTTGAGTATCTAGCACCTATGTGAGCAGCTGGGAATGGCTCCATGTAACTGTAGCCCCAGCTCCAGATGCAGCAAGAGATCCTGTTTCAAGGAAAGAAAGGAAGAGACACGTGGTATCTTCCTATGGTCTCTGTGTGCATGCACCCATGCACATGTGTGCACATAACACACACACACACACACACACACACACACACACACACACACACACACACACACATTAAATGAGGATTGACTGAAGACAAGGGAAAAGGAGGAAGTGAGCCAAACATGAGAATTACCTCTTTAGGTGCTTTCTGCTCCATGTTGATGTGAGGACTCTACTGCCTTGCTTTTCCATCTAAAACCAAGAGCCAAAATAAACCCTTCCTTGCTGAAGTCACTTTGATCAGGTAATTTGCCACCGTGATTGAGACGGGAAGCAAACACAGGGTTGTTCTAAAGCAAACTTAGTTAATGACGTCAGAGACTCACACTTTGTGTGGACTCACAATTACTAGGTGACTGTGCCGCTTAGCTTTAGTTGCCAACCGACACTTCCACAATTGCCTGGGAATGGCGTTTCTTTAAAAGGATAATCCGCATTGGGTTGGTTTGGAGGTGTGCCCTGGGGGGATTGTCTTCACTGAGTTAACTGTTGTGAGAAGACCTAGCCTTCTGTGGGTGGCACCATCCCCTAGGCAGGGAGTCCTGACTTGTATAAGTGTGGAGCCCTCAAGGTGTATGCAGGCAAGCAAGCAAGCACACATGCATTCATTTTTTTTTTTCCCTCTGCTCTTAACCGCGGATGTGATGTGACTGGTTGCTTTTGTGACTTTCCTGATATGATGGACTGTAACCTAGAACTGTGATATGAAATTAGCTCTCTCTCTCACACACACAAGTTGTTTTCCTCAGAGTATTTTAATCACAGCAACAGAAATGAAACTAATACAGCAAGAACTCACCCTAAACTCAGAAACTAAAAAAAAAAAAAAGCAATCAGTCAGTCAATCAATCAATCAATCAACCAATCAAAGCATTTGCTATTATTTACACAAACATGAATTTGTCTTCTGGGAATACTGCTAGTTTGAGCTCTGCCTGGTTGGTATTAGTTGGGGTTTTTTCTTGGATATGTATGGAGCTGAGGACTGGTCTGAGGGCTATCTGTCTGGGATGGCTTCATTTGCATGCCTGGCTGAAAGCTGGTGGGCAGCTGGAGTTAAGGGACCACATTCCTCAACACCAGGAGGCTCGCTTGGGTTTATTCATAGGACAGAGTCTCAAAGAACAGCAGAGGTGTATGTGGCTTTTGGAGATGGCATCATATCCCTTGTATTGTATGCTTCCAGTCAAAGCAAGTCATTCAAGAGGTAAAAGAATAGAATTGCTGTCTAGTTACTTTTCTGTTGCTGTGATAAATTACTCTGATAAAACTACTAGGGAAAGAAGGGTCTATTTTTGATGCAAAGTTAGTGTATCATTGCAGGGAAGTCATAGGAACAGAAGTGTGCATCACATTGTATATGTTGTCACAAAGCAGAGTGGGGTGAAGAATACTGTTCTGGTATTTTCTCCTCTTTATATAGTCTAGGATACAAACTAGGGAATTGTGCCACCATGGTGGGTGGGTCTCCCCATTATAATCAACCTAATCAAGATAATCCCCACAGGCATGACCCATGTGACTCTAATCCCATCAAGTTGCTAACTGAGGTCAGCTATCACAGTCACCTTTCAGAGAAAACTATTTTCACACATTTTTAATTGGAATGACATAGAAATACTGGGGTATCTTTGAGAATGATGGAGTCATTCTGGGCTCTTGCTGTGTTTTGCTCTGGAGTCTGGGATCCAGGAAAACTCAATGACCACTGAAGCCACTTGAGCCAGGAGTTTTAGGGTCCTTCTTTCACACATTAAAAGAACAAAATTCATGGACTTCAGAGGGCACATTTTTAGAGAAAAGAATGTTGAAGAATTTTATTCCCAGGAAATAGGATTCCATAGACCACAGAGCTACTAGTCTCCAACCTTTCAAAGGACTCAGGTCAGAGGTATATAGGAGGGAGACGAGTTGCTCAGTCCAGTTAGCCCAGCCACCGGGTGTCCCAGTACCTCTTCCCAGTTGTAGTCACATAGCAAGTAGTGACCATTTAGGAGACAAGAAAGGAATAGGGTCATCCAGCCAGGACAATCTCAGAACCTCAGAGGTTTGGGATTCCTCTCCTACCTGACCAGGCTGCAGTTCCTGCTTTCATCTTAGCACAGCTTTTCTATCATCTTGAACTCTTGATCCTCCTGCGCCAGCCTCCTGAGTGCTGGGACTGCAAATGTGCTTAACCATGCCCCGGTAGAGCAGCCAGTGAATCTACCTTGCATTGTGTCTAGTACAACTATTTGAAAAAACAACATTTGCTCAAAATTTTGGAGATGGCAGAGATTAATTTTTGGAAGCATTTCAACGTGGGCATTGTATTGAAATCACTTGATTATTCCCACTGGAAAGGCTTTATTGTTGTCAAATGTGTGTGTGTGTGTGTGTGTGTGGTGTGTGTGTGTCCATGAGCATGTAGGAGCATGATTTTGTGTGCTTTCTTGCATGTGGAAGCCAGGGGACTCTCTTGGATGGCCTCCCTCAAGCACCGTCTACACATTTTCAAAAGATTTATTCATTTTATTCATGTATACGCACGTGAGTTTAGATTCCTGTTGAGGTCAGAAGAGGGCAATCAGATCCTCTGGAGCTGAAGTTGCAGGTGGCTGTGAGCTATCTGATATAGTTGTTGGGAACCCAACTCTGATTTTCTGGAAGAGCAGCCAGTGAGTGCTTTTAACTAATGAGTAATCCTTCTAGCTTCACCTCCCCTAGTTTTGGACACAGTGTCTTTCGCTAACCTGGGACTCACCAAGTAGTTGAGATTGGTTAGCTATCAATCTCCGGGGATCTTCAGAGTAGAAGGGTTGGAAGCATGTACCAGCACACTTGGATTGTATTAAAATGTGGGTTCTAGAGCTTGACTGTAGACCCTTGTGTTTGTACAATGAGGTTTCTCTCAACTGAACCATTCAAGTTACCACTTTGTGAGGATCTACGGAGAAGCTGCATGTGGTTTTAAGTCATTATAAGCCCAGCTCAGCCCAGAGGAGGGACCTTCAGTTCTGCTTTTCCTTTTCAAGGGATGTGAGTGCAGGTAAACTTGGGGGGTCAACATACTGGTACCTTCAGCCCCGGGTGGAGCCAGCTTTGATAGTCGCTTGTTGCAGTCGCTTTAGCAAGCCACAGTGTGTTCGTGGCCAAGCAGCCCATGTTCCTTATCAGGTTGAAGACCGCTCACGTGTAATCCTGTCCTTCGCTCTGTGGTCTCTCTTGTATCATCTGTTTTTTTACCAGCGCCGACGCTGAAGCTTTGGAAACGACCATGACTTACAAATGATATAGAAGACTTGAAGCCAGGGAAATGGATTTAGCAATGGCAAAGAATGTGGTAAAGCAAGATGGGAGGCCTTCCTTGTGTATGTGTGTGGATGCACACGTATGTGCAGGTGGATGTGCATGTGTGCGCCAATGGGGAACAGAGATCAACTTCGGTGGTTGTCCCTCAGAACACTGCCTCCCCGCCCCATTTTTCATCAATGTCTCTCATTGATCTCTCTCTCTCTCTCTCTCTCTCTCTCTCTCTCTCTCTCTCTCTGATTCATCTAGGCTACATGGTCAGCAAACCCCTGGGATCTATTTGCCTGTCTTCAGCTTTCCAGCACGGGAATGGGATTACAAGCACATACCATATGCAATTATTAGAATGTGGTCTCTAGAGATCCTTCTCAGATCCTCATGCTTGCATGGTAGGCACCTTACCAACAGAACTGTCTCTGCATCACAGAGAAGTTCTCTCTCTAGTGAGCACTTCATGCTATCATCACATTATTCTGCCATCCCTATACGAGAGCCAAGAAAACAGTAAATCACAGGACACATGCAGCCTGAAGGACAGGAACCGGCACACGTAAGATGGGGCGTCCCTCTGTCTGACTCTTCATTAAACAGTTTCCATGTCTTGTTGCTGCAGTAGAGACCCACAGATGTGTCCATTTACAAAGCACAGAAGTGTGTAGAAGTTAAAAATCAGGATGCCAGCTTGTGATGATGGTCTTGTTAATATGAAAACCCACTGGAGTATGTCTCGTGGTGATTAAACTGATGAGCTAGCTCCTGTTTCCTTAAAGATCCAGTAATCCCATCATGAAAATCTGGCCTTAGGTCCTTGTTATTTCTAACCACATCTTGCATTTGTTTCATACCTGTCGGTTGCTGTGGTAAAAACAAACAAACAAACAAACAAACAAACACCCAAAACCAACCAAAAACATCCTGACAAAAAACAACTGAAGCAAAGGTTTGTTTTGGCTTATGGTTCCAAAGGGGTAGAGTCCAACATGGTGGGGAAGGCATGGCAGCATGCTGAGGAGGCAGGACAAGCAAGATTGGGAGCCTGGCCACGCACATAGCATCTGTATGGCAGAAGCAGTGACTAAACAGGAAGTAGAGCCAGGGTATAGCGTCTCAAAACCCACCCACCAGTGACGTACTTCCTTCAGCGAGGTAACCTTCCCAAACAGCGCCACCTGTGAGGACCAAGTGTTCAAACCTATGAGAGGTTTTCCATTTGAACCTCAGGTCCTAAATGCACGTAATAGATGAACTTGGGGGTAAAGTACCTAACATACGAACTTTTAGGGTAGGAAAGCGATACGTCACTTTGCATTGCTGTGAAAATGTGTCTCACTTAAGGGAGGAGTGGCTTGCTTGGGCTCATGGTTTCGAGGGATTTTTCTTCCATCATAGCCGGAAGGTACAGCAGGGCAGCTCCAGATCATGGCAACAGGAGCTGTTCACATCATAGTGTATCTGTATGCAGTGAAAACAAGGCAGGAAGCAGTGGGGTGAGCTATAACCTTTAGAAGTACCTTCTTAGTGGCCTCCTTTCCCGTTCTTGGTCCCTACCTCCCAAAGGCAATTCAGCCTCTTTAGATAGCATTGCAGACAGGAGCAAATACTGAAAGGATGAGCTTATGAGGGGCTATCTGATTCAAACTGTAAAAGGTACAGTCAAACTACAGCAATTACTTTGCTTTGAGTCGTGTGTGTGTGTGTGTGTGTGTGTGTGTGTGTGTGTGTATCTCAACAAGAAAGAGGTACTTAGCTAACCCCATACCCCCAAGACTGTAAGCCGTTTCCCCCCTCTTGGAATAGAGTCCTTGTAACACTGCAACGATCCTCAGAAGATGGGAGATACTTCTGGGCACTGAAACTGGCTGATAGACAGGCAGCGACTGTCCACGGAGGCTCCTGGGTCACTCAGGCTGATTGCAGTTGTCAGGACCAGGACGAGGCAGGCTGCACAAATTGAGTGACGCCGTGTTTTTAATTTAGGAGGATTCCGAATGGAAGCATCAAGGACCCATGGAGCCAGACAGTGAAATTACTCTTGGCTTTGCAGCAGGTTCTTGATACTCCGGCATTATGGAACTTGTCAGTTCTGGGAGGCAGAGGCTGGTGGGGTGGCAGGCACGTGGGTAGCTGTCAGAACAAGAATGGATTAATTCCGGACATTCAGTCCTGTGCCAGGGGGTCATGATGGGTGACAGCAACAAAGGGAGTCTGTCTGCCTTTGGCAAGTCTTACTAGCTTAATCATGGACTCGGGGCTCCGCCCCATGAGCACGCTAGCCTCCTGCAGTGCTCCCAGCTGCTTTCCCCACCTGGCTCCTTCCAGCTGTTCCTTTTCCTCTTTCTGTCAGCCAGTTTTCCTTTCAGCGCTGCCTCTCAGAACCCTGCACGTGTGGAGGTGCACATGTGTGTGGATGTATGCATGCAAATATATGCAATGAGTGTGTGGGCAAGTGTGTATGTATGTGTGCGTGTGTGAGTGAATGTATATATGAGCAAGGGTGTGCATATTTATGTGCACGAGGAATCTACATGTATTTCTATGTATATGGGTGATATGTATTCATGTATATGCATGTATATTGTTCATGGGTGAGTGTATATGTTCCTGTATGTGTACATTTTATGTGTACACATGTATATATGTGTTTGTGCTCATGCTGTATAAGTGCACATGTGTGTATGCATGACTATGAATTGTATAGCAATTTCCTCAGTTGCCAGTCAACACCCAGGAACTTCTAAGGGAGGCTTGTTAAGACTCAAGAAGCAAACAACTAAAAAGTCTCAGGAAGTTCCTGAAATTGACCAGATGCACAATCTCTCTCTCTCTCTCTCTCTCTCTCTCTCTCTCTCTCTCTCTCTC
>NC_034612.1:20931824-20950616 GCF_900095145.1 Mus pahari
TCCTCCTCCTCCTCCTCCTCCTCCTCCTCCTTCTTCTTCCCCACCCCCTGATTATATAGAGTAATTAGCCCCACTGAGGAGAGAGATTAGCCGAGCTGCCTAGAAGACACAATGCTGAGCTACAGCTGAGGTTTCTGGCCTTTACAAATCATAACCTATGCTAGGATGGACTTTCAGTGACACAACTGCCTTTGAGTTGTTCCTGTTCCTGTAAGTAACTCCAAACCTGTACTTCTGTGAGTAACCTCAGTAAAAACTCATTGTTTCACAGACTGCTTGGTGATCTTCTTTGATCTATCAATTCCCTATCTGAGGTGGGATATGAGCCTTGTTCACATCTCCTCAGGAACAGTGTTGCACAACAGCACCATACTTGCACACAGGAGAACATGTATGTATACATATGTGTCTATGTGCCTAAATGAGTGTGTATTATGCACATCTGTATGCATGAATAAATGTTCATGTTTATGTGCTTATGGGCGTCTGAATGTGTGTATGGATGAGTGTGCATGTGTGCAGGTGTATGTGCTCACGGGTAAGTGCATGTGTGTGCATGTGAGTGTGCATGTGGTAAGGTAATGAGAAGCTAGCTTGCTAGGTAGACAGCTGCCAGATCTTTGGGAACCAGTTGGCACTGCCTTGAGTGGCAGTGGGAAGCTGAGGGAGAGGCTGAGTGAACAGCTGCCGCCCTCTGCATTTCAGCTCCAGGTTGCCTGTGGGACCCAGAAACCTAAACATGCCTGTCTTAGGAGCACCAGACTGGAGTGGCAGCCACTAACTCTGTACCTGGTACCACTGTGCCAATGAGGCAGCCTGGTAACCTGTGAGTTGAATCTTGGACCTGGGACCTCCTGTCTGTCCCTGTTCTGTCCAGGCTTCTCCCTGCTTTGTTCCACCCCCAACTCTGCCCCCTTTCAGCTGCTGTCACTCTGGCTGTCCTACGTAGGACCTTGAGAGGGTGGACAGGAGCCACCCATCTGAATATGACATTAGCTAGCTCTCTGGTCACCTGAGACTTACAGCCCTGACTCTCTCCCAAGCTAACAGCTAAACCTCAACCCTAGGGCAGCTGTCCATCTCTTGCACAGCTCCCTGGGATGCTCTCTCCACATCTTTGCAACTCTTTCTCTCTTTTCCACTTGCTCTTTATCGCCTTGTAAAATCCCATTATCAGCTCACACGGCGCTTCCTCTCTGTAGCCTTTCTAACCGTGTCAGGCCATTTCTTAGAGCATCCCCAGATCCCTGCTTAGTCATCAGTGGCGGCTCTTCTACATGTGCTGAGTATGCCTCTCTCTAACCAGTCTGGCAGAAATAGAAATGAATAAAGAGATGTTTGGGACTGGAGCTCAGTGGTTAAGAGTGCTTGCTGCTCTGTCAGAGGACCAGAGCTTAGATTCCAGCACTCTCATACAACCACATGCAACTCCAGATCAAAGGGATCTGATGTCTTTTTCTCATCTGTGGACACACACACACACACACACACACACACACACACACACTCACATGGATGCACACAGCACATGCATGCACATACACACATGATACATGCACACAAACATACATTGCATACACGCACACACAGACATGCACATACATATATTTACACACTACATATACATGCATTTGTACATACGTACACATGCACACACATGCGCGTGCGTGCACACACACATACGCACACACACACACACACACACACACACACAACACTTGTCTTTCTTCATCTGAATATCAGACTACTGAAACAATGATTTAAGAACTAGAATTTCCTCACATGTTGGGAGAAAGAAAAGACTGAAGCCTGAAACCAATCAGAGGGGGAATCTTACCTCCCAGAAGATCTCACACAGTTCTGACAACTGGTATACCACCTTGTTCTAGGGACTGGAGCCTAGACAGTGGTGGGTCAGGAAGTGGACCAAGGCTGCTCAGATGCGCATATCCCTGTCCCTCCATGGAAACTTAAATCTCACTTCAGGACGCTGAAGACAGACTTGAGAGAATCATTGGATCTCTTTGTCCTTTTGTCCAATGTGGCCACATTGCCTAAATATCCCCCTTTAGCCTTTTACTATCAACTAGGCTGTTTTAATTGGTTTCCCAAGGATGGCTTTTCAGAACCCTGACTGTAATCCCAGGTTGGGTAACACCCTTTCGTAGACCATTAGTTCTGAAAGGTCATGGAAAGGCTGTGTTCCCTGCTGGTGTGCTTACAGAGGAGGAACACGGGAGGAATACACATGTGGTCGTAGGAGCCGAGCACCCGGGAGTCCAGGCAGGGCTCTCTCCTAAGCCTCCTCTCCCTCCCCAGGGACTGAAGAACCCTTCGGAGCAGCTCTTGCTGTCTGCTGTCGTTCTCTGCCAAGCTTCCTCTTTTCAGTCTTCCTCATAACTCTGATACTGGATTTGGCTCACTCCAATCATCTTCATAGCCCCGAGGGGACTTGTAAATTCAGATTTTTCACGTCTCATGGACCACATGCACTTTCTTGAGGGGCTTTATTCTCTCCTCTCTCTTGAGATTTTCCTCTGACAGTTATTGTATTTCATGATCATATTTTATTTCCAGTTTGTGGCTTTTTAAAAAAATTTTTTAGTGTATGTTTGTGGTTATATGTGTATAGTGTGAGAGATGTTTCCTGGGAACACACACACACACACACACACTCACAAACACACATGCATGCAAGCAGGCCCCCCCCCCCCACTCATGTGCAGGGCCATTTGCTTCTCAAAAGGGAACTCACAACAGTCTAAAGTAATGATTCTACTAAAGTTCACCTTGGTGCACAATGAGGGCTACTAACAAGAGGGCTTCTTACAGGAGCAGGGATGACTCAGGGGATCTGCATCCCTGAAAAGTCTACCTGCCCCTACATGGGTGATGACTCAAGAAAGCTAGAACCCTAGAGGCCTCTGGACTACACGCAGGCAGCTCCACTGGCTAGAAGATCTCCTCTTGAACCCTTGGCTGGTCAGTCAAGACCCTCCCCGTAGCTGATTACTGCTTCCATGACGTCAGGGAGGGACCCTAGAGAATCTTGTAAGTTTCGTCTCTCTCAGACCTCTGAAGTTTGCTTCCCGAGTCTCATGAGCCCACACCCCTGCCTGGTCTCCACCACAGGAGGGATTGTTGTAATTTGAAGGAGGCTGCTCTACAATATGGACACCAGAGGATAATTTGGGGGCGCTCTTCTTAGCTACTGTCCCCCTTTCCACTTTCCCTCCCCTCCTCTTTCTCCCCTCCCCTCCTCTCTCCTTCTCTTCCCTCCCCTCCCGTTCACTCCCTTCTCTTTTCTCTTTTGAGATGAAGGTCTCTCACTGGCCTGGAGGTTGTCAGATTGTCCCAGGCACAGCCTCTTTCGTGTTGGGACTAAACTGCCTGTTCTAATGTCCAGCATCTTTATGTCTGTTCTGGCCATTGAGCTTAGGTCTTTGTGCCTATGTGGCAGGTATTTTTCCTAACCTTGTCATCTCCCCAGTCCGGTAAGGTTACTTTTAATGGGAAGTAAATGGCAGAGCCCACCAGGCTACCCCAGTTCATCTGGCTTCAAGTAGATACGCTTGGCTCAAAAGGCAGGTAGCATGGGTCAGAACCATTCTTCCTGGGACACTGGGGTTGCTGGGAGGTAGGTGAGGTGGAAGGTAGTTGTTTCAGCCAGGAATGGGACTTTATAGAAGACGCTCTCCTTCCTCACAAATCGCATGGTCTGGGCTCGACATGTCCAAATACCTTTAAGTAGTATCTTGAAAGGATCTGTGAACGTGGTGGCTTTACTTAATTTCAACCAATGTTGTAACTGCCGCTAGGTCTGTTCAGATAACTGGTTCCAATGTACTACTTTGCAACTAGTGAATAATTAGTACAGCTTTCCCACGAGAGTCTGGGAAAGGAAAGAGAATGGAGGTAGGGTGGGGTCCTTTGTGCAGGAAACATGGCAAACTTTGAGAACTTTCTTTCCCTGTGGCTCATGGTGGTTCTGTTCTCATACAAGGTTGGTGGTGATTTGAGGCAAGGCTCATAATTTTCCCAGCTCTCATCTTTCTCTCCTGTGAAAGGGGAGCATGTTTCCATTCATCCTTCAAGAGTCAAAGAACAGGGCGTGGTGTAGCTGTTCCTTCCAGATGTGCCCTCAAAACGTGGCAGTTCATTCCAGATGTTCTCTCAAAGACCTTCCCACTGCTCCCTTTTCAAAAGAAGGTCTGTGTTTCACTGTGGTTTTGCTTCACATTCAAAGATTCGTTATGTTTCATTCACCAAGAGTATGAAATCTAACTCTAGAAAAAATATTAAAATCAGATACCCCTACCGCCATGAGTATTTGTAGGGCTCATTCCACTTATTGCTATAAGGAAGTGGGGGTAAACCCCATGTTTCTGATAGCTGGGCAAACCAAATATTTTTATGAAAATGAATCTTGATTCATGCCATGTAGACAAATCTTCAAATCAATCAATTCCAAATGGATTATGAAGTGCAGTAGCTAATCATAGTTGTCAGTGTGACTGAACCTAGAATCATCTGAAAGGCTAGCCACTGGGCACTACTGTGACAGATTTTTCTGATCAGACTATATGAAGTTGGAAGTCCCATCCTAAATGTGGGGAACACCTTCTGGTTGAAGCCCCAGTAAAGGAGACAGATGGAAGAAGAAAGCAGTCTGCTTTTTGCCTGCTTGCTTTCACTCTTATTGATGAGTTCATCTACCTTGCTGCTGCTGCCGCCACTTCTTCTGTTGAGATTAGAACCAGCTTCTTTTGAGCTTTCAGCCTAGAGTGAATAGGTGAGCAGGGCTCAGGCAGGCCTTGCCTTTCTCTCTCAATCCCTCTGCCTTAATGCTAAAAACAAAACAAAACAAAAAACCCAACCAACCAACCAACCAAACAACCAAACAAAAAAACAAAAACAAAACCATTAAGTTACATTCCTGAGGCTAGCTTCCAGGCTACTATACCCAGCAAAACTCTCAATTACCATAGATGGAGAAACCAAAGTATTCCACAACAAAACCAAATTCACACAATACCTTTCCACGAATCCAGCCCTTCAAAGGATAATAAAGGGAAAACTCCAACACAAGGAGGGAAATGATGCCCTAGAGAAAGCAAGAAAGTAATCCTTCAATAAGGTGTATTCCCTTATTTGGACACTTCCTCCTGAGGCTAACTACAAAGGTCCAGCTATCAAAGTATTGAAGTCCAGCAACCAAAAGCCCCGCCTTTGGTTTGTCTGATTAACATGCCCAGTTAAAATGAAACACCTCATCCTACCATGAGTTGTTTTCTTGTACCTTTATAAACTGCCATTTGTCTACAGGCCATGTCTGTCTTCTCTTGATCCAGAAACAGTCCTTTGTCCCACGTTGGGACAAATACCCCTCATCTCTCTCTCCCTTGTTCCCTTCCCCTTCTTCCTCATCCTCTGTCTTTGTCTCTTAGTCCCTGCCTCAGCCCCTGGGTTCTCAGGCACTGTGGTGTGAGGCCGTCAACCTAAGAAATCGCTTTAGGACACATCTGTTCTATTACCTCTCCTCCTCTAGAGATCCCAGACTAATATACAGACCTAAATCAGAAAATAAGAGCATACATCTTCTGGGAATTGTTATAGGACAGCTTTATGATTTCAAAAAGGAAAAAAAAAATCAAGTGGGATTAAAATGACTTCCTGTAAAGAATAGAAGTATAAATCTGGCCATATTGGCTAGCCAATGGGCCCCTGGGATCTTCTTGTACCCTGCTGTCCAGTGCTGGGGTGAAAGGTCTGTGCCACCGTGCCTGACTTGTACATGGCCTCTGGGGATTTGAACGTAGGATGTCATACCACACAGTGGGCACTTTTGCCCACTGCATCCAAAGCTTTCTACGGAGGCAGAACTTAAAAAAATACCTGAATTGGGGGCGAAGAGACAGGCCAGTTGGTATAAAGTACTAGCTTTACAAACGTGAAGGCCTGAGTTCTGCCTCCCAGAGCGCATGGACGGAGCTGAGTGCAGTGGCCGCCCCCCTGTAATCCCAGCCCAGTGAGATGGGGGCGGTGGGTGAGACAGGACCAATGCCTGGATAGCTAACCTGGCCTACCTGGTTAAAAGCTGCCGGCCAATGAGAGACCCTGCCTTAAACAAACAAACAAACAACGGTGTGTGGCACCTGAAGACAGATAACTTAGGGTTTCTGTTGATCTCCACATGTGTGCAGCACATGTGTACAGCAGCCCGCATGTACATGTATGCATACAACATTCCAAATAGATAATTATCTGAAGAAACGGTAAATACGAAGAGAATTGAGCTTGCCTTTCTAACCTATCTAGTGCAAGGGTATCCTTTTTTTTTTTTTTTTTTTTTTTTTCCTNTTTTTGAATAGATATTATAATCCTGCTGCTTTCCCTGTCTGGCTTTTTTTTTTCCTTCTCACCTTAAGTAGCAGCTCAGATCTAGCCCATCCGATAAGGCAAACACTCTGGAGTATGCCTTTTGTCTTGCTCCAGCACGGTTCTTGATCTACAGCCCTCGAGGAGAACTCCAGACTGGGGAGATGCCAGGGGAAAGGTGTTACCGAATTAGTTAGGCAAGTGGCAGAGCGAATGTATAAGCAGTGATTTTGCATAATGAGGCGTGTGAAATCCCACTGGAGGTTGTTAAAACAGCAGACAGGCTGCAGTAAACAAGGAGGAAGGTAGGCTCTGAGAGCAGATGGCTTTGAAAGCCTGGCACAGCCCCGGTGCAGACTTTTAAAAATTGGTTGTGTGAGTGTGAGCTATTTTTTTTTTTTTTTTAAGATTCGACATGCATATTTTAAACTTCTGTTTTAATGATAAAGTTCCGTGGGTAATTGAACATAAGTTCCTATCTTGTTGTAAACAGGCTGGCAGCCAGATGTGATGGACAGCTTGTACAAAGAGCTGGACCTTCTTGTGTATTTAGATTGAAGTGTGTTACTATGTTTCCGAATGGGGTAGTTCTTTGTTTTATGAGATGGGAGTCTCACGTAGTCCAGGCTATACACTAGAACTCACTGTTAGGTACCAAAGACCTCGCTAAGACTGTAGGCACACACACATACTGGGCTTGTTAATGAGGTGCTAGGGACAGAACCAAGCGCTTCTCGCATGTTTGGGAAGAGCTCTGCCCACTGAGCTACATTCCCAGCAGGGAAGCTTTCCTGACTTACATCCTTGGAGGGCCTATGGAAAAATGCTCTTCTCTAGCAAAGTGACCACTGTGAACACCATGCCACTGTGCAAATGGCTCCTGGGCTCTCTCCTACTGTCTCCATGTCCTGTAGAGGATGGGCCACACCCTCTTCCTTACCTTCTCTACTTTATCTTTGTCCCTCCTGACTTTCTTTTAGTTTTTATCCATTCTCTGTCTCTTCCTGAACATGGTATTATTTCTGCAGTCATGCAAGTACACTCCCCTTCACTCCTTCCCTCCCTCTTTTCCTCTTTCCTTTCCTTTTTCCTCTGTTTTCCTTTCTTCCCCTGTTCCTTTTTCCCTCTTTCTTTCACACACACACACACACACACACACACAATTTTATGTGTGTTATGTATATATAAGTGTGTGTGTGTACAATGCATATGCCAATAGTCAAATTCTAATTCAGATGTCATTTCTCAGCTATTGTTTGTATGTGTGTGTGTGTGTTTGTTTGTTTGTTTGTTTGTTTTTGAGACAGACTCTTGCACCGGTTCAGTGTAGCTGTCTGGTCAGTGAGTCTTAGCGACCCTTGTCCTCAGTACTGGGTTACAAATGCATTCCACTGTGGCCGGACACTTTATTTGGGTCTCAGAAGCAAGCCCCTCACGCTGTGAGACAAGCACTTTGTAGACTGAGCCAGCTTCCATCCCAGCTCTCGGAGTAGCCCTTTGTGTGTGGACTTCAGATGAGCTGCCCACCAGAGTCCTATTCCCAGGTGTAACGTTGGATGAGCAGCCTTTCCTAAATCTGTGTTGACATAATCTCACCTTTGAAACCAAGGCAACCTCCAATGTGGTTGTTTCCGTGTAGGTGTGCTTTGGGGGAGATTTAGACAGCAGACCCCTATAACCAAATATTATGTATCTATCAGGCATGTCCAGTCTTTTGACACTGGAACAGAATAGTGTCATCTACAAAGCCCATGTTTAAGAACTGAACAACGGAATTTTTATTTAAGTGAAAAAGTAAAATCTCATAAGGGAACCCGCTGTTCACTTTTCCACATCCTGGCCCTGTGACCTGGGTCTTCACTGGCAGCATTTTCCTGTGCCTGACCACACTTCTTGGGAGCGGGGACAGCTTTACCACCCACTGTTGAGTGGTACATCTGCAGTTTCCGCAGGACCAATGTCTTCATTTTGTGTGTGGTCAGATCTATTAGGAGACTTGGACGCTAGGACAAGAGTGGAAGAAGACAGAATCGTGATGTACCATAACCTGATGCTGTCACCCCAAACTCTCTTTCTGGAGGTCACTGGTCGTTTTGGCTCCCATATCTGGAGCCCACTCTATGAGACTTTAGATTTGAATGTTTGAAAGGAGAGCTACATTCTCAGTGGTGTGTGATGAGGACTTGGGATACATTATTAGTTAGTGTTCCTGTATTTCAGTTCTTTGCTGGTTACCTGGGATAATGACTGTGTGGGTTAAGTGAAGTTGGACTGAATGCATTTTGGGTCCATGAGCCTATGGAGACAAGGGGTGAAAGGTTATAGCTTGAAAGCATTACGTTTGGGTGGCAAACTGACAAGGGGTGGCCTTCTTATGATAGTTTCTGTTGATTGCCAGTTGTACAAGAAATAGAATCACACTGGAGACAAATCTCTGAGATAGGTTTTAGAGATTAGGTTAGTTGTGATGGGAAGCCCAGCCTATGCTTTATTCAGGTCCTGATTGTTTTTCCAGACAGACTGATGCTCATAATATAGGAAGCCATGGGACTACAGAATATTACCTCCATCATCAGAGGAGCCGTAGACTCGAACTACAGACTTCACGAATGCTAGGCAAGGACTCTGCCAACTGAGCTACATCCCCAGTGGGGAAGCTTTCCTGACTTATGTCCTTAGAAGGCATATGGACAAAGGCCTGCCCCTCTCTCGAAAAGTGGGGACCCCTATAGCCAATTTTTTGTATCTATCAGGCAGGTCCAACTTTTTGATATTGAAACAGAACAGTATCATCTACAAAGTTCATGTTTAAGAACTGGACAACAGAATTTTTCTTTAATTGAAAAAGTGTGTGGCAAGTTCACAAGTGGGTATACTGTGGGTATCCTGGAGCTGTTATAAGCACACTCTTAGATGCCAAGGGCAGATCACTGGTTAAACATCCCATCCAGTAGTGATACCCAGAATGCTGGTGTCTGGCATCATACTCTGTTATGAGAAGGAGACTCAGACAGTAGATTTTAGACCATGATGCTGTGCAATTATGATTTCTAACAGGATCACACGGCCTCCAGGTCTCTCACCTAACCTATCTCCCTCTCCCCTCTCTCCTTCAAAAGAAACCCAGTAAGCCAAATCTCTAGGCAAGCATAATGTGTGAGATGGATAAATCTAAGAAAAATAAGAGCCCTCTAAGGATTTGGGGTGGAAAAAGAAGATAAATATGAATAATTTCATGCTCTGATATCCTAGAAGGATGTCATTCATAAATATATACATACACATTTATATCTTGTAATATATATGTAAATGTATTTCTATTTGTATGCATATACACATATGTATATACTAATATGTATACATGCATATCTCTGTGTGTGTGTATATAAAATGTCCCACTTCTACTTCCATATCCTCTCTTTTTGAGGTGTTGTTATTGTTGTTGAAACCTACTGTGTCCAACAAGAGCTACGAGATGTGTATTGGCTTCCCTGTTGGCTTGATCTTGTACAGGTAGCCATAGCGGCCGTCAGTTCAGTGGCGACCATCAGTTCAATGGCGATGTCATATCCAGAAGGCTCTTACATTCTTTCTGTCGCCTCTCCTGTGATGTTCTCTGAGTCTTGGGGTGGAGATTGTAGTGGTCCCCTATAAGGGCCTAATATAACTCTTGTGTGATATGCATTCTGAGGAGATCATTGTTTATTCTAGTCTGATATCAATAACTGAATTAAAACTTGAATTAATGGTGTGTGTATGTGTGCAGTATGTTGTGTGCTTGTGTGTGGTGCATGCACATGAGTATGTGGGTGTACATGCCTGTGGGGGCCAGAGGAGAGCATTTAGGTTCCTTCCTCTACTGTGCTCCAGTGTATCTTCTCGACACAGGGTCTTTCACTGAACTGAGACTGGCTGGTTCTGCTAACCTGGCTGTTCAGGGAGCTCTGGGGATCCATTGGTCTCAGGCTCGTCTCACGCTTTCTGCTTCCCAGAATGCTCTTTGATTGTATGCTCACTGGGAATTCTCCATATTCCATAAAAGCACAGTGACTCCTAATCACTTGACGATTGACACTTACTTTAGAAGAATAGAACAAAAGTAACTCCAGGAGAAAGACAATTTTAGCTTTTCATGTCCATCTAGATAAGGTGGTCTCTCCCATTCCTTTGTTTTATTGTAATTTATCTCCCTATATGGAAAACATCAATTAGGAGTACACTAGTATCTCTCTTTTCAGAAGCTGTTCATTCTTCACTGTCTATTCATGGCTCTCTGCTACAGTTTAAACGTGAAAAACCTCCCATAGGTCCATGTGCTGAACCCTTGTTCTCCAGTAGGTGGCAGTGTTAGTTACTATTCTGTTGTTAGGATTAAAATACCAGGATGGGAAAAGTAACTTAAGGAAGAAAAGAGTTTATTTTAGCTTATGGTAGGGAAGGCATGGCAGCCGGAACAGGAAGGAATGAAATCACATTTCATCCACAAACAGGAAGTGGAAAGATAGAACAGAAAGTTGAGCCAGGCTATAGACCCTCAAGTGACCCCTTTCACCCTTACTTCTTTCAGTAAGGTCTCCACCTTCTGAAGGCTTTATAACCTCCTTAAAGAGCTCCACCCACCAGAGACCAAGTGTTTAACCACACCAGCCTATGAGGGACTTCTCTCATCCAAACCACAGTGGCGGTGCTGTTTTGAGAGGCTGTAGAGCGTAGCCAGAGGCAATGGACTATCAAGGGAAGGCATTCTAAGGTATACGCCCCCCTAGGTTGCGCCTGCTTTCTCTGCTTCCTGGTTGACTGTGGGGTGAACTGCCTCAAACCGGAGCTGTTCTGCCATGCTTCTGTCGTGATGGATAGAAACTCTGAAACCTTAAGACGAGTCTTTTATCTCTGAGAATGCCTTACTGTTGCTGTTTTAAACCAGGCATCGTGTTCACAGAGACAGGATGTTTACTACACCGTCTATTATGCCCACTGTTTTCTCTCCCTTTGACCCGATTCCGAAGTTCATTTCCCTGTGTTCTTACATCTTTTCCTGGAGGGTTTGTGCTTAGTTCAAACAATACGACTGTGCCTTTGAATGCTAACCGAAACTATGTAGCTCCTCTCTTTGCAGATTGAATATCTCAATGTACTCAAAGTAAAACTGCTACCTCAAGCCAGGCCCAGCATCTTCTGCCTTTTATGTTTTGTTTAGACCTATCACATGGGTAGCTCTGTCACTGGGTATGAGCTAGATATTAAGAACCCATTTTTAAAGATATTCATTATTTCTTTTAAGTACCTGTCATAGCAGATTCAGCACTGGAGGGATGACCAAGAAAATATCCATTAAGAGCCTTGACTCAAAAACCTGTTTCAAGGTTGTATTTGGTGCTGAGCATGATCTCAACTACAGTGCAAGCTTGCCGCTAAATAATTTGATGTTTACATTGACTTTTGAATGATATTTTTTGATCCAATATAAGGGTTGTGCTCTATTAGTGGTTAGACAAAGGGTATCCATTAAAACAAAATGACAAATAAAGGCATGACCATCTATGATGGTTTGAATGAAAATGGCCACCCATAGGCCCATTGGAGTGGCGCTATTAGGAGGCATGGCCTTGTTGGAGAAAGTGTGTCACTTGGGGGGCGGGGTGTGTTGAGGTCTCAGATGCTCAAGCCAGACCCAGTGTCTCACACTCTTTCTGCTGCCTGCTGCCTACCTCTCCAGCACCATGTCTGCCTGTTTGCTGCCATGCAAAGTTAGGGGAGAAAAGATGGTAATTAGGACAAGGGGGTTGCGGACCTGTTTAGAAGGAGTTCTTTGGGGGGCCATTCCAATCTGTTTGTCAGGATGCCAGAAGTCCAGTGCAGTAGTGCCAGGATACCAAACATGAATCAGCAGTGGTGGCACAATCTAGCTGACAAAGCCAGGCCTCTGCTGATGCCATCATCATGGGATGACCAGAACCAACTAGGATAACCAGGAGAACTTCTCTGCCATGCTTCTCTCAACAAGGCCAAGATCAGCAAAGATGCAAGACTCAGGAACTGTTGGGGTCTCCCAGCTCCTTGTTGCCACCAAGCCTACCGAGAGGACCTCCCCAGATCTCCCAGAATGCAGCATCCTTGGACTGCCTACGTCAACAGACACTCATCCCCGCCTTGATCCTTGGACCCGCCTATGATTGGACCGCTGCCTGCGACTTCAAAAGACTTAAGGGCAGGCTGGGGATCTTTCCATGTTATTTAAATGGAGTTCGGTTATTAAAATTCAGAGCCTTGAACAGAATTTTGTCTAGGCTTTCATTTTCCTCTTGCACATTCCATTTCAGCCAGCCCGCCTCTCAGGATGAACCTAGACCGGATTAAAGTGAGTTTTGTCAGAAACTCACAAGGAACATTGCACAGCTAGCTATACAAGCACACTGTCCTATCTATACCCTCTCCAGAATCATATGTCCTCCCACGGGTCTTGCCTCAGCAAAACACCACACAAGTCTGCATCACACGACGCAACCAAAAACTTCCACTTCACCGACTTTTTGTTTAGTCTGTGGATTTGAACTCAGGTCCTCATACTTGAGTGGCAAATGCTTTACCCACTGAGCCATCTCCCCAGCTCCAGATTTGTTTTCTTGTAGTCGATATGGATGAACTTGAAACACTCTCTATTGAGATATACACAAAGTATTCATAACTATAATGGCTATATAGATTTTTACAAACAAAATGTGGTTATTAATAATAAAGAAAACAGGTCAAGCAAAATAACAGTATGTATGGCTCTTCAGAGAACCACTTTCACCCTGTATTTTAGTCATTATCCTATTAACAGGCTAAGCACTATGCTAATTCCTATCAGCATTGATTTCCTTTCCCTGTATTGATGCTTTATGTAAACAAAATCGCATAGCATACGTTCTGTCTTTATCTTCTTTCCTTCAACATTAAGTCTGTGAGATTCAGCTATGGTGTTTAGAATAATTTAAAATAACTTTTTTTTTAAAAAAAATCATTTAAGCACGGTCCTCTTATTTTTTTTTTTTCATGGACACTTAGTGGATAATGTTCTTCATGAATAGATGTACTTGAATATCTGAGAGCTATCATTTTCTTGGTTGCAAGAAATCTGTTGTTAGGAAACACTTTGGAGTGTTTTCAGTGATTGCTTATCGGTTCAAGTGTACCAGGGAAGAGTCACGATGCTAAGTTGAAGAATCCGAAGCAGACTAATCCCTCTTATGTGTAGTCCCATTCAGTGCAATTATTAACAGTCAGGACTCCTCAGCCTTGGTTACCAAAACGGTCCACAATCACAGTTACTTGTTTAATGATTTGTGCTTAGGAATAAGTTTTGATTACATGTCCTTATTCTTTCCTCAGGGCTGCCTGGAGAGGAAGCCATTGATCATCTCAGAAAATATATGGAAAGACTAAAGTGGTATTGCATAATTATTTTCTAGGGATTGGGACATTTCATCTGGGAGGGAAGCTCACTAAGACTCAGGAAGGAAAGGATGCTTATGAGGCTCTAGAAGTTATCTAAATTCACAAGTCTCAGGAAGTTCCTGAAACTTAAGAGATACACATGCCCCCTCCTTATGGTTGTATAAACAGTAACAACTGCTATAGAAAGAACCCTCTCCGAACTTCCAGGCAGAGTGCAAGTTAAGAGGATAGTAAAAGGAAGATGGCTTCTGTGAGACATCACTCATGCTCATGTAGGATTTGGGGGAAGATAGAGCTGGCTTTGTGACATCCACGTTCCTATCTATACTCCATCACCTTTACTCCTGCAAGTAGTCCCAATAAACTCAATGGTTAGTGATGGTAAGACTTGAATGGAGTTGTTTCTTTAAACTGTCATCAGTGATTTGTCGGTTCATATCTTCCCCAGGAAAAGTCTCACGGGGTTGTATCAGAGTGTACAGTTAGCATTAGACTTTGGCTCTTTTTCAGATGGTCTTCCCTGAGATGTTACCTCTAAGCAACCAGCACTGAACTATGAATTGGAAGACCAAGTATCGATAGAATAGTCAGCAGATAATATTTAAAGCATAGGTAGGCATCTAGGAACAAAGCCAAGGTAAGCTAGCTTATGCCAGAAAGACTCAGGATTCCTTACCATTACCATCCGTTGAGCTTTCTAGCTGATCTTGAGCTGTAAAAGTGTCACACCATATGGTTTGCAAGTCTGAAACCTCTGGCATGTGTGGAAACTAGGGACATGTAAAGATGGACAAATAAGAGACAGAAGGCTTGAGGAACTATCCACAGCGATGTGGAGTAGGACAAAAGAGAAGGACCAGGCACCACTTTTACTCTTGATACAGGATATCTCACTGGTCCAGAACTCACCAAGTAGGCTAAACTGGCTGGCTAACTAGTCTCAGGGATTTTCCAGTCTTCTGCATCTCCCCAGAATTGAAATCACAAATGTGCATCATCGTATCTTGTGTGTTCTAGGGCTTGAACTCAGGTCTATTTGCTTGTAAGGCAACTCTCCAACCTTGTTAATTTTTATGTCACCAATCAGGAACAATCAGGAAAGAGTTTAGAATGGCCTACACAATTCTAATGGCTAATGATAGTTGTAATAGTTATCTAGTTGTTTCTTCTAATATTTAATTCATACTTGGTTTCTTCTACCTAGACTGTCATAACTGTCTTCTTCTGGGCTTTCTGTTTTAGATTTTCCCATAATTCAACTGACCCTTCTCCTGGTGAAAATAAGACCTTCCTGTTCTTTGTAACATTCTGTGTCCCATCCTTTCAGTTCACACCTTTAGTCCATAACCCAACCCCTCTCTGAGCACCCCTGGGGCATCCCTGATTGACAATACCCTTCTTCTCATGCCTTGTGTTCTGCCCAAATTGAACTGTATTTGATCTCTCCAAAACTTTTATTCTCAAGTAACATTCTTGAAACATTTTGAACATCCTTATGTCTCTATTCCTGTGTATATATTTTCTTAGAGCTGCTAAGTTCTACCATAGAGGTAAGCTTATTAAGACTCAGGATGTCCTAAAGGTAGGCTAATTAAGACTCAGGAAGTAAACAACTCAGAAGTCACAGGAAGTCCCTGACACTGACAAGATGTACAAAGTCCCAGAGTCCCAAAGGCAATATAGGCAGTTATAGTTCCTGAGGAGACTCAGATGAGCTGAGATACCAGAAATATATACTCTCCAATTAATAGACCTGCCTTAAAATCATGCAGTGAGCTCCAAGGTTCCAGTTTTCATAAGCTGTTACCCTTGCTATGGGTGGGTTTTCAGTGATCCAGCTCACTTTGGGTCCTCCCTGCTCCTATCAGTCATCCATTACCCATATTCCAGTACATAGTCCCAAATAAACTCACTGTTTCACCAAGTTGAACTTTGGTGTTATGCTTACTTTGGTACGTCATTGATCCTCTGACTGGATGGAGATATTTATTCATGCTTCTCCTGGAAAATTATCATACAACAGGCTCCTAGTATAGACCTCCTGTCATAACTCTCTAGCTCAGTTTCATTCTTGGTGGGTTTTGTTTGTTTGTTTGTTTTTGTTTTTGAGACAGGGTTTCACTGTATAGCCCTAGCTGTCCTGGAACTTACTTTGTAGACCAGGCTGGCCTCAAACTCAGAAATTCACTTGCCTCTGCCTCCTGAGTGCTGGGATTAAAGGCGTGCGCCTGGCTGTCTTTTTCTTTCTTAATCAACTACCTCTATTTCTATCACATTCTGTGGGTCTCCAGTCAAATTCTTTGTTCCAGGACACAGGACTCTGGAAATCTTGGCAGGTGTCCTCTAGACTCAGATTGCTTACTTGTCGTGCTGCTAGGACAAAAATACTTGAAAAACACAACTAAAGGAAGAGTTTGCTTTGGCTCACAGTTTGAGGGTGTAGTCATAGTGACAGGAGCATGAGGCAGCCAGCCACATTGCATATACAGTCAGGAAGCAGAGAGAGATGGATGCTGCGGCTCAGCTCACTGTCTCCTTTTTCCTCAGTCTGGGACCCCAGCCTAGGGAATGGTGCCACCCACATTCCTGGTAGCCCTTCCCACCTCAATGAAAGTAATCTAAATAACCCCTCACAGACATGCCCCAATACTGGGCTATTTTAGGTCCTGTCAATTTCACAATCTATAGTAACCACCTAGTCGATTTGGACATCAGTGAGCTGTACCCTCTAAATTGCACGGTACTTAAATCTTAGAATCCTAACAGGATCAATAGATCTAGTTTGATAGATGTCTCTCGACCTTGACTCATACAGCACAAAGACACACTTTGCTAGCCTGAGGCAGAGGAGTCGAGAAGTTCTCCCAAGCAGGGAACAAAGCTCAGCTCAGACTGACCGATGGTGTTGGAAATCATTCTGAGCCGAGACATGGGCTTATATCAGGAACCAGAGTCTGCCGCTTGGGAGCATACTGAGCCCTCTACTCTATTAAGGGATTTCTTCTTATCTCTGGGGTTAATGCATCCATTTCCTGTAAATGGAGCCGGATGTCCAATACACATCACTGACGGAAGGAAGAGATGTGCCGCTTGAGTTGGTTAAACACCAACAGCTGCTCTGACTTAATTGGGTTTTATTCTATTTGATCTTGGATAAAGAGGATTTTTGAGAGTCTATTTTCTTCTTCTTAAGTGTTCGTGCTCAAAAAAATAATAAAATAAAATAAAATATCCTAATGTCAGTGTGGGTGCCAGATCCTTGCTAGCCAAGCTTGGTACACACGGGGGCAGTAGTGCATCACGGACCTAATAGGAAACAACCACAGGGAATTCTAACTCTAGATGTTTTTTTTTTCCCCCCCTTCCATTTCATATATCCTGGTGAAAAGTATCACTTAAGACAAAGTTGGGAATAAATTAAGCAGGGAACCACATAAAGAGGTTTATATTTGCTTTTTCATTCTTGTCATAGTCTGTGAATTTTTATACCTTGACTATTTCCAACTGGCTCACAAACCCCCAATTTAAATTTGATGGTGCCATCGGGTGGTTACCATAAACTTGAGGGTGTTCCTGGGAATTCTGGGTCAAGATAGGAAGTCTCTACATGTGTCAGCTGATGGTTTTGAGTGCCTGGCATGTTACCAGTCACTTCATTGCTGGCGGTCATTTCTATCACTCAGTTTAATATTGCAATCAGCCAGCCTTGCAGACCTGTCAGTCCAGTTTCTCGGGAGGCTGAAGCAGGAGGACCATGAGCCAACCTGTGCAACAGGGTGAGTTCAAGGCCAGCCTGGGCATCTAAGTAAGACATTATCCCAGAATAAAAAAGTGGAAAAGAGTTGAAGTTGTAGCTTAAGTAGTAGAGTATTTTCCCAGTATGGGCCAAATCCTGGTTTTAATCTCTAATATTTCCCCTCTCTTTAAATTCCAGAAAGACCATAGTATTATTCACATAAACGGACCAGAAGAGAAATCAGGCTTGAGGGATCTAACAAACTGCCCAGATTGAGCAACTCAAGGACACAAACTTTTGATCTCATTCTGGGAATGCAGTAAGAATGCTGGTTATCTTGTTCACTCATTAATATGATGTTAGCAAACAGAAGCAGGAGTGAACTGCACGACCGATAATAAATACTTGCTGAGTGGGTAAATAGCCAAGTGTTGTCTGATTCCAAGTATATTCTTTGTATAGCTCATTGTGTGTGTGTGTGTGTGTGTGTGTGTGTGTGTGTCTGTGTCTGTCTGTGTCTGTGTCTAGGTGCATGCACGTGTGTGTACATGCATGCTCATGTGTGACTATGTATGTTTGTGAGAATGTTTGTGTGGGGACATACATACTTACGTTCATGTGGAGATCAAAGGTCAATGTTGGGATATGTCCAACCTTGGCTTTTGAGACAGTGTCTCCCAGTGGGATCTGGGTCTCACCCAGTAGACCAGACTGACCATCTCCTCCTCTCCAGCACTCAGTGAGCCCCACCAGCCTCCTCTTTTGAAGTGAGCTTTCGGGATCTGACTCAGGTTAGATGCTGCTGTGGCCAAGTACCTCACCCACTAGGTTATCTAAGGTGTCTTCCCAGACCTGTGCTGTGTGTTAGGAAGAGGAATAGCTAACTGTCAAGTGGTCCTAGCAGATATTCGATGGCTGCAGTAGCTTCTTGGTTCCAGAAGAAAACAATCCATCCAAGAATTCCTCAGACCCACACTCAAGAATCAGAAGGGAAGGGAAGGCTGTCAACACATCTTTTCCTATTTCTTTTTCTTTTTTTTCCCAATTTTTATTAGGTATTTACTTCATTTACATTTCAAATGCTATCCCCAAAGTCCCCTATACCCTCCCCCCAACTCTTCTACCCACCCACTCCCCCTTCTTGGCCCTGCTGTTCCCCTGTACTGGGGCATATAAAGTTTGCAAGACCCAGGGGCCTCTCTTCCCAATGATGGCTGAATACGCCATCTTCTGCTACATAT
>NC_034612.1:20951561-20953360 GCF_900095145.1 Mus pahari
CTGATGATTAAGGATATTGAACATTTTTTTTCAGGTGTTTCTCAGCTATTCCATATTCCATTGTTTAGTTCTGTGCCTCATTTTTAAATGGGGTTATTTGGTTTTCTGGAGTCTGTCTTCTTGAGTTCTTTATATATAATGGATATTAGTCCCCTATCTGATTTGGGATTGGTAAAGATCCTTTCCCAATCTGTTGGTGGCCTTTTTGTCTTATTGACAGTGTCTTTGGCCTTACAGAAGCTTTATCAACACATCTTAAAGGGCGATTGCTTGCTCAACAAATTGACTGTGAAGTAAGAGAAAGAAAACAACACAGTATGGATTTATGAGCATTAGATTTCATCCAAAGTTAACTATGTGCACAACTGCAAGGGAAGGGTTGGCTAGCTACCTGGGGGAGGGGGGGCGGGGGAATGTGTAAAGTTTTTGTTCTAGTGATTCAAACCACAGCGCTATGACAGGCATGGAGACGATAGAACCCAGAAAGCCATCCACTGAGTAGCCAATGTGTTATTTGGAGGTGAGGTACTCCCCAATCGTTTTGGCTTACATAGCCAATTCACTCTTGTCTACACCTCTGCAGCCCTGTACTAGACTGAGAGACCTTGGTGAAGGACGATAGACCTGGTGGGTGTCTTCGGATGTGGCAAGGTTCAGGGGGCAGGGATAGCTTTCTGAACATCCTTTGGAATTCCTGAGATTCTGGGGCTGATGCATAAAGGGGCCAAGCTGTTTGACTGCAGAGGTGGGAAGAGCTTCGAAACCCATCACCTGCTGTCACCCCTTCCACCCTCTGGCTTCTGCACCATTGAGAAGACGATCTCTGTGGTCTGGTACTAAAGTCAGGCTGGATTTACCACCTGTCCCAGTTAACTCTTACTGTTAACACAGGCTATGGTTGTCAGCTGGAAGGAGCCTAAAGCAGAGTGACAGGGATGAGGGGCCTATCTATGGGGGATTGTCTTCATTATTAATTGATGGAGAAGGACCAAGTTCCCTGTGGGGAGGACTATCCCTAGGCAGGTGTTCCTGATCTGGGTAAGAAAGCTAGGCAAGCACAAACCTGTTACTAAGCCACAGTTTCTGTTTCAGGTTCCTGCCTTGAGTTCTTGTTCATGGTGGACTACAACCTGGAAGTGTAAGATTAAATAACTCCTTCCCTCCCCAAGTCATTGTTGGTCAGAATGTTTTATCACAGCCACGGAAAGGAAACCAGAGCGCTCCTAGTCTCTGCAGCAGATTCTTCATCCGTGCGTCCTTGGGGCAGGGGAGGGTGGCTCACAAGTATTGCCTTCTGCACACGCCATGCCTTTTCGGGTTGCACCTGCTGTTTATTCAGTCTAGAAGCCCTCTTACATACACACGATGCTTTGCCCAGTGAGCTGCTTCCTATTCTTCCGGGTGGACTCAAATCTCTGTTCATGAAAGCCATTCTGACTATAGGAGGGCCATCTCCTGGCTAGCATCCCGAAATCATTTTGATGTGTTTGCTTGTTCATGATTGATGATGCGTGTGTTCCTGTGTGGATGGATGCCAGGGTATACCCACAGGTGTCACATATATATATATAGTGTGTGTGTGTGTGTGTGTGTGTGTGTGTGTAAAGTGTTTTTGAGACAGGCTGTCTCACTGGTCTACAACTTGTCCTGGTGGGCTAGACTGGCTTCCTGTGAGCCACAGGGATTTGCAGGTCTCTACTTCCTTAGCACTGAGTTTATAAACATGTACTTCCTTGCTGTCTTTCTTTCTTTCTTTCTTTCTTTCTTTCTTTCTTTCTTTCTTTCTTTCTTTCTTTCTT
>NC_034612.1:20953702-20958616 GCF_900095145.1 Mus pahari
CATCCCAGTATCAGCCTCCCAGTACCCCTCACACAGCTCCCTCCCCCATTCTTCCCTCCTCTTTTCCTCTGAAAAGGGAAGCCCCCAACCTGGGTATCACACCCCACTATGCCCTCCTGGCACACCAAGTCACTGTAGACCTAGGTGCATTCTCTCCCTCTGAGGCCAGACGAGGGCGCCCAGTAAAGGGGAACCGGATTCACAGGCAGGCAACAGATTTAGGGACAGCTCCAGTTGTGCGGGACCCACATGAAGACTGAGCTGCATATCTGCTGAATGTGTGCAGGGGGCCTAGGTCCAGCCAATGCTTGTTCTTTGGTTGCTGGTGTTACTATCTCTGGAAGCCCCCAAGGGTTCAGGCTACTTGACTCTGTTTGTTTTCCTATGGAATTCCTGTTCTCTTTGGACCCCTCCATCTTTTCTTCAACTCTTCCACAAGACTCCCTGAGCTCCATCTAATGTGTGGCTGTGGGTCTCTCTGCATCTCTTTCCATTGGCTGCTGGGTGGAGACTCTCAGAGGACAGTGATGCTAGGCCCTTGTCTACCAGCATAACAGTTTCATTAATAGTGTCAGGGGTTGTCTTTTGCCCACAGGGTGGGTCTCAATTTGGGCCAGTCACTGGTTAGCCATTCCCTCTGTTTCTGCTCTATCTTTTTCCCTGCACCTCTTGTAGGCAGGACACATTATGGGTTAAAGGTTTTTGTGGGTGGATTGCTGTGTTTATCCCTCCTCTGGGAGTCCTGCCTGACTGCAGAATGTGGGCTACTTCAGGATCTATATCCCCAACTGCTGGGAGTCTCAGCTAGAGTTGTCCCCATAGACACCCTGGAGCTCCCCCCCACCCATTCCAGATCTCTGGCATATTATAGAGAAGGTTGGTTTTTAAGCTGTGCTCTGGGGGGGTCAAACTCAGGTCTCCCTGCTTGCAGCAGTAAGCTTGTTAGTAAACCCCTATCTGGATAGTGTGTATCTGCTCACATTTCCCTTTCCTGTATTGCAAGTTTCTGGAAAGTAGGTTTGTTAGTGCCTGGTAGCCTGGTAGAGTTCTTTACACGCAGCACACATCACAATCTGTGGAAAGAATGAACAATGAGGACACTGTGTATGCTTGAGTCCAACTAGATTGTCAAAATATTGGTCAGTGAGACAAGCACAGATCCTTTAATCCGAAAGGTTTATCCAGATTATTTGACCTAATTCTTTAATACCACATCATCAGATAATTCTGTGTGAGCCGACCACTGTAGTGTCAGCAAATACAGTGCTGAATATTATCTGCAGCTGAGTGTGGGGAGCCCAGAGTCCTTTAATGAATGTACATAAGGGGAGAGATGTCAGAAGATTAGCATTCTTGTAATGAGAAGCAGAGAAACATTCATCAAATTGCCCAAGTGCTATCGCTACAGCATCTCCCAGCAAAGACCAGTGAGCCGCCATGAGAGATGGCAGATTTCACAGGTGGGTCATGGGAGCCTTGTTAATTTCACAGCATATAAAAGATGAATGGGAGAGGAAATAAAACACAGACACAGCTATCTAATTGCAGAAAAAAACCTCTGTCTCAAATCCAACCCAGAAGCAAATGTGGGTTGGAGATGTGGTTTCATCTGGTAGCTGCTTGCCTCACGTGCATGAGGCCTTGGATTCTACCCCCAGCATTCCATAGACTGGGAGTTTAAGGGAAATCTGGGGTAGGTAGGGTTTTAAAAAACGGGTGGATGGAATATAATTATTTTCTATGAAAGCAGGGCTTGATCTTTATTCTTTGACTTTAGAAATGATGAGACTTTCTGACTGGGGGGGGTGTCTTTCACCGCAGATCTGGAATATGGATCGATAAATCACCTCTCTCTGTCTCACTGGAAACCCAGGAATCTCCTGCCATGGAAATGGTCCTGAACCAGGAAGACACAAATCTGACCCCCAATTCCCAGACAATGCCTTGTACCACCCTTGCTTCAGAGGTCAAAATCCTGGGGACTGTGAAGCTGATGTCAGGATTTTTATCTTCCCAGCATGACTTATGATGTAGGTAACAGTCAGTGTAGATACTCATGACTGGTCAAAGTGCAGAGAATGGGGAATGCTCAGCTCTAAACGGCACTCCTGGACCATATGTCCTCTCCCCTAAGGCTGAGAGAACATCGTGGAAGAGGGGATGGAAAGACTGTTGAGAAAGAATGTTTGGGTGTAGCAGGGCTGTGCTACCCACAGACTTCAGTGTGTGGATGCTGCAAACATAATAGGGCTGTGGTACCCACAGGCTCACAGTGGGCCTATGGATGCTGCAAAAGATCAATCCAGGAAATAAAGCATGACAGAACAGGAAGGTACTCCTGAGCCTTTCCTCTGGTGGAGAGATTACTGGCAGTTGATGACTTTCGTGGGAGGGAAACTCAGTTTTTCTCAGTGCTGTGCCCCACAGTATGTTTCCCATGCTCCAGTGGATAAAACCCTACACCCATGAATGCACAGGCAGCAGTAATTGGACTCTGTCAGTTATTTATGTAGGGAAGAAGAAGACATGAATTTGATAAGAGGATGTAGGGAACATTTTTTGGAGGAATTGGATGGGAGGAATGAGAGTGGATAAGGCATACATTGTATTTGTGTATGAGGTTACCAAAGAATAAATGTGAAAAAAGAAAAGAAAAAAAAAAAAAAGAATTGACTCCTTCAAGATGTTCGGAGAATTTCAGCTCCTGTTGTGCTAAGTGCCGATATGTGATGCCTTTCTCATAGGATGACGTCTTAGTCTGTGTTCTGTTGCTGTGAAGAGGCACCATGACCAAGGCAACTCTCATGAAAGAAAGCATTTAACTAGGAGCTTGCTTACAGTTTTAAAGGTTTAGTCTGTTATCATCATTGTAGGGAGCTCTGAACTGAAAAAGCAGTTCAGAGCTGAATCCTAATCCACAGGGTGGGGGGAAGGAGGGAGAGAGAATGAGAGGGAGGACAGAGAGAGGGAGAGGCAAGGGAAAGGGGAAGGGAAAAAGAGAGGAAGGAGGGAAAGGAGGGGAATGGGGAGGGAAAAGGGAGGGGGAAGGAGATGGGAGATGGGGAGGAGCAGGGAGAGGAGAAAGGGAGGGGAAGGGGAAGGAGAGGGAGAGGGGAAGGGGACGGAAGACGAAGGGGAGGGGAAGAGAGAGGGGAAGGGGAGGAGAAGAGGAGGGAGAGGGGAGGTAGAGAGATAAGGGAAGAGGAGGGAGAGGGGAAGGGGAAGGGGAAGGGGAAGGGAGAGAGAGAATATGACTCTATCGTGGACTTTAGAAACTTCAAGGCCACACCCACTCCAATGAAGACAGACCATCTAACCCTCCCAACTTTATCCAAGAGTTCCACTCCTATTAAAGAGTTCCTCTCTCTGGTGACTAAGCCCTCAAATACTTGAATTGCAATTGTCCCATGAGGACAATTCTTATTCAAACCACCCCACTGGATTCTTCACCCACCAGGGCTGCTAAGTGTGACTTAATTTTGAGATAGAGACCTCATAGAATTAAGTTTAAAGGAGGTCATTAGGCTAGATCCTAGTGATTCAATATCACTGGTGATGTTGTGGAAAAAAAGGAACTTTGAACACAGGGACCATATGTGTTATATATGATATCGATAGTTAACTCTTTGAAGAGAGACAAATATTTGGCTTCCTAGCTCAAGTAGGACTTGTATTAAGGAGGTAGGGGCCACCATACTGTATGCTGGATAGATATGTCTAGGTGTGCCCCCAAGGTAGATCTCATATTCATATTTAGCAAATTCATTATATACCACTAGTGCCCCACAGCTGGCTCAAAATCCACCTCTCAACATGCAAGTATACAAAGCTATTTCATTTCACACTAGGTCTTTGGAGGATGGGATCCGAGTGGCATCCTGCGAAGGAGCTGTGCCCGTCAATCTAGGTGCTCGAGATCCATATGGTGTGCGTGGGAGCTCATGCCTTCATTAGGGGAAAAAAAAAAAAAATCCTTTCTTGTAATTAATTGGAGTAAGAAGTGAACTTTTACCCCATCATTGTCTGTCATGTGTCTTTTGCCAATTAGCGTGGTTGCACTTTATGGCTTAATTTAGTATCAGTTGTGAAACTCGAAGAAAGATGGTAGCATCTTTGAATATTAATGCAGCTTCTTTCCCCCAAGGGAATTAAGCCTTCTGACGTACTGGACTTTCTAGATGGTAGAGACGGCATTTTGGACTTTCAACTCCAATAAAGCTTAGCTTGCATAGGCAACCTTCCTTTTGCCTGTGGAGAGGGAATTTCCATTCTCAACACAGTGTACTCTTTCTCAAGAAGAGTAAGTGGCAAGCAATCATGTGATAAAAATTCTGGGCCAGCACTACGGGCCTTGGTTTTTTTTTTTTTTTTTCTCCCTAGATCATGTTTTGTGAGATTTCATCTAAGGCGAACTAATACATTTTAGAAACTCATCAGGGCAGGAAAGGGTTTTTGAGATTAAGCTCTTAGCACGGTGTCTGCTACGGGTCAGGGTTTCAATAAATCTGGTCATGGATCCCTAGGGAGTTACATCTACAGCCATCTGACCGGGCACTGTCCCTGGATGCCTTTGTGACTTGAAAGCTTCCTCAGAGCTGTGTGATGGAATCCCCCTGGCTCTTTGTACCCCAGGGAACCTCTTGGGGGATCTTTGTGTGTGTGTGTGTGTGTGTGTGTGTGTGTGTGTGTGTTTTGGTGTGGGTAGAGTCCAGATGCTCTGGATGCAATTGGGAAGCATGCAGAAGCTTGCAAAGGGTGTGTTGTGAGACTCTTCTTAGATCTGTCTGTCTGTCTGTCTCTGTCTCTCTGTCTGTCTCTGTCTCTCTGTCTCTGTCTCTCTGTCTCTGTCTCTGTCTCTGTCTCTGTCTGTCTCTGTCTCTGTCTCTGTCTCTGTCTCTCTCTCTCTCTCTCTCT
>NC_034612.1:20958621-20969263 GCF_900095145.1 Mus pahari
TCTCTCTCTCTCTCTCTCTCTCTCTCTCTCTCACACACACACACACACACACACACACACACACACACACACACACTCCTATTCACTCTAGATAGACTACCCATGACAGATCAAAGTAACAATTATACTAGTCTAACTTGGTGAACCAATGAGCTTGTATTCGTTTTCCTAACAGGAGTGTGAATGACAGATGGGTGTCATACTCAAAGACAGCTGCACCATCAAAAAGTCCACCTCAACTCATGAGACCTGCAACCCCAGAGCTCTCTGTAGAGCTCGCAGGCAACTCAGGAGGTTTGGCGTCTACTCTTGACATCTCTTGGCTGGTCAGAGTTTCCCCCCTCCCCCAGCAGTTGTTTGCTGCTTCTGTGACCCTGGCCCTCATGAATCTCCTCAGCTTCAGCTCTCTCACAAAGGTAGATCTCTTTACTTCCCAAGTCTCATACCTGTGCACCCACTTCCTGAACGGAAGTTTCAATCCGGAGGCAATTGTTATACAACATGGTGGTCTCCGTCTGGACTGGAGTGCTTCTAGGTTCTCAGCGTCTTGCTCCAAGGACTGGTGAAGGCTCATGCATAAAGCAGAGTAGCAAAATATTTTATTCAGAAGTAAAGATAAAGTACAGCATAGATACACTACAAAGGAACGGAAGTCCTGGCAAGCGCATTACTCAAGAATGCCTTGCATTGTCACAGGGTCCCCTTTATGGGCCTGGAAGGAGGAAGAGGCAGGGGAATGAGGTGGTAAAGTGAGCATGGTTTTCTGTTTTGGTTGATGGGCAAGCATTAAGTAACCCTTTGTTACTTACTTCCTTAAGTAAGATTTTGTTTAGAAGCCATGTTACTGTGTGTGTCTTTCCCCACAACGCATTGTAGTTATATGACTTTACTCATGGATACACAGTAATTACACACAGTTATGAGATAGCCGATATGGAATTTTCCTTAAAAGTTTATTCAGAAGATTGAGTATGTGTAGCCCGTACAGGTATCCCAAACCAGTCCAGGCTGAATCAACCCACTGCTTATTGTTCTAGGACACATTTCAGGATATGGTTGAGCACACATAGGGTGATACTAAGGGTTCCCAGTGAGATACAGGTCAGAGAGGATAGCCTGTTGCTTGTTTGGAGAGGGCTGTGTCTAATGCCCAGTGAATGTGTGTCTGTGTGGGGTCCCAGGTTTCTAGGGGCTCGTTAGGAAGGGCTATGTGTACAGCTGAAGCCAAGAATCCCTCGCCACTAAGCCATTGGCGTGCTTGCTTGCCTGGGATATTCATGGGCACGTGGTTTGCTAAGCAAGAAAACGCATCCCTAACTTAGCAAGATGTGCAGAATTTCTCAGTGCAGGAGTGTCGGGCAGTGGGCGTGGGGAAATAAAGGGGATGGGAGAGAACCCGCGTCCAGCCAGAGCTCCGGTGCTCGCTCTGTGCAGGCGGACTCCGGGGACTGCCGAGTGCTCTCTATGTGGACCGGGGTGGACAGCTGGCTGTGGGAAGCCACGGAACCCCAGTCCGTGGGGGTAGAGAGGGAGCAGTCTGGGGTGTCTGGGCCTCACCAAGGCCAAAGAGGACAGGTTCTTAGTATCAGACATCCCAGACGTCGCTGTATGTCGCAGAAGAGCTGAGAACAAAGCGAGGGCCTTGGGGGCAGCTTGGTCAGCCCCAGGGCGGAAGGGAGAAGCGGGGGTTGGGGAAGAGGCGCTGGGTGGTTCCCATGAGGGTGAGAATCTTTGGTCAGGTCAAGCCTGGCGGCCATGGGAGGTTAGATGTGGCTCTTTAGGGAAAGGTCTATTCCGTTGTTCAAGCGTGGAGGGTCTTGACGAACAGAGATGGTCTATGGTTTTAGCACTTTATTGTAGAAAGGCAGAGAGGAAGAGAGAAGGTAGAAAGAGAAAGGCCGGCCATGGCCACGTGGAGAGAGGGGGAAAGAAGGGGGAGAAGGAGAGCTAGAGATGAGAATAAGAAAGGTGAGAGCTTAAGAGAAAGGGGGGCAAGTAGCCCCTTTTATAGTGTGCTGGGCTACCTTGCAGTTGCAGGGTAGCTGTGGGGAGGAGCATGCCTGGCTCTAGTCAGGTAACTGTGAGGGTGGAGTCTAGCTAGAATGCCAGGAGCTTGGGACATTGTCTAACATGCTTGACAGTTACAGGATTATGGAGTTGGGGGCTTCGTGGTGTCAGGCGTCTATGTCTGGGAATGTGGCTCACTGTTCTGTCCCTTGTAGAGTTTTCTACTGGGTCTCCAGAATAAGCTTTGCTCAACCAAAGCACAGACTGCTTTTCACGGTCCCACACAGGAGCCCCATCAAGAAGTGCCTGCAAAGGGGGTGGTTTGAAGGAAATTGGCTCTCGATCTGTCACCAGCAAGCTTGTTCCTTGCTCACTGGGACTCCCTGGGGACAGTTCACCCATTTCAGTTCTCAGCTTCCGTGCAAACATTAAAGCAAATGCGGTTGCTACCAGTTTCATATTCTCTCAAGCTATGCATTCTTCTGGTATCAGAAAGTAATTTCTGGACCCCAACACACAAGTCTTCACACTTGATCGTTTTTCTTTTTTCTTGTTTTTATTAGATATTTTCTTTATTTACATTTCAAATGTTTTCCCCTTTCCTGGTTTCCCCTCCAAAAACCCCCTATCCCCTCCCCCTCCTCCTGCTCACCAACCCACCCATACCTGCTTCCTGACCCTGGCATTCCCGAGCACGGCACTGGGGCATAGCGCCTTCACAAGATCAAGGGCCTCCCCTCCCATTGATGACGGACTAGGCCATCCTCTGCTACATATGCACCTGGAGCTAAGGGTCCCTCCATGTGTTTTCTTTGGTTAGTGGTTTAGTCCCTGGGAGCTCTGGGGGCACTGGTTGGTTCATATTGTTGTTCTTTTCTATGGGGCTGCATCTTTAACATGTGTCACCTACAGGAAGTATCAGCCACCGCTAACTCGCTGCAGGGAGCTCCAAGTGTCCCCCTAACTTAGGTTTTTGTGTGTCACTCGATTCCCAGCCTTCTGTCTGCCGCCCATTCTGTTTTTCCCACAGTCCTTTCTCTTTCATAAAGGTATATCAGCTGGTTTATTCATCCAGCATTTATAGACAACTGGATTTTGTGGAGCTGAAGATGAATTAGACGGATATTATCTCCTCGAGTGGTTCAAAGTTAAGGAAACAAGAGAAGACACATAAACTGAAAATTCTGACCCATGTAGCAAGTGCCATAAAACCAGGAAGCTTGGGTATCTGTGAGTGCTGAAGAAAGTCTGTGGCTGTGCATGGGTGGGGGAGGGTGATTTTAACGGTAGAAATGTATAAGGTAAGGTTCACTAGCTGGAATCTCGGGGTGAGGGGCAACTTCCTTAAGGGCTTCATTTAAATGAGATGTAGGTAAGCAACCGCATTTGGTTTAATGTTTGCATGGAAGCTGTACAGAGGTAAGGAAAGTTCAGATTTGGAGAACTTGAATTTTGTGCAAAGGGCTCACACAGTACAAAAGATTTCTACTTGGTAGCAACCTCCTTAAGCCAAGGGAATATTCTTCTCTGGTCCTCGATATTTGTCTGTGGACCAAATTTAGCAGTGTCTTAGTCCGTGTATGTTGCTATATGCAGCAAAAATACCCAGGGCTTCATTGTAAAGGTACCTAAAATTCTCATGTATGGAAACTCCGAAGGCCATGGCGTCAGGGTTTCAGTGGGGATCTCTGGGTGTGTCACAACATAATGAAGTGGAAAGCCAGCTGGCCACATACACAAGGGCTCACATGGCAAGATGAGGCAAATGAGCACGGGAGCTTGTTCCATTTGTCATTGTTGTTATTGTAATAATACACTCTGGTGAGAACATAGAATTTCCTGAGAAACCCAATTCCATCCATGAGCTAGCCCATTCATGAGGGCGGACCCTCTATAAGCAAGTTACCGCCCATTAAACCTCATCTCTTGAAGGTTCACCTCAACAAGTCCACATTGGGAGACAAACTTCCAGTAGGTGAACTTGTGTGTGTGTTAGGAGGTGTGTATGAGGGCTGTGTCTCCATGCAGATTAGACAGTCTAGTGATAATGGCACAACAGGTCAAAGTATGAGTTTTTATTAGATCAAATGGAAAGGCACTAAGGAAATATATTGCCTGATTTGGGGCTAGTAAGAACTTAGAGACCACTGGTGCGTGCGTGGGTGCGTGTGCGTGTGCGTGTGCGTGTGTGTGTGTGTGTGTGTGTGTGTGTGTGTGTATGTGTGTGTGTGTTGACAAGAGCATAATCTTCCAGTGTTATAGCTCAGCTTACATCAGTGCTTGCCTCCTAGGGAGATCCAATGATGACTGAAACAGCAAGTTCTTCACACACCCTCTGTTTGCACTTGAGGACCCTTCTTCTCCTGCTGCACCATCAACAAAGCTCATGTTAAACTCCTTCCTTAGGAGACCCTAGTTTCTCTTTCACTCAGGCTCAGAACTTCTGACTTCCCTCAATGTGAGTGTGTCCTTTCGCTTGGTCTTTGGAACTCATCTCCCACCCAAATATTGACTCCTGGCATGATTTATATTGCTGTTCATATTAACAATGAATTTGTTCACCAAAAAAAAAAATAATTAGCACAAGGAGAATGCAGATTATTAAAGGCCTCATTAATTTCACCAAGTTTATTTAAATGACAGTAGGATGTCAAGTCAACAATGATGACTAATTAATAAACATTTGAATACCTTAAGACATACTAAAGCAGCGGCGTATAAATCTATCAGGGAAGAACTTGGGGTCTCCAATGAATGGAACTGATTGAATGTGAGAATCCCAGGTATGATGTGCTAGCTCAGTGTTTCTCAACCCTGAGATCCTTTAATAGAGTTCCTCATGTTGTGGTGACCTTCAATCATAAAATTACTGTGTTGTTACTTCATAACTATAATTTTGCTACTGTTATGAATTGCAATATAAATATCTGATATGCAGGGTATCTGATATGAGACCCCGATAGAGGTTACAACCTCCTTAGGGCCACGAGCCGCAGGCGGAGAACTTCCCTGTTACATAGATGGCCTTGCATAGTTAGGCAGATGGTCGAATGCAGATAAGATGGAGTTTGAAGTGATATCCCAGAGTAGTCGATGGACTGGGGTCTCACTGCATTATCAGAATCACCTTCCTCCTTCTGAGCCATGGATGTTCAAGGCTAGTAAGGGATTCTGAAAACAGCTGGTCTCAATAAGGATGTCACATTTTAGAGAGGCTTTCTAGTGAATTTGGTCTAAGAAGCTCCATTTTGGTAGCCTCCAATCTAGGAGGAGATCATGAAGTATCCCATCGACATCCTTATTCACAGCCTGCCTCTGATAAAGTGAGTTTCAGCTTGGCACCACAGCAGCCACTTTTAGTAGTATATTAGTTGGTGTTCTTTAAAGGAACAGAACAGATAAGATGAACATTCTCTCTCTGTCTCTGTCTCTGTCTCTGTCTCTGTCTCTGTCTCTCTCTCTCTCTCTCACACACAAACACACACACACACACACACACACACACACAATTTGTGAAGTCATCTTATGTTAAAAGAGCAAAACCAGGTGAATCACATCTGAGAGGCTAAGAACCCAGAAGTTGTTCTGTCCTTGAGGCAGGGCGTGTTGCAGCTGGAGTTCCACAGTGGCTACCTTGAACTGGGAAGGCTGACAAACCATTCAGTCAGTTCAGAAGTTCAATAGTCCCAATCTTACACCCAAACCTAGAAGATTCCTGGCAAGCCCCTGGTCCTCATTCACTGTTGGAAGCCTGGAAATGGTGGTTATGATGTCAGTAAAGGAGCCTTCATCATCATCATCATCATCACCATCGGCGGCGGCGGCGGTGGTGGCAGCAGCAGCAGGAGGAGGAGCAGCAGCAGCAGCAGCAGCAGCAACAGCAGCAATGGGATAAATAAACTCAGTGGAAAGAGAGAAGACCAAACCTGAAGAAGGCAAATGAATACTCTTTCCTCTGCTATGCATGTCTCCTTTAGGTCAGCTACCAGAAGGTCCTGGTCACATTTGGGGTTGGACTGACCCCATCCTTTAAGGGAATCAAGACAATTCCTCAAGTGAGGCCCCCTATTCAGGTGATTCTAATTAGAGGCAAGATGACATTAAAACCAGTCAACACAAGTAGTAACCACTGTGCTGGGTCCAGCATAGCCCAAGCTGTTTTCCCTGCAAGGTTCCCCAGCGAATGACAGAAATGAAATGGTGTATTGTGTGACTTCTCCCAGGGAGATGTGAATAAATATCTATCCACCCTGAGTAGAGTATGGATGACAGACCAAAGAAATTATTCTACCCAAGACTGGCTTGGTGGGTCAGTGAGTTCATTGGTGGGGTGGGGGCCATGCTTACAGGACCGTTGGTGACTCCAAGACAGATGCTCCACAGCTTGGAAAATGACTTACAGAATCTGCAATACGGATCTCCCGGTGGAACTTGAAGTCAGCCCCCCTGAGAAAGGAAAAAGTCTTATTCCCCCCTCTCCCCTACACACAATCAATGCTTATAGAACCTTGGGGAGGGGCCCTGCAAGTAGTGTAGGTTTCATTCGTGTACCTCCTGAGACTTGTAAGTTTTGTTAGCTTCCAGAGTCTTAACGAACCTCCCTCCAGGAGGAAATGGTTCAATTTGGAGAGAACAGCGTGTGTGGAACTTTATAGACAGACTACTGGCTTCAGGAATGGGCCTGATTCTTTGATACAAACCAAAGGTAAACTGGGCAGGGTCCTTCAAGAAGAAAGGTGCTTACTCACTTACCCATATCATGCATATTTATATAATCAATTCCTGTATTGCCTGTATTATCTATGTGCATCCATATTTCCATGTTTATATAATCCATATCTATCTATATGCATCTATATAACATATATGTATAATCTTTATCTATCTATATAAAGAATCCAAATATGTGTCTATACATCCATGCATCTATATATTTATGTAATTTGTCTCTATCATATTTGTATAATCTGTATCTATCTATATCGTGTATAGCTACAGAATCTAAATCTTTGCTATACATCCATACCATCTATATATTTATATAATTTGTATCTATGATTAAAAGCATCTGTTTCTCTTTATGATTTATATATTTATATCACACATATCTCTAAGATCTATTTTATATGTGTTGATATGTATCATTAATATCATCTATATTTACTGTGTTGTATATATCAATGTATATGTCTGTATCTGCCTAGTATTTATCATTTATACCTGTATCATCTATTTGTATCTTTACACCATCTATATATTTATCATCTGAATCCACTTATACATTAATATCAGCTGTATTATTTCCATCACTTGTGCCATTTATATCTGTCTATGTCCATCTACATATATTTCTCTATCATCAGCGTCTGTCTTTCTGACTCAGATCTCAGGGATCCAGCTGTTTTGCCATTCATTCACAGCCGTGTTTCCACCAAGAAGACCCCACCAGCTGGAGTCTGTGCAGTCCTGAACTCATCTGCCTCTTTCATGGGCATCCTTGAATGTTGGAGCCAGTTCTCGTTCCAAGGTCCAGGTTGTTTTAGGACACCAATTGTCCCTTTGCTTCCTGTGCTCAGCAGGGATGTGGACATTTGAGCCCCTCAGAGTCTTCCCTTTATGCTCCTTGGCATGTTAAAACTGCAGTTAGGCGGCCCCAGGAATCTGTAATCACCTATTAGAGGTGATTTTATTCCTTTAACCTCCTCCCTACTCTTACTTGGCCACAGTGGAATGCTTCGGGAGCTAATGTAATGGACATACTTAGGCGGAGTCCATCGCCTTCAAACAGAGCAATCTGTTCTGAGTGTATAGCCCTGAACTGCAGCAGAGGGAAGGATGTGGGAAAGCACTCGATGGGCAGATGGAGGTTCTGAGGCATCCTCTCCTATAAGGGCAAATGGGGGTGATCCAGGCAAGCTGCCCTAAAGAAGTGGAAACATAGTGTCGTGGTCTGAATGAAAGTGGACCCTATAGGCTCATAGGGAGTGGCATTATTGGAGGTGTGGCCTTGTTAGAGTAGGTGTGGCCTTTTTGAAGAAGTGTCACTGGGGGGGGTGTGGGGTGGGCTTTGAGGTTTCAGAAGCCCAAGCTAGGCTTAGTGACTCACTCTCTCATTTTGCTGCCAGGGAGTCCAGATGTAGAGCTCCCAGCTCCTGAGATATCCTAGCACTTTGTCTGTCTGCATGGCACCATGCTTCCCTCCATGAGGCCAACAGACTAAACCTCTGAAACTGTAAGTCAGCTCCATTGAAATGTTTGCTTTTATAAAAGCGGCCACTTGTGAGGCTATGCCAGTGCCTGGCAAACACAGAAGTGGATGCTCACAGTCAGCTATTGGATGGAACACAGGGCCCCCGATGGAGGAGCTAGAGAAAGTACCCAAGGAGCTGTAGGGGGCTGCAACCCTGTACGTGGAACAACAATATGAACTAACCAGTACCCCCTGAGCTTGTGTCTCTAGCTGCATATGTAGCAGAAGATGGCCTAATCAGCCATCATTGGGAAGAGAGGCCCCTTGGTCTTGTAAACTTTATATGACCCAGGACAGGGGAAGGCCAGGGCCAAGGAGTGGGAGTGGGTGGGTAGGGGAGCAGGGGTGGGGGTGGGGTATAGGGAACTTTCAGGATAGCATTTGAAATGTAAATAAAGAAAATAATAATAAAAAAATATAAATAAATAAATAAATAAATAAATAAATAAATAAATAAGACATTAAAAAAAAAAAAGTAGCCAGGGTCATGTCTCTTCACAGCCATAGAAATCCAAATTAAGCCACATGGCTTTTTAGGTAAGCTCAGCTGTCTTCTTTTTATTGTAGGGGAGATTATTCCCTCAGATCTATGTATTTTTAATTTTGTATTATATTTCTAAGCATTTGTACTTACGTACAGTGTATATTATATGTATGTATTCTCTGCCTTATTCCCCATTCTTCTTTTTCTTAGCTCTCTCCTCTCATGTTTGTCTTTTTATACAGTTTTATTCCTACTTTCTCTTTCTGCCTCTCCTCATACACACACACACACACACACATACACATATAAATATACAAACACATATATGCATGTGTGTATGTGTGTGTGTGTGTGTGTGTGTGTGTGTGTGTGTGCAACTAGAATCCTAGCTAGTTTTTGTCCACTTGACAGAAGTTTGAATTAAATTGCCTGGGGAGAGGAAGCCTCAATGAAGGAAAATGTCTACATCAGCTTGGCCTACAGATAAATGTGTGGAGCATTTTCTTGATTAACGATGTCTGTAGGAGGACCCAGGCCACTTGGCATAGTGCCACCTGAAGGCCAGTGGTTCTGGATCATATAAGAGGGCAGGCTGAACAAGCAATAGTGAGCAATCAGTAAGCAGTGGCCCTCCATGACCTCTGCTTAAGTTCCTACCTTTGGGTCACTTCCTTGAGTTTCTGACCTGACTTTTCTCAGTGATGGAGTGTGATCTGAGAGTTGTAAACTGAAACATACTTTTTCCTCCCAGAGCTGCTTTTGGTTATGATGTTTTATCCAGCAGTACAAATCTTAACTTTAAAAAAAAAATGCTTCTGTGAAGAAAAACATATAATGTTTGCTTTTCAGTGATTGGCATAATTGGTTTGATATGACTATCTCTGTACCCATTTTCTTGAAAACAGAACTTGGTTCTTATTTCTTAAGATGTATTCATGTATCTGTGTTTGTGTAAATGCGAGTGGATACCCTTATGAGTGCAATGCTCACAGGGGCCAGAATAGAAGACACCATATTCCCCTGGAGCCAGAGTTAACAGTTGGTTGTGAGCCTCCTGATAGGGTGCTGAGAACAGACCTCAAGTTCTCTTCAAGAGCAAGAAGTGCTCTTAACCCATGTGCCATCTCTCCAGCTTCAACTTCATTTTCCTTTATGGTGGAAAAAAAATCCCATTGTGTATACATACCCCCATTTTCCTTCTTCATTCCTCTCTTGTTTGGACAACTTGGTTGGTTTCCTGACTTGGCTGTTGTGAATAAATAGAGCTGCAAGAAACACGAGTGTGCAAGTAGTGAGCTCTGTGACACAAGAATAGGTGGGGCACATGGAATGTTGGTTTCTTAAGACATCTGTGTGCTGACTCCCATTGTGGATGGGCAAGGTTGTGTTCTCACCGCTGCTGTGCAAAGGAAAGGCAAAGACAGCATTTTGCTGATACTAGGAAACCTTTTCACAAGTTTTGTTCTGTTTTTGAGGACGTTAGAGCTTGGCTCAACCCTCCATGAGGCCTTCACATACAGGTCATGACTGATAGGAAGTCTCCCAGGAACCGTGCATCCCACCATATACAGACAAACAAGCTCGGACATTTTTTCTAGTCTGAAGGCAAAGGTAGGAGTTAGGATTAGAGTGTATGCTAATGGCTGGGCATATGGCTCAGTCATCGAAGTGCTTGATACACAAGTAGGAGGGTCTGTTAAAAAGCCAGACACGACAGTGTGTGACTGTAACCCAGCATGGGGAAGGCTTGCTGGTCACCGCTTAGCTAAATAAATGAGTTCCAGGCCAGTGAGACACTGCCTCAAAGCAAAATTGGATGGCATCCTGATAAATGATATCAGAGGAAACACACACACACACACACACACACACACACACACACACACACACACACACACACA
>NC_034612.1:20969314-20975391 GCF_900095145.1 Mus pahari
AGAGAGAGAGAGAGAGAGAGAGAGAGAGAGAGAGAGAGAGAGAGAGAGAGAGAGAGAGAAGCATCTCTGATAACATTGATAACATTAATTCCTACCAGGAGGTACTGAACCAAGGATAAACACTGGCTAGCTATCTTGCAGAGGCTTCTGAGCAGGAATGAAAATGGGAGACTGTTTTTCTTCTAGGGAGAGAACATATGGACGGCCACAGGACTGGATATGGATATTCTGGGCAACTTCTGGGATGTGGATACCTGCACTGAAGCTGGTGCATTTAGCCTACAGCTAAGACATGCTCCTTGCCTTGTGTCCCACATTGAACATCCATGGTTGAGGGAAACCTTTACCAGCTGACTGTGGGAGATGCATAGAAACATACTTGTTTCTGAAAAATGAGTCCAGCTCATTTTTCAAGTCAGAAGTACACGAATCTTTCCATATTTCTCAGCAAAAGTGGCTGCCCAGAGTCCAGAAAGAGCAGCTTCAAGAATTTCCTCCAACTACTGCATCTGCAGAAGGAGTCATGTTTCTATAGAAGCCGGTATTCCCCAGGAGATGGCTCATTTCTATACCATGGTTACTATTTGGAGCTCTGCCAAAGCCTCCTTGAACTGCCATGGTAATCTTTGGGTCTCACTTTGTGTTCTGAGACTTCATTAGTGGCAGAATTGAACAATGTTGTTTTGCCAAGTCACTCTTGAAATAACCTCTGAGTCTTTACTTGTCAGTTCCTTTCTGCTTCCATGTAGCAAGAACTTTCTTCTGTAAGTCTGAACAAGGTAGGCCGCATAGACAGAATCCTCTACAACCCCATAACTGGCATGAAGAAGCACTCCTGAGTGATTGCCCCTTGGACAACAGATCTTATACCTGAGAGGAACGAGTGAATAGAAAATTTTGCACACGGTTAAGAAGGCCGTGCTGTGAGACTTTTCCTAGGAAGATGTGAACAAAGGTGTATTCGCCTCAGATAGGCAGTCAGTGACAGACTGAAGTTGTCTAGATGGGGAGTTTATTGAATTCCAATTCAGTGAACCAGTGAGTTTAAGGAGTATGCTTACAGACTGTGGATGACAGATTGCTGACCGAAGGATAGATGACCCAAAGACAGCTGTGTCGCTAGAAAGTCCACTCCAGCACCAGTGATGACTCACAGAAGCAGCATCCCTGGATTTACAAAAGACTTGCAGGCAGTGTGGCTGACCAGAAAGTGTCTTTATCCCAATAGTCCTTTCTGCTTGAATAATCTTGGAGGCTTTTTGACTCTTGTTTCAGGAACTTCCTGAGACTTATTAATTGTTTTCTTCTTGAGGGATAAATTTTGTTTGCTTTCAGACTTTTAAGGAACCTCTTCTATGGAGAGGAAATAACTGCAGAGCAGACAGCTAGTGACATCTCAAGAGAAGTGTAACAGGAGGACACATTTAGAAGAAAGCAATATTGGAATTCATTGTAGGTAAAGAATTTACAAGCAACGGTAAAATTGACTCTTTTGGTACCACCATTCACCACTGATTCTCAGTACTGTTAGTTATAAAATATTCATATTTCTAAATCTTCTATTGGTTTGATTTCTAGGTGTTTGTGTCAGTAATTTTTGAGGTTTAGTAATGTATAACTATCCAAATGGCTTATAAGACCACATTACTGTGTGAGGCTGAACTTTCTATATAGAATTTAACTAAAGCCACACTTTGCTTCAGATTTAATGACATGTCAGATGTAGGAATGCATTGTCTTCCATAAGCCCAGATATTGGACTAGAGATTTGTGGGGGAAATAAAAAGGAAAATAATGGTGTGCTTCTCTTTAAGCTTTTGTTTGGAAATATACAATGTATCTAATTGTGTGATGTGACTATTATAATTGAGTTAATAAGACAGATATAATTTCCCCCTTTTGAGACAGTGTACCACTATTTATTCCTGGATGGGCTAGAACTTGTTATGTAAACTTGTATTCCAGGCTGGTCTGGAACTCATAGAGATCCTCTTGCTTCAGTTTCCAGAGTGCTGGATTATGTATCACCTTGCCTGGAAGTAGACATCTTTAAAACAATCTATAACATAGTGTAAAGTTACAGTATACATGAGCAAGAACTTTTCTGAGTCCTCGAGTTTTTAATTTTTTTAAATCCAGCCTGATGGCTAAAAGTGGTTATCCCAGCTTCGCAGCAGGCTAAGTCAGGAGGATTACAAGTTCAAGGCCAGCATGAGGAAGTTAGTGAGACCATCCCAAAATAATAAGTAAAATGAAGGCCAAGGGTGTAGCTCAGAATCAGAGTACGTGCCTAGAATCTCCTCTTGAAGGATAGGGATGTGACTCGGATGTAGAGTGATTGCCTAGAATCCCCCCCCCCCCGTGAGGGGCTAGAAGTATGGCTAAACAGTAGATTGCTTGTCTAGCACATGTGAAATCCTGTATTCAACCCTTTGTGCTGAAATTTTTTTTAAAAAGGATATTTTGAATTGACTAGAGAGATATCTCATGAGAAAAAGAGTGAAGTGATTCATATTCATGTTCTGGAAGTATGAAAACCTGGAACATTGATGTTTTGGTAGATTAATGCCAAAGTTATAGGTGTTTCCAGTAAATAAGATAAATGTACTACACCTGAACACATGTCTGGGATATAGTGGTGATCTGCCTTAATACACGTCTTATAGGAATGGTATAATAACTCAGTAGGGTATATAAGCAGTCTTTGTCACAGTAAAGCTATCTTGAAAATATTGTCAGCTTGTCAAGCCACAGTGCATTGTTGGGGGAAACTAAAGCGGAATCCACAGAGGAGGTTCTCAGATGCATGCTTAGGTAGCTTTCTTATAGCCCCGGTTAGCCTGCCTTAGGAATGGTTCTGCCCACGGTGGGCTGGGCTCTCCAACATCAATTACTAACTAAGATAATCTCTTACAGGCATGTTCACAGAATAATCTGATCGAGGCGATTCCCTTGAGGCTTTTCCCCTCTCAGATGACTCTAGGCTCTGTCAGGTTAACAGTTATAGCGAACCAGGCCACCATGGGGAAGCATCCTTGGCATACATTTACAGGTACTTGTGAGGTAACATTCTGGTGTATAGGAGCAAGGAGCAAGGAGCAAGGAGCAAGGAGCAGATTGAGTCTGTGGTGGCTATTTCTGATGGTTGACCTGACTACATTTGGAATTAACTAAAACCCAAAAATGGAGGGGCACCCCTGTGAGGGTTTTTTTTTCTTTGCTTAATTTGAAGTGGGAAGATCCACTTCTAATCCAGGCCTCTGAGGTGGGAAGACAGCATTTTAATTCAGATGCTTTGAAGTGGGATGACTCATCTCTAACCTGGGCCACACTTTCTGTTCAAAGCCTATATGAAGACAAGGAGGAAGGCAGCTTTTGCTCTCCACGTGCTTGCTCTTGCCTTGCTAGCAAGTCCATTCCTTCACTGACATTGGAGCCTACTTCTTCAGGATTCTGCTATATACTGGAGACGCGCGCTGAGACATCAGCCTCATGGGCTGAACAACTGTATTCGTGGACTTTCTGTTCATAGGCAACTGTCATTGGATTAGCTGGACCACAGGGAGATTCATTCTGTAAGTTCTGTTACTCTAGAGTTCTAGAGAACCCCAACACATACAGAGTTATTGGCTTTTCTTGGCCTTATACCTATTTGTTGTGGGGTTTCCTCTTGATTGCTAACTTAACGGGATTGAGGTACACCTAGGAAATCAGTAAAGCACATATTTGGGGGTGTCTCTCATAACATGTCCATCTTGTGGACTCTGGCATAATCAATGATCAACCCTTGATAGCATTATTGGGAGATGGCAAAAAGTTGGGGTGTATAGTCCAGTTGGAGAAAATAGATAATAGGTTATTTGGAGGTTTATTTTTGGGGTTTCTCCTTCCTCTCTTTCTTTCTTTCTTTCTTTCTTTCTTTCTTTCTTTCTTTCTTTCTTTCTTTCTTTCTTTCTTTCTTTCTTTCTTTCTTTCTTTCTCTCCCCTTACTATTTACCTCCTTTGCCACAGTTTCTTGTCACCATAATGTTCTGTCCAAATGCATGAGACCAAGTGACCATGAAATGAACTCTCTGAAATCATAAAATAAAACATATCTTCCTTTGCTTGTTTCTCTCAAGTATTTTGTCACAGCTAGGCAAAAGCAGCCAACTTGTCTGTCTTTCAGAATCCAGGAAGATCTCTCTTAACGAGCAGCCACTGTATCCTCACCTCTCTGAGGTGATGTTTCTTTCTGCCTATGGTGATGTCATCTGCTGTACTCCCTTTGCTGGGGCCTAAGTAGAAATGGGAGTGAGTCAGAAAAGTTTAATTGGGTCCCAGATGTGATTAACCAAGACTCATTCTTATACACTGTGCTGGTGTTTAGCACACCACAAATTCTATCACTGCCCAGTGGGTCCTAAAAACCATTCTGCTTTTAATGTGCCTTGCCCGGTTTACTCAAGTTGGAATTTAAATCAAAGGGTAACGTCTATATTGGGGATAACTTTGTAGTTTATCTTAATATAATGGCTAATAAATGTCATGGTTTAAAGGGCCTTTTTAAAAACAATGGCTTTAACAATGTTATATACTTTTAAGGGAATCTAGTAAGCCATTGACTGAATCTAGTACAGTGTAATTTGAGACATTATAAAAACAGCAATAAGAATGGGAGACACAAACTTCCAAGGTGTTGAACCAGAGCCAAAACAGACACAGGAGTCTTTCTTGCAAAGAAAATGGAGTCTCTCAGGCCTTCCTAGTCAGCTCCCAAGGCAACAGATTGCCAGCATGGTTTGTATCGTTACCAGCCTCCTTTAGACAGGAGAGAAATAGAAGGCAGGCTCCCGGGGTTTTCATAAAGTCAGATTTCCTAGTGTACGTCTTGAAACAAAACCCTGTACTGATTTCCCTTGGTTAGGTGACCTTAGGGTCTTTTTAGCAACTAGATTAAAGGAAATAGCACGCAAAGGTATCTCAGTCTGCTTTCTGTAACTGTAACAAAATGTTGGAGGCTAGGAGATTTACAGACAAGAGAAGTTGGTTTGAGTCACACACTGTTCTAGAGACGGGGAAGGCCAAGAGCATGATGCTGGTGTCTGGGGAGGTCTTCATGTAGCATTATAACATGGTGTCACATGAAGAGACAGGACAAGTATGCCAGTTTAGGTCTCTTTTTTTCTTAGAAAGCCATGTTAACCAGCCTGGGATAAAAATAACATACCTGACCTAATCAGACTGTAAATTACTCCCCAAAGACCATGCCTCTTATTGTCATCAACATGTGAATTTGTTAAGTTGTCAGCACTTTCAGAGGACACATTCACAGCACTAACCCTCATGTCCCATCATGCCAGTGCCTAGGATATGACCTGCAGCCTTAGTGATCATTTGACCTCATGGCATCTTCTATCCTTCAGTTATGAAAAAAAAAAAAAAGGATTTGCCCATGATTATGTGATTTGATTTCCTTGGCTTCCATAAGCATCCTATCTCTGCTAGGCCTCTGCTGCCCAGGCTGGTTCTATAACTGTAACTAAACATCTGGGACTGAGTGATTTATAAGCAATTGATGTCTGTTTGGATCATAGTTCTGGAGGTAAAGAGGTCCAAGACCGTGGAGCTAGTATCTGGTGAGGGATTTCGTGGCATCCGGACATGGTAGAGGGAAGCGCAAGAATCTTACTAACTCATTGAATCCGTTCCACCAACACTTCGTGTCTGATCACCCGTGATTTGTGGCCAAGTTCTTCATTTATTAACTTGGATGTACCAGTGTTTGGCTTGCCTTTAAGAAGAGTCCTAAAGCTTAATGAGGAATCTCATATCCTCTGTATCATTTTTAGTAACTATTCACGAGTTGGCTATATATAACCCCATTCTTTGTCTATTAATCTCAACTTGTTCTTATATTTAGAGTTGAGCCTAATTTCCCTTTGATTGTATTTGCCTACTTTGACTTCTCCAGTATCTGCCCACATTTCCTAGCATTTTTCTCTTCCTTCCTTCCTTCCTTCCTTCCTTCCTTCCTTCCTTCCTTCCTTCCTTCCTTCCTTCCTTCCTTTCTTTCTTTCTTTCTTTCTTTCTTTCTT
>NC_034612.1:20975561-20988705 GCF_900095145.1 Mus pahari
CTCCTCCTCCTCCTCCTCCTCCTCCTCTTCTTCTTCTTCTTCTTCTTCTTCTTCTTCTTCTTCTTCTTCTTCTTCTTCTTCTTTTTTGTTATAACCCATGACATTCAGTTAGTGCCGCCTATACATACACAGGTGTGGGGTCATCCACTGGAGCATGGCCAACCTACCACGGGGCCATACTACTGTCAAAAACTATTTCCCTCTCCTCTAGCGACTATCGATTGCCCATAGTTTCTCATGGTATGAAGCCTTGTGGACCATTCTCTCATCTATTCTTGAACGATGCCTGGCTTGACATTGGACAGGTCTTATGCAGTAAACCACATTTCAGTGGCCTTGTCATATCTAGCAGACACTGTTTCACATTAACCCTACCTGGTCTTTGTCTCTTAGAGTCTTCTGTTCCCTCTTCCATGATGCTCCCTAAGCCTTGGGGTATGAGTGCGATATAGAGATTCTATTTACATTTGAATGCTCCTCTGTATCCTATTTTGACATCTCCAATGCAACAGTTCTGGGTTGTGTGACTTCTCCTGGGGATACGTGAACTAAAAAAAAAACCATTCACCCAAGGTGATTCCATTGAAGTCTAGTTAAGCTAAAGAAATCATCTCATGGGTGTCTATTTCACCAACCTAATGAGTTCATTGGGGTTGTTTATAGGAGAGCAGTGGAAGGTTACTTCCATGGGTACCTCAAAGGCAGCTGCATCACTGAGCATCCCTTTACAGCATCAGTAGCAACTCATGAACTCAGTATCCCTGGAGCTCCCCATAGACGTTTTATGGCTTATATAGCTTGGGGGAGCGACTGTGTGCATCTTGTCATTTTTGGAGCTTTCTGAGCCTCCTGCACTTTATAAACTTTCTGAGAAAATCTTCGGAGTCTCTCTCTCCATGAAGGGATGTTTCAGTTCAAGGGTGACAGCCACACAGCATCTTAAATAGTCTTCTTTACCATTTTAACAAGTGACAGAGTACTTTTAACATTGAACTTTCCCATGACTTGACTTGGATATAAACCTTCTCAGTAGTGGATTCCTCGTCCCATCATCATGAGCCCCAAATATGCAATGCGATGCCTTTCTCATAATGGATTGGGGATCTATTGGTGATTCTCAAACCTGATGGAATCTATTGTTCTATAAAAATTTCAGCTGAGGTTACACAGCGAGGGATTCTTAAAGCTTTTTCTTCCTTATTAGCATGTATTCATTTGTTGAGAATGATAGCTTTCATTCTGGTATCCTCATGTCTATGTGTCATCCTTCTTAACCTCATACATCTCCATCACCATCTCCCAGTTTTTGATCCCCATTCTCATCCAAAAAAAAAAAAAAAGCCATCACTTCTTTATTCAAGTCATGTTTTTTCTTAAAGTTTAGATTGTGTGCATGAGATAGACATGCAGTATCTGTCTTTATTATGCCAGTTATGAGTCAAGGCCAGTTCACGGGCTACAGAGTAAGTTTAAGGATAACCTGGGGATTTAGTGAGACCTTGTCTCAAAATTTAAAAAGACTGCATGTAGCTCAGTGGCAGACTGATTTACTAGACGAGCTGACCTGGATTCAAGTAACAACATTAACAACAACAACAACAACAACAACAACAACAACAACAACAACAGAATATATATGAAACACATCCCTAAAAGACTAAATCTACCATACTCACAAGTTTGACATTATGGTCTTTGTTTATGCTTGTGGGACTAAGGATAATTGCTTAAGAAGGCCAGTGGGGTGAGCTGAAGAGATGGCTGTTAAGACCACTGTGAAGAACACTTACAGCACTTCAGAGGATCACAGTTGTGCTCCCAGCACCCATATGGCAGTTCACAAATACTTATAACTCAAGTTTCAGGGGATCTGACACTTTTGGCTCTGTGGCCAACACATACACACACACACACACATACACACACACACACACACACACACACACAGTGTGCACACACACTTACAAACACTCACACATACATGTAAAATTAAAATAAAACGCTTACAAGAGGGCAGATGGAGTCATGGCCAAGAAGAAGGACTGTGGGCCTTTCCAAAGCCAATATCTATTTTCAGAAGGGATCAGAGCACTCACAAAAAAAAAAAAAATGTGTCATCTGAATGATCCTGCATGACACCCCCAGTGAGTCAGACACTTGCAGCATCTCTGCTAAATGTCACCTCAGAGATGTAATGTTCTCACAGATCTATTTCTTTGTCCCATCTAGACAATCTTAGTAAATTTTAATTATTTTTAGAAAAGAAGGGAAGGCACGAGAATTGAGAGATGGCTTTGAGGCTAAGAATACTTTCTGCTCTTGCAGAGGATCAGAATTTGTTTCCAAAAACCTACAACAAGCAGCTCACAACTTCCTGTAATGCCACATTTGGGGAATCTGACACTTAGGGCCCCTGAAGGCTCTCATATGCAGCCCTACATAACTAAACGCACACATACGCCTGTGTAAAAATAATGAAAGCTTTTAAAAAGAAGTCACAATCAGAAGAAATAATCAAGAGGGCCATGTATTAGAGACTGTTCTTGGCACAAAAATCTACATTATACCGTGTCTCATTCTCTCTCTCTCTCTCCCTCTTCCCACCCCTCTCTCTCTTTTTCTGGTATGTGAGTGTGCTCACATATGGGTTCACAGTTAAGTTCACGTGCTCATATATGTCTGTCTGTCGAGGCCATGTCTCAAAAAAATACAACATAGTACACTGCGAGTAGTAGAATATGCTGTTTCAATGTCCCTTTCTGCGTGTTTGAGTGGCTACAAAGCTGTCAAGCTTTCATCATGTCCAGAGACCAGTGCACACCTAGGTGAGGGTGAAAGCAGAGAATCGAGGAGCCGAGTACATAAAGGGAAGAAGAGAGCTGGTGTGAGGGTTTGGCCAAGTGAAGTATTTGCCATGCACTAAGGACCCAAGGAGCATCTCCGAGTAAACACAGGCAAGCAATAATACAACAAAATCCTGTGCATGACAGCCCGTGACTGCTTATACAGTGTGAGAGAGGCAGAGACAGAGGCATCCCAGAGGCTCATCTGCCAGCCAGGGTAGCCAAATTGGTGAGTTCTGGGTTCAGGGAGAGACCCTGTCTCAAAGTAGGAGGTGGAGAGCACTTGAGGAAGACACTCTGACCTCTGGCCTTTATAGGCAAGAATACATGAGCATCTCAACTCACATGTGAACCCACATACGAACACACACACACACACACACCAAACAAATAAACAAAAAAGAAAGAATGTGATATAGTATGATGATCATTTTGTAACCTGTGATTTACATCACGGCCGAGAAACCAGCTTTGGAAGCAGCCTGAATGCTTCACGTTGCAGACCCTTTGTCTCAGCGTCCTCCTAGTAACAATCTCACCATTCTTACTGCCTCCTCCTTTGCTGCCATCAGAATGCAGCTTCTTTGGCTTTGCTAGATGGATGGAAGACCAGGGGCTCTTCAGAAATCCCCCAGGCCATCAACATCACTCTGTGACAGCTGAGGCAACCAACCTCATGAACCAAGAAGCTACCAGATTCTCAGCTTCTCCAGTGTGAAGACAGCCACTGTTGAACTACCCAGCCTTTATGGTGTAAGTCAACATAATAAACCTCATTAGTAATGTTTATATTCCCCCTGTCCTGTTCCTCCAGAGAACCACCTTTCCTATTATGTCCTATCTGGCCTTGGAAAGATGTGAACGTGGACATTTTTGAGAGGAGGGATGCAAGGAACTCAAGTCCTTCATTTCATGATTAAGCCACTGGCCATATTTCTAGATTTATTTTTGAGCATGAGGATAAATTTCCTTATTTATTAAAGCAGTTTAAATCGGGTCTATTTATTATGTTCGTGTTGCCAAAGCCATCATCATAACTAATTCACAGGGAGGAAAAGTGGATCATGCAATTATAGAAATGTTGGTTTATCAGACTTTATAACCAGGTCACACCTCTTCCATTGGGGTGTGCTGTCCTTTGAATGAAAAATGTCTCCCACAGGCTTTGAATACTTGGACCTCAGGTGGCAGTGCTGTTTGTGAAGTTTGTGGACTCTCACTAGAGGAAGTGGATCACTTAGGGTTTTAGGTTTTATAGCTCATACTCTTTTCCCGTCTGTTCTCTGCTCCGTATTTGTCTTAGCTTTAAATGTCAGTTTGATACACCTTGGGAAGACTTCAGTTGAGAGATTTCCCAGATCAGACTGGCCTGTGCACATGTCTGTGAGCGACTGCCTTGTTTATTCATTGAAGAAAGAGGGCCCAGCCCACTGTGGGCAGCACCATTCCCTGGGCTGTATAAGAAAGTTAACTAAATATGAGCCTTGAGTGAACCAGTAAGAAGTGTCCTCCATGGTTTCTAATGTACTACTTTGCAATGAAGTGAGTTCTTTGGTTGGAGATAATGTTGTGTGGGGAAGTATACACTTAGTTTTGCCTTGAAGTTCCTATTTGACTTCCTTCCAGGACTTCCCTCAATGATGGATTATAACCTATAAGCAGAAACAAATCTTATCTTCTCCAAGTTGTTTTTGGACATGGTATCTGTCACATCAACAGAAAGAAACTAGAATCCTGGCTGGTTACAGTCTTCCATGGCTTCTTTGTGACTCCACCATGATGAACTTTACTCATTAGAACTTTAAGGTGAAAATAACCCACCCTTCTTTTCTTCTGTAGCTTTTTTTTTTTTTTTTGGTCATGGCCATGAGAAAAATACAGGTTAGCCTCATGATTCATTGGGTGTAGTGAGCCGAAGAAGCCCTGAGTGACTACAGTCCAGGATGAATGCTTATTGTTGACATGGCATGGCCATGCCAAAGACTCCAAGGTCTTGGACCCATGAGAAATTGGAAAAGCCACTACCCATGTGGTCTAGGATCAGCAGAAATGACAAAGCTTTCCTTGACAGTCTGACTGTGAGAGTTTATGAATGATTGGCCAGAGTGTGCAAAGACTAGCAACTTACAGCTTTCTCCCCTTGGATGTTTACAGCATGAGAGCACTCGCTGACAGAAACCTTCGACCAGGACTAGCTAACTCTTTGCCCTGTACTGTACCTAATGAACATGCTGAGGTTCTGGGTTGCACAGATAGAAGACCCCACCTAACCTTAGCTTTACTGTATGTATGTATGTATGTATGTATGTATGTATGTATGTATGTGTCTGTCCTTTTTTTATTCCATTATAGGCCCTAGTCCAGGTCCCAGGCTCCAAACCACAGAGGATGTAACAATTTGGGGCAGGTAGAAGGGAGGAAGGGGAGGGGGGGAGGAGAGGAAGCTGAGGGAGATGAAACTTACAGTCTCTTCTTTTGGGAATTCGCCATCACTAAGTCATAGTCAGTCAAATCCAGGTAAGATCTTAGAAAGTATCTCAAGAAGAGAATAAGAATAAAGATAAATAGGTTGAAATTTAAAAGAGAAGTGTGTGTGTGTGTGTGTGTGTGTGTGTGTGTGTGTGTATGGTGTGTATGCATGCACAGATGGAGATCAGAGGACAACCTGTGGTACTTGCTTCTCTCCCTTTATTGTGTGTATTCTGGGGATCAAACTTAGCAGTCAATACCTTTACCCACTGAGTCAGTTCTCTGCCTACACAGATACACACAGATACAGACATAGACACACAAACACACATAGACACAGATACACACACATCCTCCCTCTCTATGTAGGTACACACACACACACACACACACAGAAATTCTCAAGAAAAGCAATGGAACTGGAGATCATTTTGGTAGGGGAACTAATGACTCAGACTAATGTTCCATGTGTCCTCTCATATGTGGTGACCTATATTTAAATATTCAGATCCACATGTGCATAGATGACATGCAAACAGACAGAGATGATCAGATCAAGGAAAAAGGGAGGGTGCAGGGTGAGCAATAAAAGATAGTGTGTGGGGGTGGGGGTGGTATAGGTGAACCAAGAACATGATATGTGTATATGAAGATGTCATAAGGAAACCATTCTTTAGTATACCCATTTCAAAAGGAAAATTGAATAAAAGCTCTCTACAAGGATCCTCCAGAGGGTAGAGGTTGGAGGAAGCAGTATATTGTGTGTGTGTGTGTGTGTGTGTGTGTGTGTGTACACATAGAGGCCAGAAGAGGACACTAGATCCCCTGGATCACCAGATGTGGGAGCCAGGATCCTAACCTGAGTCTTCTAGGAAAACAGCCAACGCTCTTATTCCTCTTTCCAGGCCCTAAAGCATGTGTCCTGTTGAAAGTCTATTCAGAAAGCCTGTTCCACTTGCTGTCAACCCTGTATACATGGCCACTCTGAGGACACGGCTGTTTCATTAAACCAACAGTGTAAACTAGTCTTATTACCTAAATGATGCGACCTTGAAAAACACTTGGGTTAATTGCTATTAATCTGAGAGCTTTGTGAAAGTGAGAATTTAGCTTTCTTCCATTATAACTTGTGTCCCCATGGAGAAGGGAAGATGCTGAGAAAGGCAGAAAGAGAAGACATCAGGCTCTAAGCCAAGGGGAGTTCATTATGACTTTCCAACACTAGAAGTTAGAAAAGTTAATGAGATACTTCCCCCCAGGGTCATCAGAGGGAGCGTTGCCCTCCCAAGGCCTTGATCTAGGACTTCTAGACATTATGAGTGTGAGACAACATGTTTCTGTTGTTTTCAAGACACCTGGTTGATGGGATTCTGCTACATCTCTAGAAAACCAGCAAAGATGGTGACTTAAGTAGACAACTGTAGTGTGTTGGTTACTTTTCTCATTGTTGTGACAAAAGGCCCCTTAAAGCAATGAAAGGAAAGAGGGTTTATACTGGATTACAGCTTGAGGTTATATTCCACCCTTGGGTGGGAGCCATGGCAACGAGTGCCTGAGGCAACTGGTCCCATCATATTCACAGTCAGGGCCCTGAGAGGTGACTTTCATCCCTTTGATTCATTCCGAGATCTTAGCCCACAGGATACCACGTTCAGGGAGGGTCTATCCTCTTCAGCAAAGTTTCTCTGTGAACGTTCTCATGGACACACCCAGAGGTGTGTCTCCTAGGAGATTCCAAATCCAGTTGAAGTGACAATGAAGATTAACTATCTTGAGGAGATAAGCTCTGAGGGAGCTGACTGGGAAGGAATAACTGAAGCCACAGGAAACCCAAAATAACAACAATAAAACATCAACAACTACATCTGGCTGATCATTCCCAGTGAGAGGAAAAACAGAGAAAGTTCTGTGGAGGAATGAAGGATGCTGGAGTGGAAGATGGCAGATTTCACAATTAAGAGGTCACTATGGGGGGAGGGGGGACAGGAAAGGTGGCTCAAAAGATGGCTCAGCAGTTAAGAGCACTGACTGCATGGGATTCAACCCTCTTCCAGTGTGTCTGAAGACAGCAACAATGTACTGATGATATACATAAAATAAATCTTTAAAAAAAGAGGTCACCGGGGACACATAGCAGAGCTATTCTGGGGAAGGATGCAAAATCTGGGACCTTAGGGCCAGCCCCCTCCTCCCTTCCGTTACCACAGTTACTCACCATGCAGCTCTTATTAAGCTGAAAGAGGCTCAAACTGGTTTACATTTTGCACTGAGCTCTCTTCCTTAATTAAGGGTATGAAAGCCAAACACTTCTCACAATAGAATAAAAAGAAAGAGGAAGCGTTTTACAGCTTCTGAGGGTGGGGAATAGATCTGTTGATTAAAAAAAATAATAATGAATGTAAATCGAGAATAAATGGGATGAGATTTCCTTCCACAGAGCTCTGAAATAGACACAAGTAATCACCAGGTGACTTTCCTTTATAACAGTGGGGATGAGAGATTGTGTGGCTGTGTGCTTTTTTTCTCCTACATATTACTTCTACATATGTAACAGCAACAGTAAACCATCAACAACTAAATCTAACTGACCATTTGGGGAAGAGGAAAAACAGAATGTTCTGTGCAGACATGAAGGATGCTGGAGTGGAAGACGAGGAAATTAACCATTAAGAGGTCACATTCGTTTTTTTACATATTCATGTTAATATCCTGTGATGGCTCATCTCGAGCGTCAACTTGGTTAGACTAAGAGGCTCCTAGAAGATTTGCAAAGCATATTTATGGGTGTGTCTGAGAAAGTGTTACTGTCGGTGAACTTGGGGTACCAGTCTCTATGCCAGCAAGTAATTTTGGTCATCCACCCTCCAGAGACAAATAAAACAGCTGAATTAATAGTAAAAAGGCAAGAAAAAGAAAGCCCTTCAATGTGGTGAGATTGGGAAAAGGGCTTTAAAAAAATGAAATAAAACAAAACAACCAAAAAAAAAAAAACAACGACAAACAAATGAAAAAACCAAAACAAACAAAAACCAATCTGGGCCTTTCAAGTTCAACTTTAAGGTCCTGAAGTATGAGTAGAGTTTCAGTAGAAGACAAAGGAATGCACGTCTAAACAGCCTTGGTCAAGGTATGGCCACACCCATTATTGACCCATCATTGTCAGGACTTGAATCTCACAATGTAAGGTAGTTGGATAAGTTGTTAGGATTGTGTGAAATCTCTTTCTGAGAGACAATTCCCCATGCTAGCTAATGCCTATCTCTTCTCCCAGCAGAAGAGATTCTTCGTAAATTGTCCATTTCTTTGGGAACCATTGTTTCAATAATCTGAGAGTCAAATCAAGAGATACACGCATCGTGTTAGAATGCCTTAATTTCTGCTAGGCTGTTTCCATTTCCACGGTGGATTGTCTATACAGGGGAACTCATACCTCAGTAAGGGGAGCATCACATAGGGAGGATCGAGACAAATAAAAAGGGGAAAGAAGAAAACAAGCAGTACACACATCTCTTTACTTCCTGGATGACATACCTTGAGTGACTCTGCTCTGCCAAAACAATGGACTGAAACCCTGAAACCACAATCCATAATAAATCTGTTGTCTTTAAACTGTTTGATTCAGTTATTTTGTCATAACAACATGAGACTGACTAACTTGTATTTCACAGTGGGTTAGGATCCTATGTGAAGGAGTAGTGTTAGTGCTGGAAGCACACGTTTTCCCAAACTTTCTGAATTGTATAGTATGCGAAAATTACTTTAAAATATGCTTATAAGTGATTATTCAGCCTTCAATGTCTAGATTATTCTTTTGAGGAGATGACTAAAACAATGTTAATGTTTTATTATAAAGGTCTATGCTTTAAGCAATGTTTACATTATCAAAAACAAAAAATGAATATTCTATACTGTGTAATAGATCTGATAGTTATAAAATCATGGAAAAAATTCAGACATCATTCATGACAATGTAGATGTTCTGTGTACCTTAATTATGAATAAGTGATATCAAGCAAATTTTGTAGAAATGATAAATTTAAAACATTAGGTATCTGAGAGAAATATTTGAAAAATAGTTAATAGTTAATTTGGTGTAATGGGATAATGGAGGATTGTATTTTTTTGGGGGGGGGTCAGTGTCTCACTCTGGCTGGACTGGAACTTATTATGTAGAGAACAGTAGAACCATAATTTAAAATATAAACAAACAAACAAACAAACAAACAACTACTCCTTTGTTTTGATCTACCAACTTCTCTCCCATATCCAACCCCAACCATAGGCCTGTTTTGGTTCAACAGTTGAAAGAACTAAGTATTACTGATGTGAATCAAGACTATATTAACACTAGACTTGAGAAAGAAATATTTGATTCACTGAAATTTGACCAAATGCTTTGGATGAAGCAATTCGTTCATTAGAGGAAAAATATCTCCCCATTTAGACTTCATCTGTGCACTTTTCTGGGCAACAGGCACACAGGAAGATCTTAAAGTAGCCATTATGAAAAGACACATCTCTGTACCATGACCTGTTGCTTCCTTCTCATTTTTGAAAAATGTTTATTGGAAAAAAAATTTAGTGTCTTAGGGTAACAGATATCGAATGCTTGCTTCCGTGATCAGATGAGCATCCCTTCAGGGATAAGAGCTGATCCAGATTCATTCAATCTGTATAATGCCCCCTATCAGTGTTATGGAGTTGCAAGGTTACAAAGTTACAAAATACTGAGCACTGAAGGCATTTGATATGTGCCTCAATTCATAGAGGTCCTATTATGGACTGAGGAGCTGTTGACTGTTACAAGCCACCAGGGGAAGAAGAACCATTCTTTTTTGAGGCTGTGGACAATAAGAAGCTTTCCATGTTTGGTTGAATGATCCTGTATCCATGCACATATGAACAACACTAATGGGACTTAGTGGTTTATAATAAGCAAACACACACACACACACACACACACACACACACACACACACACACTGACAATGTTGAAAGGGGACGTGTTTGCTGGGATAGTTGGAGATTGGAGAGAAAAGTGGTAATAGATATAATGAAATCTCATTCTATGAAATTCTCAAAGAGTAAAAAAAAGTAGAAATTGAAATTCATTAAAGTAATCAAAAATAAATAAAATAAAAACAAAATGGCCACATCAGAACACACTTAACTATCATGACGGTAATAAAACCAACAACAACTGGAAAATAATTCACATACATTTCAAGATTTAGGCCATAGCCTGCACTATACAAAAATATCATAAATAGATATCTTTTCTTCTCAACTTTCCCTTGCTTTTGCCCTCCTTTTTCTGTTCTTGCTTCGCATTCTCTTCTATTTCTTTCTCCCTCTTTTTCCTTCCTTGTGGAATGGAGATAGAACCTAAGTCGAATGCATGCAAGGCAAGTGTTCTACCGTGAGTGACCACCCTCCCATGAGTGAATTATTAACTCCACCATGTAGTCTCCTCTTAGGGAAGTTCAGAACTATGGAAGAAACAAATGATAGAGTAATTTCATAAATCTCTGGGCGGCTTGCTATGCAATTAGATCAACTGCATAATGTATAGGTGCTTACTGCACTTCCAGCTGGTCACTTTATCTTCTTCAAATGATTGGCTGATTATAACTTCCCTAATATAATCTTCTGCTTAGATCACTGTAATCAAATACAGGAGGAACTTTGAATTTATGTGCTGGTCTTTCAGCTGCTTATTAAAAACGCCCACTGCCACCTCTTTCATACCCAGAGGTAGAATCTCATATGCTTTGCTATGAGTTGAAAGACAAAGAAGCTCCATTTTATTAAAGAAAGATTCTTGGGCTTGAGCAATAGCTTGGTGTGTAAAGCATTTACTGTGTGAGTGTGAGGACCTGAGTTTAGAGCACCAGAACTCGTGTAAATCTGCATATGTCATTACACACATTTGTAATACCAGTTCTCCTTTGGTACAGGGGGAGGAGGCAGGAGATACATGTGATGCTTGTAGGCTAAATATCCTGGCATACACAAGCATACCATGGCATCTGCATGCCTATGCACAAACATAGACAATGTACATGTATGCATAATGTACCTGTATACACAGGTACAATATCATGTATGCACACATCATACATATACATACATGTACACACATTATACATGTACACATGTCATATATGCACACACATGCAAGTAAAGAAACAAAATAAAATAAATGAATAAACAGTGATTGTTTGCCAACCAAGAAAAGACGAATCATATCTTTTGTGGGTTGTAGCATGGGTTATAGATATGAGTATCTGCCAAGTGATAAATTGATTCTTCTCTTTTAATTAAACATGAGATAAGAGTTTTCATAAAACATGAGAGGCTGGAGAGATGACTCAATGTTTAAGAGCAAACTGATCTTCCAGAACACCCATATCTGGCTCCCAGCACCTATGTCAGGTTGCTCAAATTCTCTGGTAGCTCCAGCTCCTGGAGATCTGAAGCCCTCTTCTGATCTCCACATATACCCACATTCATATGCATACATACTACATGCATCCACCCACCCACACATATACATACATAATTAGAAAAATCAATCTTAAAAAAATCTTGAAATGATTAAATTCTAGTATAATGAGAAACAGAGACCAATGAGAGGATTTTTCATTCTCTTCATTTTCTGTAAATCATGTTGCTATGTGATACAGAAATATTGCCCACAAACCACTTTTATCTCTACACATGACATTGTGGGGCTCATCCGTGATCTGAGTGGTCCAGCACACCAGGTTTCTCTTTTGTAGTGGATCATAGACACACTATCATCTATAGCCAGCCCAAAACCAACACAGCCAGTGTGAGTTTATAAGATGGTTTATGTCCTGCTGTTGAAGTCGTCATGGCAGAAAATACAGTTCAGAAATACATAAGAGGAATGCACTCTTATCCATGTTTATATTACCTAATTACCATATGCAGGTGTATAGATTATACCCTTGCTATGTAGTAATTTCCTTGGAATTGAATCATTCTGTCATCAGCATAGCTCAACAAGACTCAAGAAGTTCTAAAGGAAGCTCATTAAGACTCAGGAAATAAACAGTCCACAGTTTCAGGAGGTCCTGAAACTGAGACCTCAAGGCCGTTCCCTCCCTGTCAGTTGGTTGTTAACTTGACACTCCCAGGAAGAGAAGAACCTCAACTGAAGGCTTTATTCCACTGGATAGGATTATGTGCATGATATGACTGTGGGGGCATTTTGTTGATTGATAATTGATATAGGAGAACCAAGCCCACAATGGGTGGTCCCATCCCTAGGCCAGTGGTTCTGCACTAGTTCTATGTCAACTTGATTATAAGCTAGATTCGTCTAAAAGGAGCGAACCTCAGTGGAGAAAATATCTCTATAAGATCCAGCTCTAAAGCATTTTCTTAGTTAGTAATTGATAGAGGAAGGCCCAGTCCATGGTGGGTGGTACTTCCCTGAGCTGGTGATTCTGGATGCTATAAGAAAGCAGGTTGAACACGCCATGAGAAAAAGGCAGGACGCAGCACTCCTCCATGGTCTCTATATCAGCTCCTTTCCTCTTTGAGTTCCTATTCTGACTTCCTTTAATGATGAACTACACTGAAAAAAATTTAGGGCAAATAAACCCTTTCCTCCTGTGGTGGATACGCTTGGCCCAATGGAAGTGTCACTATTTGAGGTGTGGCCTTAATGGTGGAGCTGTGGCTTTGTTAGAAGGAGTGTGTTCCATGCTCCACTATGTTCATAGCAGCCTTATTTATAATAGCCAGAAGCTGGAAAGAACCCAGATGTCCCTCAATAGAGGAATGGATACAGAAACTGTGGT